>NW_026646266.1:0-325649 GCF_949987535.1 Balaenoptera acutorostrata
GTTTCACAGGTTTTGAAAAGAAATTTATTTTTATAATGGGGTTTAGCTGCTTTTCACGGCTGTGTTTATGCCGTGTTACAGCCCCTTGACTCACTTACAGAGAGATATCAATACATAGGTTTGAAGATTCTTACTAGTCAGATATATTCTTGTGCGGTGAATAGGGGGTGTTGAGTCCAGTTCACTGAGCAAGGAGTAGGTCTTGTCTATTACATTTTGGGTTTATGGAACGGTATCGGAGCTAATTTGAAACCCTTGTTTTATGCATCACCACACCTCACCTTTCCCGTTCAGCAGCCATAGTGTGTTTTCTAAACGTGTGACTCTGTTCTGTTTTGTAATTCAGTTCAAGTGTAGCGGTTTTTACATTCCCTCTATAAGTGATATCTTATGATAAGTGTCTTTTTCTGTGTGACTTATTTCACTTAGAATGGTCGTACCTAAATCCACTCATCGTGCTGCTACTAGCCTTATGACGTTGATTTCATGGCTGAGTGATATTCCATTGTACAAGAGGACCCCAACTTCTTTATCCATTTTTCTCTTTCCTAGGATATTTAAGGTGTAATGAAGTGGGGGTTCTTGTCAACAGAGCAGCCCTAAACTTTGGGGTGGCTGTGTCTTGCTGATGTTTAGTTTTCCCAATTTATACGCCCATGAGTGGAAGTGCCCTATGCTCTCCAAGCTGTGTTTTTTAGATGTTTCAGGACACACCGTACACTTCTCCAGAGTGGCTGTTGGCAATTTACATCCCTCCCATCAGCGTAGCAAGGCTCCCATTTCTCCATGGCCGGTCCTGCATTTCTGGTTTTGACACTTTTTTCCGCATGGCCCTTTTTCCCCCTGAGAAGCGAGACTTATTTGTAGCACTGATTTGCCTTTCCAGGTTGCTTGGTTGGCCAAAAAGGGCGTATGCGTTTTTTGCTGAATATATTCAGGAAAAAACGCATACGCCCTTTTTGGCCAAGGGCATCATTGTCCACGTTTTGCCACTTTTCATGTGCTTTCAAGGCGATTCGAATCTACCTCCTGAAATCTGTTTCCTGCAATTCTGCCTTGCTTTCAAAGCCTCTTCGTTGCCTTCCCTCAATATATTTGTGGACGAGAGTTATCATTTATAACTCTGCAGGTTTGTGAATTGCAGTGCCCCTGAGCTCCATTTTTCAAGTCGCTTTTTGTGAGCTGGCCGCAAAAGCGCAGGGTTGCTTCAGGCCCTCTTCTGGTTCTGGGGGGCAGGCTGAGGCTGTGGTTAATTCTTCTTCCTGATGAGAAAATAGAGGGACCTGTGCCTGTCCCAACCACTAGAGCTAGTCTCTCATTGGTTCCCCCACTTCCCGTTCATGATCAGGACAATTTGCAACCTGTACGGAATAGGAGGTTAAAGGTGCTGATTCTCCAAGGAGGGAGATGGCTAGTAAAGGGGCTGGAATGGCGAACACGAGCACAAGGAGATGAGAAATGAGGTGCGTTTTAGAAACCTTTCCCGATCACACGGTGTACCATCTTCTGGGTTTCTCATGCACGTTTTCGACGTATGAAGATGCCCTTGAACCTGGAGATTTGGGACCCATGGGATGGGTACCATGCAGTATTACTTGAAAGGGTCTGCGTTGGCTCACCCAACCTCACCGAAACTCTCAGCTGCAAGAGTGTCCACCCTTATGTCTCAATCAGCTGTGGGTCTAGATATGGTCAATCCAGGTTGCATCACAGCCCCTGAACGAATTTTGTAAGAATTTCTCTCTCTTTCACTGTCTTTGTTTCATGGGTTTTGAAAAGTAATTTATTTTTATAATGGGGTTTAGCTGCTTTTCACGGCTGTGTTTATGCCGTGTTACAGCCCCTTGACTCACTTACAGAGAGATATCAATACATAGGTTTGAAGATTCTTACTAGTCAGATATATTCTTGTGCGGTGAATAGGGGGTGTTGAGTCCAGTTCACTGAGCAAACAGTAGGTCTTGTCTATTACATATTGGGTTTATGGAACGGTATCGGAGCTAATTTGAAACCCTTGTTTTATGCATCACCCCACCTCACCTTTCCCGTTCAGCAGCCATAGTGTGTTTTCTAAACGTGTGACTATGTTCTGTTTTATAATTCACTTCAACTGTAGCGGTATTTACATTCCCTCTATAAGTGATATCTTATGATAAGTGTCTTTTTCTGTGTGACTTATTTCACTTAGAATCGTCGTACCTAAATCCACTCATCGTGCTGCTACTAGCCTTATGACGTTGATTTCATGGCTGAGTGATATTCCATTGTACATGAGCACCCTAACTTCTTTATCCATTTTTCTCTTTCCTAGGATATTTAAGGTGTAATGAAGTGGGGGTTCTTGTCAACAGAGCAGCCCTAAACTTTGGGGTGGCTGTGTCTTGCTGATGTTTAGTTTTCCCAGTTTATACGCCCATGAGTGGAAGTGCCCTATGCTCTCCAAGCTGTGTTTTTTAGATGTTTCAGGACACACCGTACACTTCTCCAGAGTGGCTGTTGGCAATTTACATCCCTCCCATCAGCGTAGCAAGGCTCCCATTTCTCCATGGCCGGTCCTGCATTTCTGGTTTTGACACTTTTTTCCGCATGGCCCTTTTTCCCCCTGAGAATCGAGACTTCTTTGGAGCACTGTTTTGCCTTTCCAGGTTGCTTGGTTGGCCAAAAAGGGCGTATGCGTTTTTTCCTGAATATATTCAGGAAAAAACGCATACGCCCTTTTTGGCCAAGGGCATCATTGTCCACGTTTTGCCGCTTTTCTTGTGCTTTCAAGGCGATTCGAATCTACCTCCTGAAATCTGTTTCCTGCAATTCTGCCTTGCTTTCAAAGCCTCTTCGTTGCCTTCCCTTAATATATTTGTGGACGAGAGGTGTCATTTAAAACTCTGCAGGTTTGTGAATTGCAGTGCCCCTGAGCTCCATTTTTCAACTCGCTTTTTTGGGAGCTGGCCGCAAAAGCGCAGGATTGCTTCAGGCCCTCTTTTGGTTCTGGGGGGCAGGCTGAGCTTGTGCTTAATTCTTCTTCCTGATGGGAAAATAGCGTGACCTGTGCCTGTCCCAACACCTGGAGCTAGTCTCTCTTTGGTTCCCCCTCTTGCCGTTCATCCTCAGGACAAAGTGCAAACTCTACGGAACAGGAGTTTAAAGGTGCTGATTCTCCAAGGAGGGAGATGGCTAGTAAAGGGGCTGCAATGGCGAACCCGAGCACAAGGAGATGAGAAATGAGGTGCGTTTTAGAAACCTATCCCGATCACACGGTGTGCCATCTTCTGGGTTTCCCATGCACGTTTTCGACGTAGGAAGATGCCCTTGAACCTGGAGATTTGGGACCCATTGTATGGGTACCCTGCAGTATTATTTGAAAGGGTCTGCGTTGGCTCACCCAACCTCACCGAACCTCTCAGCCCCAAGAGTGTCCACCCTTATGTCTCAATCAGCTGTGGGTCTAGATATGGTCAATCCAGGTTGCATCACAGCCCCTGAACGAATTTTGTAAGAATTTCTCTCTCTTTCACTGTCTTTGTTTCACTGGTTTTGAAAAGTAATTTATTTTTATAATGGGGTTTAGCTGCTTTTCACAGCTGTGTTTATGCCGCTTTACACCCCCTTGACTCACTTACAGAGAGATATCAATACATAGGTTTGAAGATTCTTACTAGTCAGATATATTCTTGTGCGGTGAATAGGGGGTGTTGAGTCCAGTTCACTGAAAAAGGAATAGGTCTTGTCTCTTACATATTGGGTTTATGGAACGGTATCGAGCTAATTTGAAACCCTTGTTTTATGCATCACCCCACCTCACCTTTCCCGTTCAGCAGCCATAGTGTGTTTTCTAAACGTGTGACTCTGTTCTGTTTTGCAATTCAGTTCAAGTGTAGCGGTTTTTACATTCCCTCTATAAGTGATATCTTATGATAAGTGTCTTTTTCTGTGTGACTTATTTCACTTAGAATCGTCGTACCTAAATCCACTCATCGTGCTGCTACTAGCCTTATGACGTTGATTTCATGGCTGAGTGATATTCCATTGTACATGAGGTCCACAACTTCTTTATCCATTTTTCTCTTTCCTAGGATATTTAAGGTGTAATGAAGTGGCGGTTCTTGTCAACAGAGCAGCCCTAAACTTTGGGGTGCCTGTGTCTTGCTGATTTTTAGTTTTCCGAATTTATACGCCCATGAGTGGAAGTGTCCTATGCTCTCCAAGCTGTGTTTTTTTATATGTTTCAGAACACACCGTACACTTCTCCAGAGTGGCTGTTGGCAATTTACATCCCACCCATCAGCGTAGCAAGGCTCCCATTTCTCCATGGCCTGTCCTGCATTTCTGGTTTGGACACTTTTTCCGCATGGCCCTTTTTCCCCCTGAGAAGCGAGACTTCTTTGTAGCACAGATTTGCCTTTCCAGGTTGCTTGGTTGGCCAAAAAGCGCGTATGCGTTTATTCCTGATATATTCAGGAAAAACGCATACGCCCTTTTTGGCCAAGGGCATCATTGTCCACGTTTTGCCGCTTTTCATGTGCTTTCAAGGCGATTCGAATCTACCTCCTGAAATCTGTTTCCTGCAATTCTGCCTTGCTTTCAAAGCTCTTCGTTGCCTTCCCTTAATATATTTGTGGACGAGAGGTATCATTTAAAACTCTGCAGGTTTGTGAATTGCAGTGCCCCTGAGCTCCATTTTTCAACTCGCTTTTTTGGGAGTGGGCCGCAAAAGCGCAGGATTGCTTCAGGCCCTCTTCTGGTTCTGGGGGGCAGGCTGAGCTTGTGCGTAATTCTTCTTCCTGATGGAAAATAGAGGGACCTGTGCCTGTCCCAACCACTAGAGCTAGTCTCTCATTGGTTCCCCCACTTCCCGTTCATGATCAGGACAATTTGCAACCTGTACGGACAGGAGGTTAAAGGTGCTGATTCTCCAAGGAGGGAGATGGCTAGTAAATCGGGTGGAATGGCGAACCCGAGCAAAGGAGATGAGAAATGAGGTGCGTTTTAGAAACCTTTCCCGATCACGACGGTGTACCATCTTCTGGGTTTCTCATGCCTGTTTTCGACGTAGGAAGATGCCTTGAACCTGGAGATTTGGGACCCATTGTATGGGTACCCTGCAGTATTACTTGAAGGGGTCTGCGTTGGCTCACCCAACCTCACGAACCTCTCAGCCCCAAGAGTGTCCACCCTTATGTCTCAATCAGCTGTGGGTCTAGATATGGTCAATCCAGGTTGCATCACAGTCCTGAACGAATTTTGTAAGAATTTCTCTCTCTTTCACTGTCTTTGTTTCACAGGTTTTGAAAAGAAATTTATTTTTATAATGGGGTTTAGCTGCTTTTCACGGCTGTGTTTATGCCGTGTTACAGCCCCTTGACTCACTTACAGAGAGATATCAATACATAGGTTTGAAGATTCTTACTAGTCAGATATATTCTTGTGCGGTGAATAGGGGGTGTTGAGTCCAGTTCACTGAGCAAGGAGTAGGTCTTGTCTATTACATATTGGGTTTAGGGAAGGGTATCGGAGCTAATTTGAACCCTTGTTTTATGCATCACCCCACCTCACCTTTCCCGTTCAGCAGACATAGTGTTTTTCTAAACGTGTGACTCTGTTCTGTTTTCTAATTCAGTTCAAGTGTAAGCGGTTTTAGATTCCCTCTATAAGTGATATCTTATGATAAGTGCCTTTTTCTGTGTGACTTATTTCACTTAGAATGGTCGTACCTAAATCCACTCATCGTGCTGCTACTAGCCTTATGACGTTGATTTCATGGCTGAGTGATATTCCATTCTACATGAGGACCCCAACTTCTTTATCCATTTTCTCTTTCCTAGGATATTTAAGGTGTAATGAAGTGGGGGTTCTTGTCAACAGAGCAGCCCTAAACTTTGGGGTGCCTGTGTCTTGCTGATTTTTAGTTTTCCGAATTTATACGCCCATGAGTGGAAGTGTCCTATGCTCTCCAAGCTGTGTTTTTTTATATGTTTCAGAACACACCGTACACTTCTCCAGAGTGGCTGTTGGCAATTTACATCCCACCCATCAGCGTAGCAAGGCTCCCATTTCTCCATGGCCCGTCCTGCATTTCTGGTTTGGACACTTTTTTCCGCATGGCCCTTTTTCCCCCTGAGAAGACGAGACTTTTTGTAGCACAGATTTGCCTTTCCAGGTTGCTTGGTTGGCCAAAAAGCGCGTATGTGTTTATTCCTGAATATATTCAGAAAAAACGCATACGCCCTTTTTGGCCAAGGGCATCATTGTCCACGTTTTGCTGCTTTTCATGTGCTTTCAAGGCGAATCGAATCTACCTCCTGAAATCTGTTTCCTGCAATTCTGCCTTGCTTTCAAAGCCTCTTCGTTGCCTTCCCTTAATATATTTGTTGACGAGAGGTATCATTTAAAAATCTGCAGGTTTGTGAATTGCAGTGCCCCTGAGCTCCATTTTTCAACTCGCTTTTTTGGGAGCTGGCCGCAAAAGCGCAGGATTGCTTCAGGCCCTCTTCTGGTTCTGGGGGGCAGGCTGAGCTTGTGCTTACTTCTTCTTCCTGATGGGAAAATAGAGTGACCTGTGCCTGTCCCAACACCTAGAGCTAGTCTCTCATTGGTTCCCCCTCTTCCCGTTCATCCTCAGGACAAATTGCAACCTGTACGGAACAGGAGGTTAAAGGTGCTGATTCTCCAAGGAGGGAGATGGCTAGTAATCGGCTGGAATGGCGAACCCGAGCAAAGGAGATGAGAAATGAGGTGCGTTTTAGAAACCTTTCCCGATCACACGGTGTACCATCTTCTGGGTTTCTCATGCCTGCTTTCGATGTAGGAAGATGGCCTTGAACCTGGAGATTTGGGACCCATGGGATGGGTACCATGCAGTATTACTTGAAAGGGTCTGCGTTGGCTCCCCCAACCTCACCGAACCTCTCAGCCCCAGAGTGTCCACCCTTATGTCTCAATCAGCTGTGGGTCTAGATATGGTCAATCCAGGTTGCATCACAGTCCCTGAACGAATTTTGTAAGAATTTCTCTCTCTTTCACTGTCTTTGTTTCACAGGTTTTGAAAAGAAATTTATTTTTATAATGGGGTTTAGCTGCTTTTCACGGCTGTGTTTATGCCGTGTTACAGCCCCTTGACTCACTTACAGAGAGATATCAATACATTAGGTTTGAAGATTCTTACTAGTCAGATATATTCTTGTGCGGTGAATAGGGGGTGTTGAGTCCAGTTCACTGAGCAAGGAGTAGGTCTTGTCTATTACATATTGGGTTTATGGAAGGGTATCAGAGCTAATTTGAAACCCTTGTTTTATGCATCACCCCACCTCACCTTTCCTGTTCAGCAGCCATAGTGTGTTTTCTAACGTGTGACTCTGTTCTGTTTTGTAATGCAGTTCAAGTGTAGCGGTTTTTACATTCCCTCTCTAAGTGATATCTTATGATAAGTGTCTTTTTCTGTGTGACTTATTTCACTTAGAATCGTCGTACCTAAATCCACTCATCGTGCTGCTACTAGCCTTATGACGTTGATTTCATGGCTGAGTGATATTCCATTGTACATGAGGACCACAACTTCTTTATCCATTTTTCTCTTTCCTAGGATATTTAAGGTGTAATGAAGTGGGGGTTCTTGTCAACAGAGCAGCCCTAAACTTTGGGGTGCCTGTGTCTTGCTGATTTTTAGTTTTCCCAATTTATACGCGCATGAGTGCAAGTGCCTTATGCTCTCCAATCTGTGTTATTTAGATGTTTCAGGACACACCGTACACTTCTCCAGAGTGGCTGTTGGCAATTTACATCCTGCCCATCAGCGTAGCAAGGCTCCCATTTCTCCATGGCCGGTCCTGCATTTCTGGTTTTGACACTTTTTTCCGCATGGCCCTTTGCCCTCTGGGAAGCGAGACTTCTTTGGAGCGCTGATTTGCCTTTCCAGGTTGCTTGGTTGGCCAAAAAGGGCGTATGCGTTTTTTCCTGAATATATTCAGGAAAAAACGCATACGCCCTTTTTGGCCAAGGACATCATTGTCCACGTTTGCCACTTTTCATGTGCTTTCAAGGCGATTCGAATCTACCTCCTGAAATCTGTTCCTGCAATTCTGCCTTGCTTTCAAAGCCTCTTCGTTGCCTTCCCTTAATATATTTGTGGACGAGAGGTATCATTTAAACCTCTGCAGGTTTGTGAATTGCAGTGCACCTGAGCTCCATTTTTCAACTCGCTTTTTTGGGAGCTGGCCGCAAAAGCGCAGGATTGCTTCAGGCCCTCTTCTGGTTCTGGGGGCAGGCTGAGCTTGTACTTAATTCTTCTTCCTGATGGAAAATAGAGTGACCTGTGCCTGTCCCAACACCTAGAGCTAGTCTCTCATTGGTTCCCCCTCTTCCCCTTCATACTCAGGACAAATTGCAACCTGTACTGTATAGGAGGTTAAAGGTGCTGATTCTCCAAGGAGGGAGATGGCTAGTAAATCGGCTGGAATGGCGAACCCGAGCAAAGGAGATGAGAAATGAGGTGCGTTTTAGAAACCTTTCCCGATCACACGGTGTACCATCTTCTGGGTTTCTCATGCATGTTTTCGATGTAGGAAGATGCCCTTGAACCTGGAGATTTGGGACCCATGGGATGGGTACCATGCAGTATTACTTGAAAGGGTCAGCGTTGGCTCACCCAACCTCAGCGAAACTCTCAGCCCCAAGAGTGTCCACCCTTATGTCTCAATCAGCTGTGGGTCTAGATATGGTCAATCCAGGTTGCATCACAGCCCCTGAACGAATTTTGTAAGAATTTCTCTCTCTTTCACTGTCTTTGTTTCATGGGTTTTGAAAAGTAATTTATTTTATAATGGGGTTTAGCTGCTTTTCACGGCTGTGTTTATGCCGTGTTACAGCCCCTTGACTCACTTACAGAGAGATATCAATACATAGTTTGAAGATTCTTACTAGTCAGATATATGCTTGTGCGGTGAATAGGGGGTGTTGAGTCCAGTTCACTGAGCAAGGAGTAGGTCTTGTTTATTACATATTGGGTTTATGGAACGTTATCGGAGCTAATTTGAAACCCTTGTTTGATGCATCACCCCACCTCACCTTTCCCGTTCAGCAGCCATAGTGTTTTTTCTAAACGTGTGACTCTGTTCTGTTTTGTAATTCAGTTCAAGTTTAGCGGTTTTTACATTCCCTCTCTAAGTGATATCTTATGATAAGTGTCTTTTTCTGTGTGACTTATTTCACTTAGAATCGTCGTACCTAAATCCACTCATCGTGCTGCTACTAGCCTTATGACGTGGATTTCATGGCTGAGTGATATTCCATTGTACATGAAGACCACAACTTCTTTATCCATTTTTCTCTTTCCTAGGATATTTAAGGTGTAATGAAGTGGGGGTCTTGTCAGCAGAGCAGCCCTAAACTTTGGGGTGCCTGTGTCTTGCTGATTTTTAGTTTTCCCAATTTATACGCCCATGAGTGGAAGTGCCCTATGCGCTCCAAGCTGTGTTTTTTAGATGTTTCAGGACACACCGTACACTTCTCCAGAGTGGCTGTTTGCAATTTACATCCCACCCATCAGCATAGCAAGGCTCCCATTTCTGCATGGCCGGTCCTCTGCATTTCTGGTTTGGACACTTTTTTCCGCATGGCCCTTTTGCCCGCTGGGAAGCTAGACTTCTTTGGAGCGCTGATTGCCTTTCCATGTTGCTTGGTTGGCCAAAAAGGGCGTATGCGTTTTTTCCTGAATATATTCAGGAAAAAACGCATACGCCCTTTTTGGCCAAGGGCATCATTGTCCACGTTTTGCCGCTTTTCATGTGCTTTTCAAGGCGATTCGAATCTACTCCTGAAATCTGTTTCCTGCAATTCTGCCTTGCTTTCAAAGCCTCTTCGTTGCCTTCCTTACTATATTTGAGGACGAGAGTTATCATTTAAAACACTGCAGGTTTGTGAATTGCAGTGCCCCTGAGCTCCATTTTTCAACTCGCTTTTTTGGGAGCTGGCCGCAAAAGCGCAGGATTGCTTCAGGCCCTCTTTTGGTTCTGGGGGGCAGGCTGAGCTTGTGCTTAATTCTTCTTCCTGATGGAAAATAGAGTGACCTGTGCCTGTCCCAACACCTAGAGCTAGTCTCTCTTTGGTTCCCCTCTTCCCGTTCATCCTCAGGACAAAGTGCAAACTCTACGGAACAGGAGTTTAAAGGTGCTGATTCTCCAAGGAGGGAGATGGCTAGTAAAGGGCTGCAATGGCGAACCCGAGCACAAGAGATGAGAAATGAGGTGCGTTTTAGAAACCTATCCCGATCACACGGTGTGCCATCTTCTGGGTTTCCCATGCACGTTTTCGACGTAGGAAGATGCCCTTGAACCTGGAGATTTGGGACCCATGGTATGGGTACCCTGCAGTATTACTTGAAAGGGTCTGCGTGGCTCACCCAACCTCACCGAACCTCTCAGCCCCAAGAGTGTCCACCCTTATGTCTCAATCAGCTGTGGGTCTAGATATGGTCAATCCAGGTTGCATCACAGCCCCTGAACGAATTTTGTAAGAATTTCTCTCTCTTTCACTGTCTTTGTTTCACTGGTTTTTAAAAGTAATTTATTTTTATAATGGGGTTTAGCTGCTTTTCACGGCTGTGTTTATGCCCGCTTTACACCCCCTTGACTCACTTACAGAGAGATATCAATACATAGGTTTGAAGATTCTTACTAGTCAGATATATTCTTGTGCGGGTTGAATAGGGGGTGTTGAGTCCAGTTCACTGAAAAAGGAATAGGTCTTGTCTCTTACATATTGGGTTTATGGAACGGTATCGGAGCTAATTTGAAACCCTTGTTTTATGCATCACCCCACCTCACCTTTCCCGTTCAGCAGCCATAGTGTGTTTCCTAAACGTGTGACTCTGTTCTGTTTTGCAATTCAGTTCAAGTGTAGCAGTTTTTACATTCCCTCTATAAGTGATATCTTATGATAAGTGTCTTTTCTGTGTGACTTATTTCACTTAGAATCGTCGTACCTAAATCCACTCATCGTGCTGCTACTAGCCTTATGACGTGGATTTCATGGCTGAGTGATATTCCATTGTACATGAGGACCACAACTTCTTTATCCATTTTTCGCTTTCCTAGGATATTTAAGGTGTAATGAAGTGGGCGGTTCTTGTCAACAGAGCAGCCCTAAACTTTGGGGTGCCTGTGTCTTGCTGATTTTTAGTTTTCCGAATTTATACGCCCATGAGTGGAAGTGCCCTATGCTCTCCAAGCTGTGTTTTTTAAATGTTTCAGAACACACCGTACACTTCTCCAGAGTGGCTGTTGCAAGTTACATCCCACCCATCAGCGTAGCAAGGCTCCCATTTCTCCATGGCCGGTCCTGCATTTCTGGTTTGGACACTTTTTTCCGCATGGCCTTTTGCCCGCTGGAAGCGAGACTTCTTTGGAGCGCTGATTGGCCTTTCCAGGTTGCTTTGGTTGGCCAAAAAGGGCGTATGCGTTTTTTCCTGAATATATTCAGGAAAAAACGCATACGCCCTTTTTGGCCAAGGGCATCATTGTCCACGTTTTGCCGCTTTTCATGTGCTTTCAAGGCGATTCGAATCTACCTCCTGAAATTCTGTTTCCTGCATTCTGCCTTGCTTTCAAAGCCTCTTCGTTGCCTTCCCTTAATATATTTGTGGACGAGAGGTATCATTTAAAACTCTGCAGGTTTGTGAATTGCAGTGCCCCTGAGCTCCATTTTTCAACTTGCTTTTTTGGGAGATGGCCGCCAAAGCGCAAGATTGCTTCAGGCCCTCTTCTGGTTCTGGGGGGCAGGCTGAGCTTGTGCTTAATTCTTCTTCCTGATGGGAAAATAGAGTGACCTGTGCCTGTCCCAACACCTAGAGCTAGTCTCTCATTGGTTCCCCCTCTTCCCCTTCATCCTCAGGACAAATTGCAACCTGTACGGAACAGGAGGTTAAAGGTGCTGATTCTCCAAGGTGGGAGATGGCTAGTAAATCGGCTGGAATGGCGAACCCGAGCAAAGGAAGATGAGAAATGAGGTGCGTTTTAGAAACCTTTCCCGATCACACGGTGTACCATCTTCTGGGTTTCTCATGCCTGTTTTCGACGTAGGAAGATGCCCTTGAACCTGGAGATTTGGGACCCATGGGATGGGTACCATGCAGTATTACTTGAAAGGGTCTGCGTTGGCTCACCCAACCTCACCGAACCTCTCAGCCCCAAGAGTGTCCACCCTTATGTCTCAATCAGCTGTGGGTCTAGATATGGTCAATCCAGGTTGCATCACAGCCCCTGAACGAATTTTGTAAGAATTTCTCTCGCTTTCACTGTCTTTGTTTCACGGGTTTTGAAAGTAATTTATTTTTATAATGGGGTTTAGCTGCTTTTCACGGCTGTGTTTATGCCGCTTTACACCCCCTTGACTCACTTACAGAGAGATATCAATACATAGGTTTGAAGATTCTTACTAGTCAGATATATTCTTGTGCGGTGAATAGGGGGTGTTGAGTCCAGTTCACTGAAAAAGGAATAGGTCTTGTCTCTTACATATTGGGTTTATGGAACGGTATCGGAGCTAATTTGAAACCCTTGTTTTATGCATCACCCCACCTCACCTTTCCGTTCAGCAGCCATAGTGTGTTTCCTAAACGTGTGACTCTTTCTGTTTTGCAATTCAGTTCAAGTGTAGCGGTTTTTTACATTCCCTCTCTAAGTGATATCTTATGATAAGTGTCTTTTTCTGTGTGACTTATTTCACTTAGAATCTTCGTACCTAAATCCACTCATCGTGCTGCTACTTAGCCTTATGACGTTGATTTCATGGCTGAGTGATATTCCATTGTACATGAGGACCACAACTTCTTTATCCATTTTTCTCTTTCCTAGGATATTTAAGGTGTAATGAAGTGGGGGTTCTTGTCAACAGAGCAGCCCTAAACTTTGGGGTGCCTGTGTCTTGCTGATTTTAGTTTTCCCAATTATACGCCCATGAGTGGAAGTGCCCTATGCTCTCCAAGCTGTGTTTTTTAGATGTTTCAGAACACACGCTACACTTCTCCAGAGTGGCTGTTGGCAATTTACATCCCACCCATCAGCGTAGCAAGCTCCCATTTCTCCATGGCCGGTCCTGCATTTCTGGTTTGGACACTTTTTTCCGCATGGCCCTTTTGCCCGCTGGGAAGCGAGACTTCTTTGGAGCGCTGATTGGCCTTTCCAGGTTGCTTGGTTGGCCAAAAAGGGCGTATGCGTTTTTTCCTGAATATATTCAGGAAAAAACGCATACGCCCTTTTTGGCCAAGGGCATCATTGTCCACGTTTTTGCCGCTTTCATGTGCTTTCAAGGCGATTCGAATCTACCTCCTGAAATCTGTTTCCTGCAATTCTGCCTTGCTTTCAAAGCCTCTTCGTTGCCTTCCCTTAGTATATTTGTGGACGAGAGGTATCATTTAAAACTGTGCAGGTTTGTGAATTGCAGTGCCCCTGAGCTCCATTTTTCAACTCGCTTTTTTGGGAGCTGGCCGCAAAAGTGCAGGATTGCTTCAGGCCCTCTTCTGGTTCTGGGGGGCAGGCTGAGCTTGTGCTTAATTCTTCTTCCTGATGGGAAAATAGAGTGACCTGTGCCTGTCCCAACACCTAGAGCTAGTCTCTCATTGGTTCCCCCTCTTCCCCTTCATCCTCAGGACAAATTGCAACCTGTACGGAACAGGAGGTTAAAGGTGCTGATTCTCCAAGGTGGGAGATGGCTAGTAAATCGGCTGGAATGGCGAACCCGAGCAAAGGAGATGAGAAATGAGGTGCGTTTTAGAAACCTTTCCCGATCACACGGTGTACCATCTTCTGGGTTTCTCATGCCTGTTTTCGACGTAGGAAGATGCCCTTGAACCTGGAGATTTGGGACCCATGGGATGGGTACCATGCAGTATTACTTGAAAGGGTCTGCGTTGGCTCACCCAACCTCACCGAACCTCTCAGCCCCAAGAGTGTCCACCCTTATGTCTCAATCAGCTGTGGGTCTAGATATGGTCAATCCAGGTTGCATCACAGCCCCTGAACGAATTTTGTAAGAATTTCTCTCTCTTTCACTGTCTTTGTTTCACGGGTTTTGAAAAGTAATTTATTTTTATAATGGGGTTTAGCTGCTTTTCACGGCTGTGTTTATGCCGCTTTACACCCCCTTGACTCACTTACGGAGAGATATCAATACATAGGTTTGAAGATTCTTCCTAGTCAGATATATTCTTGTGCGGTGAATAGGGGGTGTTGAGTCCAGTTCACTGAAAAAGGAATAGGTCTTGTCTCTTACATATTGGGTTTATGGAACGGTATCGGAGCTAATTTGAAACCCTTGTTTTATGCATCACCCCACCTCACCTTTCCCGTTCAGCAGCCATAGTGTGTTTCCTAAACGTGTGACTCTGTTCTGTTTTGCAATTCAGTTCAAGTGTAGCGGTTTTTACATTCCCTCTCTAAGTGATATCTTATGATAAGTGTCTTTTCTGTGTGACTTATTTCACTTAGAATCGTCGTACCTAAATCCACTCATCGTGCTGCTACTAGCCTTATGACGTGGATTTCATGGCTGAGTGATATTCCATTGTACATGAGGACCACAACTTCTTTATCCATTTTTCGCTTTCCTAGGATATTTAAGGTGTAATGAAGTGGGGGTTCTTGTCAACAGAGCAGCCCTAAACTTTGGGGTGCCTGTGTCTTGCTGATTTTTAGTTTTCCCAATTTATACGCCCATGAGTGGAAGTGCCCTATGCTCTCCAAGCTGTGTTTTTTAAATGTTTCAGAACACACCGTACACTTCTCCAGAGTGGCTGTTGGCAAGTTACATCCCACCCATCAGCGTAGCAAGGCTCCCATTTCTCCATGGCCGGTCCTGCATTTCTGGTTTGGACACTTTTTTCCGCATGGCCCTTTTGCCCGCTGGGAAGCGAGACTTCTTTGGAGCGCTGATTGGCCTTTCCAGGTTGCTTGGTTGGCCAAAAAGGGCGTATGCGTTTTTTCCTGAATATATTCAGGAAAAAACGCATACGCCCTTTTTGGCCAAGGGCATCATTGTCCACGTTTTGCCGCTTTTCATGTGCTTTCAAGGCGATTCGAATCTACCTCCTGAAATCTGTTTCCTGCAATTCTGCCTTGCTTTCAAAGCCTCTTCGTTGCCTTCCCTTAATATATTTGTGGACGAGAGGTATCATTTAAAACTCTGCAGGTTTGTGAATTGCAGTGCCCCTGAGCTCCATTTTTCAACTTGCTTTTTTGGGAGATGGCCGCCAAAGCGCAAGATTGCTTCAGGCCCTCTTCTGGTTCTGGGGGGCAGGCTGAGCTTGTGCTTAATTCTTCTTCCTGATGGGAAAATAGAGTGACCTGTGCCTGTCCCAACACCTAGAGCTAGTCTCTCATTGGTTCCCCCTCTTCCCGTTCATCCTCAGGACAAATTGCAACCTGTACGGAACAGGAGGTTAAAGGTGCTGATTCTCCAAGGAGGGAGATGGCTAGTAAATCGGCTGGAATGGCGAACCCGAGCAAAGGAGATGAGAAATGAGGTGCGTTTTAGAAACCTTTCCCGATCACACGGTGTACCATCTTCTGGGTTTCTCATGCCTGTTTTCGACGTAGGAAGATGCCCTTGAACCTGGAGATTTGGGACCCATGGGATGGGTACCATGCAGTATTACTTGAAAGGGTCTGCGTTGGCTCACCCAACCTCACCGAACCTCTCAGCCCCAAGAGTGTCCACCCTTATGTCTCAATCAGCTGTGGGTCTAGATATGGTCAATCCAGGTTGCATCACAGCCCCTGAACGAATTTTGTAAGAATTTCTCTCGCTTTCACTGTCTTTGTTTCACGGGTTTTGAAAAGTAATTTATTTTTATAATGGGGTTTAGCTGCTTTTCACGGCTGTGTTTATGCCGCTTTACACCCCCTTGACTCACTTACAGAGAGATATCAATACATAGGTTTGAAGATTCTTACTAGTCAGATATATTCTTGTGCGGTGAATAGGGGGTGTTGAGTCCAGTTCACTGAAAAAGGAATAGGTCTTGTCTCTTACATATTGGGTTTATGGAACGGTATCGGAGCTAATTTGAAACCCTTGTTTTATGCATCACCCCACCTCACCTTTCCCGTTCAGCAGCCATAGTGTGTTTCCTAAACGTGTGACTCTGTTCTGTTTTGCAATTCAGTTCAAGTGTAGCGGTTTTTACATTCCCTCTCTAAGTGATATCTTATGATAAGTGTCTTTTTCTGTGTGACTTATTTCACTTAGAATCTTCGTACCTAAATCCACTCATCGTGCTGCTACTAGCCTTATGACGTTGATTTCATGGCTGAGTGATATTCCATTGTACATGAGGACCACAACTTCTTTATCCATTTTTCTCTTTCCTAGGATATTTAAGGTGTAATGAAGTGGGGGTTCTTGTCAACAGAGCAGCCCTAAACTTTGGGGTGCCTGTGTCTTGCTGATTTTTAGTTTTCCCAATTTATACGCCCATGAGTGGAAGTGCCCTATGCTCTCCAAGCTGTGTTTTTTAGATGTTTCAGAACACACCGTACACTTCTCCAGAGTGGCTGTTGGCAATTTACATCCCACCCATCAGCGTAGCAAGGCTCCCATTTCTCCATGGCCGGTCCTGCATTTCTGGTTTGGACACTTTTTTCCGCATGGCCCTTTTGCCCGCTGGGAAGCGAGACTTCTTTGGAGCGCTGATTGGCCTTTCCAGGTTGCTTGGTTGGCCAAAAAGGGCGTATGCGTTTTTTCCTGAATATATTCAGGAAAAAACGCATACGCCCTTTTTGGCCAAGGGCATCATTGTCCACGTTTTGCCGCTTTTCATGTGCTTTCAAGGCGATTCGAATCTACCTCCTGAAATCTGTTTCCTGCAATTCTGCCTTGCTTTCAAAGCCTCTTCGTTGCCTTCCCTTAATATATTTGTGGACGAGAGGTATCATTTAAAACTCTGCAGGTTTGTGAATTGCAGTGCCCCTGAGCTCCATTTTTCAACTTGCTTTTTTGGGAGATGGCCGCCAAAGCGCAAGATTGCTTCAGGCCCTCTTCTGGTTCTGGGGGGCAGGCTGAGCTTGTGCTTAATTCTTCTTCCTGATGGGAAAATAGAGTGACCTGTGCCTGTCCCAACACCTAGAGCTAGTCTCTCATTGGTTCCCCCTCTTCCCGTTCATCCTCAGGACAAATTGCAACCTGTACGGAACAGGAGGTTAAAGGTGCTGATTCTCCAAGGAGGGAGATGGCTAGTAAATCGGCTGGAATGGCGAACCCGAGCAAAGGAGATGAGAAATGAGGTGCGTTTTAGAAACCTTTCCCGATCACACGGTGTACCATCTTCTGGGTTTCTCATGCCTGTTTTCGACGTAGGAAGATGCCCTTGAACCTGGAGATTTGGGACCCATGGGATGGGTACCATGCAGTATTACTTGAAAGGGTCTGCGTTGGCTCACCCAACCTCACCGAACCTCTCAGCCCCAAGAGTGTCCACCCTTATGTCTCAATCAGCTGTGGGTCTAGATATGGTCAATCCAGGTTGCATCACAGCCCCTGAACGAATTTTGTAAGAATTTCTCTCGCTTTCACTGTCTTTGTTTCACGGGTTTTGAAAAGTAATTTATTTTTATAATGGGGTTTAGCTGCTTTTCACGGCTGTGTTTATGCCGCTTTACACCCCCTTGACTCACTTACAGAGAGATATCAATACATAGGTTTGAAGATTCTTACTAGTCAGATATATTCTTGTGCGGTGAATAGGGGGTGTTGAGTCCAGTTCACTGAAAAAGGAATAGGTCTTGTCTCTTACATATTGGGTTTATGGAACGGTATCGGAGCTAATTTGAAACCCTTGTTTTATGCATCACCCCACCTCACCTTTCCCGTTCAGCAGCCATAGTGTGTTTCCTAAACGTGTGACTCTGTTCTGTTTTGCAATTCAGTTCAAGTGTAGCGGTTTTTACATTCCCTCTCTAAGTGATATCTTATGATAAGTGTCTTTTCTGTGTGACTTATTTCACTTAGAATCGTCGTACCTAAATCCACTCATCGTGCTGCTACTAGCCTTATGACGTGGATTTCATGGCTGAGTGATATTCCATTGTACATGAGGACCCCAACTTCTTTATCCATTTTTCGCTTTCCTAGGATATTGAAGGTGTAATGAAGTGGGGGTTCTTGTCAACAGAGCAGCCCTAAACTTTGGGGTGCCTGTGTCTTGCTGATGTTTAGTTTTCCCAATTCATACGGCCATGAGTGGAAGTGCCCTATGCTCTCCAAGCTGTGTTTTTAGATGTTTCAGAACACACCGTACACTTCTCCAGAGTGCCTGTTGGCAATTTACATCCCACCCATCAGCGTAGCAAGGCTCCCATTTCTCCATGGCCGGTCCTGCATTTCTGGTTTGGACACTTTTTTCCCCATGGCCCTTTTGCCCGCTGGGAAGCGAGACTTCTTTGGAGCGCTGATTGGCCTTTCCAGGTTGCTTGGTTGGCCAAAAAGGGCGTATGCGTTTTTTCCTGAATATATTCAGGAAAAAACGCATACGCCCTTTTTGGCCAAGGGCATCATTGTCCACGTTTTGCCGCTTTTCATGTGCTTTCAAGGCGATTCGAATCTACCTCCTGAAATCTGTTTCCTGCAATTCTGCCTTGCTTTCAAAGCCTCTTCGTTGCCTTCCCTTAATATATTTGTGGACGAGAGGTATCATTTAAAACTCTGCAGGTTTGTGAATTGCAGTGCCCCTGAGCTCCATTTTTCAACTCGCTTTTTTGGGAGCTGGCCGCCAAAGCGCAGGATTGCTTCAGGCCCTCTTCTGGTTCTGGGGGGCAGGCTGAGCTTGTGCTTGATTCTTCTTCCTGATGGGAAAATAGAGTGACCTGTGCCTGTCCCAACACCTAGAGCTAGTCTCTCATTGGTTCCCCCTCTTCCCCTTCATCCTCAGGACAAATTGCAACCTGTACGGAACAGGAGGTTAAAGGTGCTGATTCTCCAAGGAGGGAGATGGCTAGTAAATCGGCTGGAATGGCGAACCCGAGCAAAGGAGATGAGAAATGAGGTGCGTTTTAGAAACCTTTCCCGATCACACGGTGTACCATCTTCTGGGTTTCTCATGCCTGTTTTCGACGTAGGAAGATGCCCTTGAACCTGGAGATTTGGGACCCATGGGATGGGTACCATGCAGTATTACTTGAAAGGGTCTGCGTTGGCTCACCCAACCTCACCGAACCTCTCAGCCCCAAGAGTGTCCACCCTTATGTCTCAATCAGCTGTGGGTCTAGATATGGTCAATCCAGGTTGCATCACAGCCCCTGAACGAATTTTGTAAGAATTTCTCTCTCTTTCACTGTCTTTGTTTCACGGGTTTTGAAAAGTAATTTATTTTTATATTGGGGTTTAGCTGCTTTTCACGGCTGTGTTTATGCCGCTTTACACCCCCTTGACTCACTTACAGAGAGATATCAATACATAGGTTTGAAGATTCTTACTAGTCAGATATATTCTTGTGCGGTGAATAGGGGGTGTTGAGTCCAGTTCACTGAAAAAGGAATAGGTCTTGTCTCTTACATATTGGGTTTATGGAACGGTATCGGAGCTAATTTGAAACCCTTGTTTTATGCATCACCCCACCTCAGCTTTCCCGTTCAGCAGCCATAGTGTGTTTCCTAAACGTGTGACTCTGTTCTGTTTTGCAATTCAGTTCAAGTGTAGCGGTTTTTACATTCCCTCTAGAAGTGATATCTTATGATAAGTGTCTTTTTCTGTGTGACTTATTTCACTTAGAATCGTCGTACCTAAATCCACTCATCGTGCTGCTACTAGCCTTATGACGTGGATTTCATGGCTGAGTGATATTCCATTGTACATGAGGACCCCAACTTCTTTATCCATTTTTCTCTTTCCTAGGATATTTAAGGTGTAATGAAGTGGGGGTTCTTGTCAACAGAGCAGCCCTAAACTTTGGGGTGCCTGTGTCTTGCTGATTTTTAGTTTTCCCAATTTATACGCCCATGAGTGGAAGTGCCCTATGCTCTCCAAGCTGTGTTTTTTAGATGTTTCAGAACACACCGTACACTTCTCCAGAGTGGCTGTTGGCAATTTACATCCCACCCATCAGCGTAGCAAGGCTCCCATTTCTCCATGGCCGGTCCTGCATTTCTGGTTTGGACACTTTTTTCCGCATGGCCCTTTTGCCCGCTGGGAAGCGAGACTTCTTTGGAGCGCTGATTGGCCTTTCCAGGTTGCTTGGTTGGCCAAAAAGGGCGTATGCGTTTTTTCCTGAATATATTCAGGAAAAAACGCATACGCCCTTTTTGGCCAAGGGCATCATTGTCCACGTTTTGCCGCTTTTCATGTGCTTTCAAGGCGATTCGAATCTACCTCCTGAAATCTGTTTCCTGCAATTCTGCCTTGCTTTCAAAGCCTCTTCGTTGCCTTCCCTTAGTATATTTGTGGACGAGAGGTATCATTTAAAACTGTGCAGGTTTGTGAATTGCAGTGCCCCTGAACTCCATTTTTCAACTCGCTTTTTTGGGAGGTGGCCGCAAAAGTGCAGGATTGCTTTAGGCCCTCTTCTGGTTCTGGGGGGCAGGCTGAGCTTGTGCTTAATTCTTCTTCCTGATGGGAAAATAGAGTGACCTGTGCCTGTCCCAACACCTAGAGCTAGTCTCTCATTGGTTCCCCCTCTTCCCCTTCATCCTCAGGACAAATTGCAACCTGTACGGAACAGGAGGTTAAAGGTGCTGATTCTCCAAGGTGGGAGATGGCTAGTAAATCGGCTGGAATGGCGAACCCGAGCAAAGGAGATGAGAAATGAGGTGCGTTTTAGAAACCTTTCCCGATCACACGGTGTACCATCTTCTGGGTTTCTCATGCCTGTTTTCGACGTAGGAAGATGCCCTTGAACCTGGAGATTTGGGACCCATGGGATGGGTACCATGCAGTATTACTTGAAAGGGTCTGCGTTGGCTCACCCAACCTCACCGAACCTCTCAGCCCCAAGAGTGTCCACCCTTATGTCTCAATCAGCTGTGGGTCTAGATATGGTCAATCCAGGTTGCATCACAGCCCCTGAACGAATTTTGTAAGAATTTCTCTCGCTTTCACTGTCTTTGTTTCACGGGTTTTGAAAAGTAATTTATTTTTATAATGGGGTTTAGCTGCTTTTCACGGCTGTGTTTATGTCGCTTTACACCCCCTTGACTCACTTACAGAGAGATATCAATACATAGGTTTGAAGATTCTTACTAGTCAGATATATTCTTGTGCGGTGAATAGGGGGTGTTGAGTCCAGTTCACTGAAAAAGGAATAGGTCTTGTCTCTTACATATTGGGTTTATGGAACGGTATCGGAGCTAATTTGAAACCCTTGTTTTATGCATCACCCCACCTCACCTTTCCCGTTCAGCAGCCATAGTGTGTTTCCTAAACGTGTGACTCTGTTCTGTTTTGCAATTCAGTTCAAGTGTAGCGGTTTTTACATTCCCTCTCTAAGTGATATCTTATGATAAGTGTCTTTTTCTGTGTGACTTATTTCACTTAGAATCTTCGTACCTAAATCCACTCATCGTGCTGCTACTAGCCTTATGACGTTGATTTCATGGCTGAGTGATATTCCATTGTACATGAGGACCACAACTTCTTTATCCATTTTTCTCTTTCCTAGGATATTTAAGGTGTAATGAAGTGGGGGTTCTTGTCAACAGAGCAGCCCTAAACTTTGGGGTGCCTGTGTCTTGCTGATTTTTAGTTTTCCCAATTTATACGCCCATGAGTGGAAGTGCCCTATGCTCTCCAAGCTGTGTTTTTTAGATGTTTCAGAACACACCGTACACTTCTCCAGAGTGGCTGTTGGCAATTTACATCCCACCCATCAGCGTAGCAAGGCTCCCATTTCTCCATGGCCGGTCCTGCATTTCTGGTTTGGACACTTTTTTCCGCATGGCCCTTTTGCCCGCTGGGAAGCGAGACTTCTTTGGAGCGCTGATTGGCCTTTCCAGGTTGCTTGGTTGGCCAAAAAGGGCGTATGCGTTTTTTCCTGAATATATTCAGGAAAAAACGCATACGCCCTTTTTGGCCAAGGGCATCATTGTCCACGTTTTGCCGCTTTTCATGTGCTTTCAAGGCGATTCGAATCTACCTCCTGAAATCTGTTTCCTGCAATTCTGCCTTGCTTTCAAAGCCTCTTCGTTGCCTTCCCTTAGTATATTTGTGGACGAGAGGTATCATTTAAAACTGTGCAGGTTTGTGAATTGCAGTGCCCCTGAGCTCCATTTTTCAACTCGCTTTTTTGGGAGCTGGCCGCAAAAGTGCAGGATTGCTTCAGGCCCTCTTCTGGTTCTGGGGGGCAGGCTGAGCTTGTGCTTAATTCTTCTTCCTGATGGGAAAATAGAGTGACCTGTGCCTGTCCCAACACCTAGAGCTAGTCTCTCATTGGTTCCCCATCTTCCCCTTCATCCTCAGGACAAATTGCAACCTGTACGGAACAGGAGGTTAAAGGTGCTGATTCTCCAAGGTGGGAGATGGCTAGTAAATCGGCTGGAATGGCGAACCCGAGCAAAGGAGATGAGAAATGAGGTGCGTTTTAGAAACCTTTCCCGATCACACGGTGTACCATCTTCTGGGTTTCTCATGCCTGTTTTCGACGTAGGAAGATGCCCTTGAACCTGGAGATTTGGGACCCATGGGATGGGTACCATGCAGTATTACTTGAAAGGGTCTGCGTTGGCTCACCCAACCTCACCGAACCTCTCAGCCCCAAGAGTGTCCACCCTTATGTCTCAATCAGCTGTGGGTCTAGATATGGTCAATCCAGGTTGCATCACAGCCCCTGAACGAATTTTGTAAGAATTTCTCTCTCTTTCACTGTCTTTGTTTCACGGGTTTTGAAAAGTAATTTATTTTTATAATGGGGTTTAGCTGCTTTTCACGGCTGTGTTTATGCCGCTTTACACCCCCTTGACTCACTTACGGAGAGATATCAATACATAGGTTTGAAGATTCTTCCTAGTCAGATATATTCTTGTGCGGTGAATAGGGGGTGTTGAGTCCAGTTCACTGAAAAAGGAATAGGTCTTGTCTCTTACATATTGGGTTTATGGAACGGTATCGGAGCTAATTTGAAACCCTTGTTTTATGCATCACCCCACCTCAGCTTTCCCGTTCAGCAGCCATAGTGTGTTTCCTAAACGTGTGACTCTGTTCTGTTTTGCAATTCAGTTCAAGTGTAGCGGTTTTTACATTCCCTCTCTAAGTGATATCTTATGATAAGTGTCTTTTCTGTGTGACTTATTTCACTTAGAATCGTCGTACCTAAATCCACTCATCGTGCTGCTACTAGCCTTATGACGTGGATTTCATGGCTGAGTGATATTCCATTGTACATGAGGACCACAACTTCTTTATCCATTTTTCTCTTTCCTAGGATATTTAAGGTGTAATGAAGTGGGGGTTCTTGTCAACAGAGCAGCCCTAAACTTTGGGGTGCCTGTGTCTTGCTGATTTTTAGTTTTCCCAATTTATACGCCCATGAGTGGAAGTGCCCTATGCTCTCCAAGCTGTGTTTTTTAGATGTTTCAGAACACACCGTACACTTCTCCAGAGTGGCTGTTGGCAAGTTACATCCCACCCATCAGCGTAGCAAGGCTCCCATTTCTCCATGGCCGGTCCTGCATTTCTGGTTTGGACACTTTTTTCCGCATGGCCCTTTTGCCCGCTGGGAAGCGAGACTTCTTTGGAGCGCTGATTGGCCTTTCCAGGTTGCTTGGTTGGCCAAAAAGGGCGTATGCGTTTTTTCCTGAATATATTCAGGAAAAAACGCATACGCCCTTTTTGGCCAAGGGCATCATTGTCCACGTTTTGCCGCTTTTCATGTGCTTTCAAGGCGATTCGAATCTACCTCCTGAAATCTGTTTCCTGCAATTCTGCCTTGCTTTCAAAGCCTCTTCGTTGCCTTCCCTTAATATATTTGTGGACGAGAGGTATCATTTAAAACTCTGCAGGTTTGTGAATTGCAGTGCCCCTGAGCTCCATTTTTCAACTTGCTTTTTTGGGAGATGGCCGCCAAAGCGCAAGATTGCTTCAGGCCCTCTTCTGGTTCTGGGGGGCAGGCTGAGCTTGTGCTTAATTCTTCTTCCTGATGGGAAAATAGAGTGACCTGTGCCTGTCCCAACACCTAGAGCTAGTCTCTCATTGGTTCCCCCTCTTCCCGTTCATCCTCAGGACAAATTGCAACCTGTACGGAACAGGAGGTTAAAGGTGCTGATTCTCCAAGGAGGGAGATGGCTAGTAAATCGGCTGGAATGGCGAACCCGAGCAAAGGAGATGAGAAATGAGGTGCGTTTTAGAAACCTTTCCCGATCACACGGTGTACCATCTTCTGGGTTTCTCATGCCTGTTTTCGACGTAGGAAGATGCCCTTGAACCTGGAGATTTGGGACCCATGGGATGGGTACCATGCAGTATTACTTGAAAGGGTCTGCGTTGGCTCACCCAACCTCACCGAACCTCTCAGCCCCAAGAGTGTCCACCCTTATGTCTCAATCAGCTGTGGGTCTAGATATGGTCAATCCAGGTTGCATCACAGCCCCTGAACGAATTTTGTAAGAATTTCTCTCGCTTTCACTGTCTTTGTTTCACGGGTTTTGAAAAGTAATTTATTTTTATAATGGGGTTTAGCTGCTTTTCACGGCTGTGTTTATGCCGCTTTACACCCCCTTGACTCACTTACAGAGAGATATCAATACATAGGTTTGAAGATTCTTACTAGTCAGATATATTCTTGTGCGGTGAATAGGGGGTGTTGAGTCCAGTTCACTGAAAAAGGAATAGGTCTTGTCTCTTACATATTGGGTTTATGGAACGGTATCGGAGCTAATTTGAAACCCTTGTTTTATGCATCACCCCACCTCACCTTTCCCGTTCAGCAGCCATAGTGTGTTTCCTAAACGTGTGACTCTGTTCTGTTTTGCAATTCAGTTCAAGTGTAGCGGTTTTTACATTCCCTCTCTAAGTGATATCTTATGATAAGTGTCTTTTTCTGTGTGACTTATTTCACTTAGAATCTTCGTACCTAAATCCACTCATCGTGCTGCTACTAGCCTTATGACGTTGATTTCATGGCTGAGTGATATTCCATTGTACATGAGGACCACAACTTCTTTATCCATTTTTCTCTTTCCTAGGATATTTAAGGTGTAATGAAGTGGGGGTTCTTGTCAACAGAGCAGCCCTAAACTTTGGGGTGCCTGTGTCTTGCTGATTTTTAGTTTTCCCAATTTATACGCCCATGAGTGGAAGTGCCCTATGCTCTCCAAGCTGTGTTTTTTAGATGTTTCAGAACACACCGTACACTTCTCCAGAGTGGCTGTTGGCAATTTACATCCCACCCATCAGCGTAGCAAGGCTCCCATTTCTCCATGGCCGGTCCTGCATTTCTGGTTTGGACACTTTTTTCCGCATGGCCCTTTTGCCCGCTGGGAAGCGAGACTTCTTTGGAGCGCTGATTGGCCTTTCCAGGTTGCTTGGTTGGCCAAAAAGGGCGTATGCGTTTTTTCCTGAATATATTCAGGAAAAAACGCATACGCCCTTTTTGGCCAAGGGCATCATTGTCCACGTTTTGCCGCTTTTCATGTGCTTTCAAGGCGATTCGAATCTACCTCCTGAAATCTGTTTCCTGCAATTCTGCCTTGCTTTCAAAGCCTCTTCGTTGCCTTCCATTAATATATTTGTGGACGAGAGGTATCATTTAAAACTCTGCAGGTTTGTGAATTGCAGTGCCCCTGAGCTCCATTTTTCAACTTGCTTTTTTGGGAGATGGCCGCCAAAGCGCAAGATTGCTTCAGGCCCTCTTCTGGTTCTGGGGGGCAGGCTGAGCTTGTGCTTAATTCTTCTTCCTGATGGGAAAATAGAGTGACCTGTGCCTGTCCCAACACCTAGAGCTAGTCTCTCATTGGTTCCCCCTCTTCCCGTTCATCCTCAGGACAAATTGCAACCTGTACGGAACAGGAGGTTAAAGGTGCTGATTCTCCAAGGAGGGAGATGGCTAGTAAATCGGCTGGAATGGCGAACCCGAGCAAAGGAGATGAGAAATGAGGTGCGTTTTAGAAACCTTTCCCGATCACACGGTGTACCATCTTCTGGGTTTCTCATGCCTGTTTTCGACGTAGGAAGATGCCCTTGAACCTGGAGATTTGGGACCCATGGGATGGGTACCATGCAGTATTACTTGAAAGGGTCTGCGTTGGCTCACCCAACCTCACCGAACCTCTCAGCCCCAAGAGTGTCCACCCTTATGTCTCAATCAGCTGTGGGTCTAGATATGGTCAATCCAGGTTGCATCACAGCCCCTGAACGAATTTTGTAAGAATTTCTCTCGCTTTCACTGTCTTTGTTTCACGGGTTTTGAAAAGTAATTTATTTTTATAATGGGGTTTAGCTGCTTTTCACGGCTGTGTTTATGCCGCTTTACACCCCCTTGACTCACTTACAGAGAGATATCAATACATAGGTTTGAAGATTCTTACTAGTCAGATATATTCTTGTGCGGTGAATAGGGGGTGTTGAGTCCAGTTCACTGAAAAAGGAATAGGTCTTGTCTCTTACATATTGGGTTTATGGAACGGTATCGGAGCTAATTTGAAACCCTTGTTTTATGCATCACCCCACCTCACCTTTCCCGTTCAGCAGCCATAGTGTGTTTCCTAAACGTGTGACTCTGTTCTGTTTTGCAATTCAGTTCAAGTGTAGCGGTTTTTACATTCCCTCTCTAAGTGATATCTTATGATAAGTGTCTTTTCTGTGTGACTTATTTCACTTAGAATCGTCGTACCTAAATCCACTCATCGTGCTGCTACTAGCCTTATGACGTGGATTTCATGGCTGAGTGATATTCCATTGTACATGAGGACCCCAACTTCTTTATCCATTTTTCGCTTTCCTAGGATATTTAAGGTGTAATGAAGTGGGGGTTCTTGTCAACAGAGCAGCCCTAAACTTTGGGGTGCCTGTGTCTTGCTGATTTTTAGTTTTCCCAATTTATACGCCCATGAGTGGAAGTGCCCTATGCTCTCCAAGCTGTGTTTTTTAGATGTTTCAGAACACACCGTACACTTCTCCAGAGTGGCTGTTGGCAAGTTACATCCCACCCATCAGCGTAGCAAGGCTCCCATTTCTCCATGGCCGGTCCTGCATTTCTGGTTTGGACACTTTTTTCCGCATGGCCCTTTTGCCCGCTGGGACGCGAGACTTCTTTGGAGCGCTGATTGGCCTTTCCAGGTTGCTTGGTTGGCCAAAAAGGGCGTATGCGTTTTTTCCTGAATATATTCAGGAAAAAACGCATACGCCCTTTTTGGCCAAGGGCATCATTGTCCACGTTTTGCCGCTTTTCATGTGCTTTCAAGGCGATTCGAATCTACCTCCTGAAATCTGTTTCCTGCAATTCTGCCTTGCTTTCAAAGCCTCTTCGTTGCCTTCCCTTAATATATTTGTGGACGAGAGGTATCATTTAAAACTCTGCAGGTTTGTGAATTGCAGTGCCCCTGAGCTCCATTTTTCAACTCGCTTTTTTGGGAGCTGGCCGCCAAAGCGCAGGATTGCTTCAGGCCCTCTTCTGGTTCTGGGGGGCAGGCTGAGCTTGTGCTTATTTCTTCTTCCTGATGGGAAAATAGAGTGACCTGTGCCTGTCCCAACACCTAGAGCTAGTCTCTCATTGGTTCCCCCTCTTCCCCTTCATCCTCAGGACAAATTGCAACCTGTACGGAACAGGAGGTTAAAGGTGCTGATTCTCCAAGGAGGGAGATGGCTAGTAAATCGGCTGGAATGGCGAACCCGAGCAAAGGAGATGAGAAATGAGGTGCGTTTTAGAAACCTTTCCCGATCACACGGTGTACCATCTTCTGGGTTTCTCATGCCTGTTTTCGACGTAGGAAGATGCCCTTGAACATGGAGATTTGGGACCCATGGGATGGGTACCATGCAGTATTACTTGAAAGGGTCTGCGTTGGCTCACCCAACCTCACCGAACCTCTCAGCCCCAAGAGTGTCCACCCTTATGTCTCAATCAGCTGTGGGTCTAGATATGGTCAATCCAGGTTGCATCACAGCCCCTGAACGAATTTTGTAAGAATTTCTCTCTTTTTCACTGTCTTTGTTTCACGGGTTTTGAAAAGTAATTTAGTTTTATAATGGGGTTTAGCTGCTTTTCACGGCTGTGTTTATGCCGCTTTACACCCCCTTGACTCACTTACGGAGAGATATCAATACATAGGTTTGAAGATTCTTCCTAGTCAGATATATTCTTGTGCGGTGAATAGGGGGTGTTGAGTCCAGTTCACTGAAAAAGGAATAGGTCTTGTCTCTTACATATTGGGTTTATGGAACGGTATCGGAGCTAATTTGAAACCCTTGTTTTATGCATCACCCCACCTCACCTTTCCCGTTCAGCAGCCATAGTGTGTTTCCTAAACGTGTGACTCTGTTCTGTTTTGCAATTCAGTTCAAGTGTAGCGGTTTTTACATTCCCTCTCTAAGTGATATCTTATGATAAGTGTCTTTTTCTGTGTGACTTATTTCACTTAGAATCGTCGTACCTAAATCCACTCATCGTGCTGCTACTAGCCTTATGACGTGGATTACATGGCTGAGTGATATTCCATTGTACATGAGGACCCCAACTTCTTTATCCATTTTTCTCTTTCCTAGGATATTTAAGGTGTAATGAAGTGGGGGTTCTTGTCAACAGAGCAGCCCTAAACTTTGGGGTGCCTGTGTCTTGCTGATTTTTAGTTTTCCCAATTTATACACCCATGAGTGGAAGTGCCCTATGCTCTCCAAGCTGTGTTTTTTAGATGTTTCAGAACACACCGTACACTTCTCCAGAGTGGCTGTTGGCAATTTACATCCCACCCATCAGCGTAGCAAGGCTCCCATTTCTCCATGGCCGGTCCTGCATTTCTGGTTTGGACACTTTTTTCCGCATGGCCCTTTTGCCCGCTGGGAAGCGAGACTTCTTTGGAGCGCTGATTGGCCTTTCCAGGTTGCTTGGTTGGCCAAAAAGGGCGTATGCGTTTTTTCCTGAATATATTCAGGAAAAAACGCATACGCCCTTTTTGGCCAAGGGCATCATTGTCCACGTTTTGCCGCTTTTCATGTGCTTTCAAGGCGATTCGAATCTACCTCCTGAAATCTGTTTCCTGCAATTCTGCCTTGCTTTCAAAGCCTCTTCGTTGCCTTCCCTTAATATATTTGTGGACGAGAGGTATCATTTAAAACTCTGCAGGTTTGTGAATTGCAGTGCCCCTGAGCTCCATTTTTCAACTTGCTTTTTTGGGAGATGGCCGCCAAAGCGCAGGATTGCTTCAGGCCCTCTTCTGGTTCTGGGGGGCAGGCTGAGCTTGTGCTTAATTCTTCTTCCTGATGGGAAAATAGAGTGACCTGTGCCTGTCCCAACACCTAGAGCTAGTCTCTCATTGGTTCCCCCTCTTCCCCTTCATCCTCAGGACAAATTGCAACCTGTACGGAACAGGAGGTTAAAGGTGCTGATTCTCCAAGGAGGGAGATGGCTAGTAAATCGGCTGGAATGGCGAACCCGAGCAAAGGAGATGAGAAATGAGGTGCGTTTTAGAAACCTTTCCCGATCACACGGTGTACCATCTTCTGGGTTTCTCATGCCTGTTTTCGACGTAGGAAGATGCCCTTGAACCTGGAGATTTGGGACCCATGGGATGGGTACCATGCAGTATTACTTGAAAGGGTCTGCGTTGGCTCACCCAACCTCACCGAACCTCTCAGCCCCAAGAGTGTCCACCCTTATGTCTCAATCAGCTGTGGGTCTAGATATGGTCAATCCAGGTTGCATCACAGCCCCTGAACGAATTTTGTAAGAATTTCTCTCTCTTTCACTGTCTTTGTTTCACGGGTTTTGAAAAGTAATTTATTTTTATAATGGGGTTTAGCTGCTTTTCACGGCTGTGTTTATGCCGCTTTACACCCCCTTGACTCACTTACGGAGAGATATCAATACATAGGTTTGAAGATTCTTCCTAGTCAGATATATTCTTGTGCGGTGAATAGGGGGTGTTGAGTCCAGTTCACTGAAAAAGGAATAGGTCTTGTCTCTTACATATTGGGTTTATGGAACGGTATCGGAGCTAATTTGAAACCCTTGTTTTATGCATCACCCCACCTCACCTTTCCCGTTCAGCAGCCATAGTGTGTTTCCTAAACGTGTGACTCTGTTCTGTTTTGCAATTCAGTTCAAGTGTAGCGGTTTTTACATTCCCTCTCTAAGTGATATCTTATGATAAGTGTCTTTTCTGTGTGACTTATTTCACTTAGAATCGTCGTACCTAAATCCACTCATCGTGCTGCTACTAACCTTATGACGTGGATTTCATGGCTGAGTGATATTCCATTGTACATGAGGACCACCACTTCTTTATCCATTTTTCTCTTTCCTAGGATATTTAAGGTGTAATGAAGTGGGGGTTCTTGTCAACAGAGCAGCCCTAAACTTTGGGGTGCCTGTGTCTTGCTGATTTTTAGTTTTCCCAATTTATACGCCCATGAGTGGAAGTGCCCTATGCTCTCCAAGCTGTGTTTTTTAGATGTTTCAGAACACACCGTACACTTCTCCAGAGTGGCTGTTGGCAATTTACATCCCACCCATCAGCGTAGCAAGGCTCCCATTTCTCCATGGCCGGTCCTGCATTTCTGGTTTGGACACTTTTTTCCGCATGGCCCTTTTGCCCGCTGGGAAGCGAGACTTCTTTGGAGCGCTGATTGGCCTTTCCAGGTTGCTTGGTTGGCCAAAAAGGGCGTATGCGTTTTTTCCTGAATATATTCAGGAAAAAACGCATACGCCCTTTTTGGCCAAGGGCATCATTGTCCACGTTTTGCCGCTTTTCATGTGCTTTCAAGGCGATTCGAATCTACCTCCTGAAATCTGTTTCCTGCAATTCTGCCTTGCTTTCAAAGCCTCTTCGTTGCCTTCCCTTAATATATTTGTGGACGAGAGGTATCATTTAAAACTCTGCAGGTTTGTGAATTGCAGTGCCCCTGAGCTCCATTTTTCAACTTGCTTTTTTGGGAGATGGCCGCCAAAGCGCAGGATTGCTTCAGGCCCTCTTCTGGTTCTGGGGGGCAGGCTGAGCTTGTGCTTAATTCTTCTTCCTGATGGGAAAATAGAGTGACCTGTGCCTGTCCCAACACCTAGAGCTAGTCTCTCATTGGTTCCCCCTCTTCCCCTTCATCCTCAGGACAAATTGCAACCTGTACGGAACAGGAGGTTAAAGGTGCTGATTCTCCAAGGAGGGAGATGGCTAGTAAATCGGCTGGAATGGCGAACCCGAGCAAAGGAGATGAGAAATGAGGTGCGTTTTAGAAACCTTTCCCGATCACACGGTGTACCATCTTCTGGGTTTCTCATGCCTGTTTTCGACGTAGGAAGATGCCCTTGAACATGGAGATTTGGGACCCATGGGATGGGTACCATGCAGTATTACTTGAAAGGGTCTGCGTTGGCTCACCCAACCTCACCGAACCTCTCAGCCCCAAGAGTGTCCACCCTTATGTCTCAATCAGCTGTGGGTCTAGATATGGTCAATCCAGGTTGCATCACAGCCCCTGAACGAATTTTGTAAGAATTTCTCTCTCTTTCACTGTCTTTGTTTCACGGGTTTTGAAAAGTAATTTATTTTTATAATGGGGTTTAGCTGCTTTTCACGGCTGTGTTTATGCCGCTTTACACCCCCTTGACTCACTTACGGAGAGATATCAATACATAGGTTTGAAGATTCTTCCTAGTCAGATATATTCTTGTGCGGTGAATAGGGGGTGTTGAGTCCAGTTCACTGAAAAAGGAATAGGTCTTGTCTCTTACATATTGGGTTTATGGAACGGTATCGGAGCTAATTTGAAACCCTTGTTTTATGCATCACCCCACCTCACCTTTCCCGTTCAGCAGCCATAGTGTGTTTCCTAAACGTGTGACTCTGTTCTGTTTTGCAATTCAGTTCAAGTGTAGCGGTTTTTACATTCCCTCTCTAAGTGATATCTTATGATAAGTGTCATTTTCTGTGTGACTTATTTCACTTAGAATCGTCGTACCTAAATCCACTCATCGTGCTGCTACTAGCCTTATGACGTGGATTACATGGCTGAGTGATATTCCATTGTACATGAGGACCCCAACTTCTTTATCCATTTTTCTCTTTCCTAGGATATTTAAGGTGTAATGAAGTGGGGGTTCTTGTCAACAGAGCAGCCCTAAACTTTGGGGTGCCTGTGTCTTGCTGATTTTTAGTTTTCCCAATTTATACGCCCATGAGTGGAAGTGCCCTATGCTCTCCAAGCTGTGTTTTTTAGATGTTTCAGAACACACCGTACACTTCTCCAGAGTGGCTGTTGGCAATTTACATCCCACCCATCAGCGTAGCAAGGCTCCCATTTCTCCATGGCCGGTCCTGCATTTCTGGTTTGGACACTTTTTTCCGCATGGCCCTTTTGCCCGCTGGGAAGCGAGACTTCTTTGGAGCGCTGATTGGCCTTTCCAGGTTGCTTGGTTGGCCAAAAAGGGCGTATGCGTTTTTTCCTGAATATATTCAGGAAAAAACGCATACGCCCTTTTTGGCCAAGGGCATCATTGTCCACGTTTTGCCGCTTTTCATGTGCTTTCAAGGCGATTCGAATCTACCTCCTGAAATCTGTTTCCTGCAATTCTGCCTTGCTTTCAAAGCCTCTTCGTTGCCTTCCCTTAATATATTTGTGGACGAGAGGTATCATTTAAAACTCTGCAGGTTTGTGAATTGCAGTGCCCCTGAGCTCCATTTTTCAACTTGCTTTTTTGGGAGATGGCCGCCAAAGCGCAGGATTGCTTCAGGCCCTCTTCTGGTTCTGGGGGGCAGGCTGAGCTTGTGCTTAATTCTTCTTCCTGATGGGAAAATAGAGTGACCTGTGCCTGTCCCAACACCTAGAGCTAGTCTCTCATTGGTTCCCCCTCTTCCCCTTCATCCTCAGGACAAATTGCAACCTGTACGGAACAGGAGGTTAAAGGTGCTGATTCTCCAAGGAGGGAGATGGCTAGTAAATCGGCTGGAATGGCGAACCCGAGCAAAGGAGATGAGAAATGAGGTGCGTTTTAGAAACCTTTCCCGATCACACGGTGTACCATCTTCTGGGTTTCTCATGCCTGTTTTCGACGTAGGAAGATGCCCTTGAACCTGGAGATTTGGGACCCATGGGATGGGTACCATGCAGTATTACTTGAAAGGGTCTGCGTTGGCTCACCCAACCTCACCGAACCTCTCAGCCCCAAGAGTGTCCACCCTTATGTCTCAATCAGCTGTGGGTCTAGATATGGTCAATCCAGGTTGCATCACAGCCCCTGAACGAATTTTGTAAGAATTTCTCTCTCTTTCACTGTCTTTGTTTCACGGGTTTTGAAAAGTAATTTATTTTTATAATGGGGTTTAGCTGCTTTTCACGGCTGTGTTTATGCCGCTTTACACCCCCTTGACTCACTTACGGAGAGATATCAATACATAGTTTTGAAGATTCTTCCTAGTCAGATATATTCTTGTGCGGTGAATAGGGGGTGTTGAGTCCAGTTCACTGAAAAAGGAATAGGTCTTGTCTCTTACATATTGGGTTTATGGAACGGTATCGGAGCTAATTTGAAACCCTTGTTTTATGCATCACCCCACCTCACCTTTCCCGTTCAGCAGCCATAGTGTGTTTCCTAAACGTGTGACTCTGTTCTGTTTTGCAATTCAGTTCAAGTGTAGCGGTTTTTACATTCCCTCTCTAAGTGATATCTTATGATATGTGTCTTTTTCTGTGTGACTTATTTCACTTAGAATCGTCGTACCTAAATCCACTCATCGTGCTGCTACTAGCCTTATGACGTGGATTACATGGCTGAGTGATATTCCATTGTACATGAGGACCCCAAGTTCTTTATCCATTTTTCTCTTTCCTAGGATATTTAAGGTGTAATGAAGTGGGGGTTCTTGTCAACAGAGCAGCCCTAAACTTTGGGGTGCCTGTGTCTTGCTGATTTTTAGTTTTCCCAATTTATACGCCCATGAGTGGAAGTGCCCTATGCTCTCCAAGCTGTGTTTTTTAGATGTTTCAGAACACACCGTACACTTCTCCAGAGTGGCTGTTGGCAATTTACATCCCACCCATCAGCGTAGCAAGGCTCCCATTTCTCCATGGCCGGTCCTGCATTTCTGGTTTGGACACTTTTTTCCGCATGGCCCTTTTGCCCGCTGGGAAGCGAGACTTCTTTGGAGCGCTGATTGGCCTTTCCAGGTTGCTTGGTTGGCCAAAAAGGGCGTATGCGTTTTTTCCTGAATATATTCAGGAAAAAACGCATACGCCCTTTTTGGCCAAGGGCATCATTGTCCACGTTTTGCCGCTTTTCATGTGCTTTCAAGGCGATTCGAATCTACCTCCTGAAATCTGTTTCCTGCAATTCTGCCTTGCTTTCAAAGCCTCTTCGTTGCCTTCCCTTAATATATTTGTGGACGAGAGGTATCATTTAAAACTCTGCAGGTTTGTGAATTGCAGTGCCCCTGAGCTCCATTTTTCAACTTGCTTTTTTGGGAGATGGCCGCCAAAGCGCAGGATTGCTTCAGGCCCTCTTCTGGTTCTGGGGGGCAGGCTGAGCTTGTGCTTAATTCTTCTTCCTGATGGGAAAATAGAGTGACCTGTGCCTGTCCCAACACCTAGAGCTAGTCTCTCATTGGTTCCCCCTCTTCCCCTTCATCCTCAGGACAAATTGCAACCTGTACGGAACAGGAGGTTAAAGGTGCTGATTCTCCAAGGAGGGAGATGGCTAGTAAATCGGCTGGAATGGCGAACCCGAGCAAAGGAGATGAGAAATGAGGTGCGTTTTAGAAACCTTTCCCGATCACACGGTGTACCATCTTCTGGGTTTCTCATGCCTGTTTTCAACGTAGGAAGATGCCCTTGAACCTGGAGATTTGGGACCCATGGGATGGGTACCATGCAGTATTACTTGAAAGGGTCTGCGTTGGCTCACCCAACCTCACCGAACCTCTCAGCCCCAAGAGTGTCCACCCTTATGTCTCAATCAGCTGTGGGTCTAGATATGGTCAATCCAGGTTGCATCACAGCCCCTGAACGAATTTTGTAAGAATTTCTCTCTCTTTCACTGTCTTTGTTTCACGGGTTTTGAAAAGTAATTTATTTTTATAATGGGGTTTAGCTGCTTTTCACGGCTGTGTTTATGCCACTTTACACCCCCTTGACTCACTTACGGAGAGATATCAATACATAGGTTTGAAGATTCTTCCTAGTCAGATATATTCTTGTGCGGTGAATAGGGGGTGTTGAGTCCAGTTCACTGAAAAAGGAATAGGTCTTGTCTCTTACATATTGGGTTTATGGAACGGTATCGGAGCTAATTTGAAACCCTTGTTTTATGCATCACCCCACCTCACCTTTCCCGTTCAGCAGCCATAGTGTGTTTCCTAAACGTGTGACTCTGTTCTGTTTTGCAATTCAGTTCAAGTGTAGCGGTTTTTACATTCCCTCTCTAAGTGATATCTTATGATAAGTGTCTTTTCTGTGTGACTTATTTCACTTAGAATCGTCGTACCTAAATCCACTCATCGTGCTGCTACTAGCCTTATGACGTGGATTTCATGGCTGAGTGATATTCCATTGTACATGAGGACCCCAACTTCTTTATCCATTTTTCTCTTTCCTAGGATATTTAAGGTGTAATGAAGTGGGGGTTCTTGTCAACAGAGCAGCCCTAAACTTTGGGGTGCCTGTGTCTAGCTGATTTTTAGTTTTCCCAATTTATACGCCCATGAGTGGAAGTGCCCTATGCTCTCCAAGCTGTGTTTTTTAGATGTTTCAGAACACACCGTACACTTCTCCAGAGTGGCTGTTGGCAATTTACATCCCACCCATCAGCGTAGCAAGGCTCCCATTTCTCCATGGCCGGTCCTGCATTTCTGGTTTGGACACTTTTTTCCGCATGGCCCTTTTGCCCGCTGGGAAGCGAGACTTCTTTGGAGCGCTGATTGGCCTTTCCAGGTTTCTTGGTTGGCCAAAAAGGGCGTATGCGTTTTTTCCTGAATATATTCAGGAAAAAACGCATACGCCCTTTTTGGCCAAGGGCATCATTGTCCACGTTTTGCCGCTTTTCATGTGCTTTCAAGGCGATTCGAATCTACCTCCTGAAATCTGTTTCCTGCAATTCTGCCTTGCTTTCAAAGCCTCTTCCTTGCCTTCCCTTAGTATATTTGTGGACGAGAGGTATCATTTAAAACTGTGCAGGTTTGTGAATTGCAGTGCCCCTGAGCTCCATTTTTCAACTCGCTTTTTTGGGAGCTGGCCGCAAAAGCGCAGGATTGCTTCAGGCCCTCTTCTGGTTCTGGGGGGCAGGCTGAGCTTGTGCTTAATTCTTCTTCCTGATGGGAAAATAGAGTGACCTGTGCCTGTCCCAACACCTAGAGCTAGTCTCTCATTGGTTCCCCCTCTTCCCGTTCATCCTCAGGACAAATTGCAACCTGTACGGAACAGGAGGTTAAAGGTGCTGATTCTCCAAGGAGGGGGACGGCTAGTAAATCGGCTGGAATGGCGAACCCGAGCAAAGGAGATGAGAAATGAGGTGCGTTTTAGAAACCTTTCCCGATCACACGGTGTACCATCTTCTGGGTTTCTCATGCCTGTTTTCGACGTAGGAAGATGCCCTTGAACCTGGAGATTTGGGACCCATGGGATGGGTACCATGCAGTATTACTTGAAAGGGTCTGCGTTGGCTCACCCAACCTCACCGAACCTCTCAGCCCCAAGAGTGTCCACCCTTATGTCTCAATCAGCTGTGGGTCTAGATATGGTCAATCCAGGTTGCATCACAGCCCCTGAACGAATTTTGTAAGAATTTCTCTCTCTTTCACTGTCTTTGTTTCACGGGTTTTGAAAAGTAATTTATTTTTATAATGGGGTTTAGCTGCTTTTCACGGCTGTGTTTATGCCGCTTTACACCCCCTTGACTCACTTACAGAGAGATATCAATACATAGGTTTGAAGATTCTTACTAATCAGATATATTCTTGTGCGGTGAATAGGGGGTGTTGAGTCCAGTTCACTGAAAAAGGAATAGGTCTTGTCTCTTACATATTGGGTTTATGGAACGGTATCGGAGCTAATTTGAAACCCTTGTTTTATGCATCACCCCACCTCACCTTTCCCGTTCAGCAGCCATAGTGTGTTTCCTAAACGTGTGACTCTGTTCTGTTTTGCAATTCAGTTCAAGTGTAGCGGTTTTTACATTCCCTCTCTAAGTGATATCTTATGATAAGTGTCTTTTTCTGTGTGACTTATTTCACTTAGAATCGTCGTACCTAAATCCACTCATCGTGCTGCTACTAGCCTTATGACGTTGATTTCATGGCTGAGTGATATTCCATTGTACATGAGGACCACAACTTCTTTATCCATTTTTCTCTTTCCTAGGATATTTAAGGTGTAATGAAGTGGGGGTTCTTGTCAACAGAGCAGCCCTAAACTTTGGGGTGCCTGTGTCTTGCTGATTTTTAGTTTTCCCAATTTATACGCCCATGAGTGGAAGTGCCCTATGCTCTCCAAGCTGTGTTTTTTAGATGTTTCAGAACACACCGTACACTTCACCAGAGTGGCTGTTGGCAATTTACATCCCACCCATCAGCGTAGCAAGGCTCCCATTTCTCCATGGCCGGTCCTGCATTTCTGGTTTGGACACTTTTTTCCGCATGGCCCTTTTGCCCGCTGGGAAGCGAGACTTCTTTGGAGCGCTGATTGGCCTTTCCAGGTTGCTTGGTTGGCCAAAAAGGGCGTATGCGTTTTTTCCTGAATATATTCAGGAAAAAACGCATACGCCCTTTTTGGCCAAGGGCATCATTGTCCACGTTTTGCCGCTTTTCATGTGCTTTCAAGGCGATTCGAATCTACCTCCTGAAATCTGTTTCCTGCAATTCTGCCTTGCTTTCAAAGCCTCTTCGTTGCCTTCCCTTAATATATTTGTGGACGAGAGGTATCATTTAAAACTCTGCAGGTTTGTGAATTGCAGTGCCCCTGAGCTCCATTTTTCAACTTGCTTTTTTGGGAGATGGCCGCCAAAGCGCAGGATTGCTTCAGGCCCTCTTCTGGTTCTGGGGGGCAGGCTGAGCTTGTGCTTAATTCTTCTTCCTGATGGGAAAATAGAGTGACCTGTGCCTGTCCCAACACCTAGAGCTAGTCTCTCATTGGTTCCCCCTCTTCCCGTTCATCCTCAGGACAAATTGCAACCTGTACGGCACAGGAGGTTAAAGGTGCTGATTCTCCAAGGAGGGAGACGGCTAGTAAATCGGCTGGAATGGCGAACCCGAGCAAAGGAGATGAGAAATGAGGTGCGTTTTAGAAACCTTTCCCGATCACACGGTGTACCATCTTCTGGGTTTCTCATGCCTGTTTTCGACGTAGGAAGATGCCCTTGAACCTGGAGATTTGGGACCCATGGGATGGGTACCATGCAGTATTACTTGAAAGGGTCTGCGTTGGCTCACCCAACCTCACCGAACCTCTCAGCCCCAAGAGTGTCCACCCTTATGTCTCAATCAGCTGTGGGTCTAGATATGGTCAATCCAGGTTGCATCACAGCCCCTGAACGAATTTTGTAAGAATTTCTCTCTCTTTCACTGTCTTTGTTTCACGGGTTTTGAAAAGTAATTTATTTTTATAATGGGGTTTAGCTGCTTTTCACGGCTGTGTTTATGCCGCTTTACACCCCCGTGACTCACTTACAGAGAGATATCAATACATAGGTTTGAAGATTCTTACTAGTCAGATATATTCTTGTGCGGTGAATAGGGGGTGTTGAGGCCAGTTCACTGAAAAAGGAATAGGTCTTGTCTCTTACATATTGGGTTTATGGAACGGTATCGGAGCTAATTTGAAACCCTTGTTTTATGCATCACCCCACCTCACCTTTCCCGTTCAGCAGCCATAGTGTGTTTCCTAAACGTGTGACTCTGTTCTGTTTTGCAATTCAGTTCAAGTGTAGCGGTTTTTACATTCCCTCTCTAAGTGATATCTTATGATAAGTGTCTTTTTCTGTGTGACTTATTTCACTTAGAATCTTCGTACCTAAATCCACTCATCGTGCTGCTACTAGCCTTATGACGTTGATTTCATGGCTGAGTGATATTCCATTGTACATGAGGACCACAACTTCTTTATCCATTTTTCTCTTTCCTAGGATATTTAAGGTGTAATGAAGTGGGGGTTCTTGTCAACAGAGCAGCCCTAAACTTTGGGGTGCCTGTGTCTTGCTGATTTTTAGTTTTCCCAATTTATACGGCCATGAGTGGAAGTGCCCTATGCTCTCCAAGCTGTGTTTTTTAGATGTTTCAGAACACACCGTACACTTCTCCAGAGTGGCTGTTGGCAATTTACATCCCACCCATCAGCATAGCAAGGCTCCCATTTCTCCATGGCCGGTCCTGCATTTCTGGTTTGGACACTTTTTTCTGCATGGCCCTTTTGCCCGCTGGGAAGCGAGACTTCTTTGGAGCGCTGATTGGCCTTTCCAGGTTGCTTGGTTGGCCAAAAAGGGCGTATGCGTTTTTTCCTGAATATATTCAGGAAAAAACGCATACGCCCTTTTTGGCCAAGGGCATCATTGTCCACGTTTTGCCGCTTTTCATGTGCTTTCAAGGCGATTCGAATCTACCTCCTGAAATCTGTTTCCTGCAATTCTGCCTTGCTTTCAAAGCCTCTTCCGTGCTTTCCCTTAGTATATTTGTGGACGAGAGGTATCATTTAAAACTGTGCAGGTTTGTGAATTGCAGTGCCCCTGAGCTCCATTTTTCAACTCGCTTTTTTGGGAGCTGGCCGCAAAAGCGCAGGATTGCTTCAGGCCCTCTTCTGGTTCTGGGGGGCAGGCTGAGCTTGTGCTTAATTCTTCTTCCTGATGGGAAAATAGAGTGACCTGTGCCTGTCCCAACACCTAGAGCTAGTCTCTCATTGGTTCCCCCTCTTCCCGTTCATCCTCAGGACAAATTGCAACCTGTACGGAACTGGAGGTTAAAGGTGCTGATTCTCCAAGGAGGGAGACGGCTAGTAAATCAGCTGGAATGGCGAACCCGAGCAAAGGAGATGAGAAATGAGGTGCGTTTTAGAAACCTTTCCCGATCACACGGTGTACCATCTTCTGGGTTTCTCATGCCTGTTTTCGACGTAGGAAGATGCCCTTGAACCTGGAGATTTGGGACCCATGGGATGGGTACCATGCAGTATTACTTGAAAGGGTCTGCGTTGGCTCACCCAACCTCACCGAACCTCTCAGCCCCAAGAGTGTCCACCCTTATGTCTCAATCAGCTGTGGGTCTAGATATGGTCAATCCAGGTTGCATCACAGCCCCTGAACGAATTTTGTAAGAATTTCTCTCTCTTTCACTGTCTTTGTTTCAAGGGTTTTGAAAAGTAATTTATTTTTATAATGGGGTTTAGCTGCTTTTCACGGCTGTGTTTATGCCGCTTTACACCCCCGTGACTCACTTACAGAGAGATATCAATACATAGGTTTGAAGATTCTTACTAGTCAGATATATTCTTGTGCGGTGAATAGGGGGTGTTGAGTCCAGTTCACTGAAAAAGGAATAGGTCTTGTCTCTTACATATTGGGTTTATGGAACGGTATCGGAGCTAATTTGAAACCCTTGTTTTATGCATCACCCCAGCTCACCTTTCCCGTTCAGCAGCCATAGTGTGTTTCCTAAACATGTGACTCTGTTCTGTTTTGCAATTCAGTTCAAGTGTAGCGGTTTTTACATTCCCTCTCTAAGTGATATCTTATGATAAGTGTCTTTTCTGTGTGACTTATTTCACTTAGAATCGTCGTACCTAAATCCACTCATCGTGCTGCTACTAGCCTTATGACGTGGATTTCATGGCTGAGTGATATTCCATTGTACATGAGGACCCCAACTTCTTTATCCATTTTTCTCTTTCCTAGGATATTTAAGGTGTAATGAAGTGGGGGTTCTTGTCAACAGAGCAGCCCTAAACTTTGGGGTGCCTGTGTCTTGCTGATTTTTAGTTTTCCCAATTTATACGCCCATGAGTGGAAGTGCCCTATGCTCTCCAAGCTGTGTTTTTTAGATGTTTCAGAACACACCGTACACTTCTCCAGAGTGGCTGTTGGCAATTTACATCCCACCCATCAGCGTAGCAAGGCTCCCATTTCTCCATGGCCGGTCCTGCATTTCTGGTTTGGACACTTTTTTCCGCATGGCCCTTTTGCCCGCTGGGAAGCGAGACTTGTTTGGAGCGCTGATTCGCCTTTCCAGGTTGCTTGGTTGGCCAAAAAGGGCGTATGCGTTTTTTCCTGAATATATTCAGGAAAAAACGCATACGCCCTTTTTGGCCAAGGGCATCATTGTCCACGTTTTGCCGCTTTTCATGTGCTTTCAAGGCGATTCGAATCTACCTCCTGAAATCTGTTTCCTGCAATTCTGCCTTGCTTTCAAAGCCTCTTCGTTGCCTTCCGTTAGTATATTTGTGGACGAGAGGTATCATTTAAAACTGTGCAGGTTTGTGAATTGCAGTGCCCCTGAGCTCCATTTTTCAACTCGCTTTTTTGGGAGCTGGCCGCCAAAGCGCAGGATTGCTTCAGGCCCTCTTCTGGTTCTGGGGGGCAGGCTGAGCTTGTGCTTAATTCTTCTTCCTGATGGGAAAATAGAGTGACCTGTGCCTGTCCCAACACCTAGAGCTAGTCTCTCATTGGTTCCCCCTCTTCCCGTTCATCCTCAGGACAAATTGCAACCTGTACGGAACAGGAGGTTAAAGGTGCTGATTCTCCAAGGAGGGAGACGGCTAGTATATCGGCTGGAATGGCGAACCCGAGCAAAGGAGATGAGAAATGAGGTGCGTTTTAGAAACCTTTCCCGATCACACGGTGTACCATCTTCTGGGTTTCTCATGCCTGTTTTCGACGTAGGAAGATGCTCTTGAACCTGGAGATTTGGGACCCATGGGATGGGTACCATGCAGTATTACTTGAAAGGGTCTGCGTTGGCTCACCCAACCTCACCGAACCTCTCAGCCCCAAGAGTGTCCACCCTTATGTCTCAATCAGCTGTGGGTCTAGATATGGTCAATCCAGGTTGCATCACAGCCCCTGAACGAATTTTGTAAGAATTTCTCTCTCTTTCACTGTCTTTGTTTCACGGGTTTTGAAAAGTAATTTATTTTTATAATGGGGTTTAGCTGCTTTTCACGGCTGTGTTTATGCCGCTTTACACCCCCTTGACTCACTTACGGAGAGATATCAATACATAGGTTTGAAGATTCTTACTAGTCAGATATATTCTTGTGCGGTGAATAGGGGGTGTTGAGTCCAGTTCACTGAAAAAGGAATAGGTCTTGTCTCTTACATATTGGGTTTATGGAACGGTATCGGAGCTAATTTGAAACCCTTGTTTTATGCATCACCCCACCTCACCTTTCCCGTTCAGCAGCCATAGTGTGTTTCCTAAACGTGTGACTCTGTTCTGTTTTGCAATTCAGTTCAAGTGTAGCGGTTTTTACATTCCCTCTCTAAGTGATATCTTATGATAAGTGTCTTTTTCTGTGTGACTTATTTCACTTAGAATCTTCGTACCTAAATCCACTCATCGTGCTGCTACTAGCCTTATGACGTTGATTTCATGGCTGAGTGATATTCCATTGTACATGAGGACCACAACTTCTTTATCCATTTTTCTCTTTCCTAGGATATTTAAGGTGTAATGAAGTGGGGGTTCTTGTCAACAGAGCAGCCCTAAACTTTGGGGTGCCTGTGTCTTGCTGATTTTTAGTTTTCCCAATTTATACGCCCATGAGTGGAAGTGCCCTATGCTCTCCAAGCTGTGTTTTTTAGATGTTTCAGAACACACCGTACACTTCTCCAGAGTGGCTGTTGGCAATTTACATCCCACCCATCAGCGTAGCAAGGCTCCCATTTCTCCATGGCCGGTCCTGCATTTCTGGTTTGGACACTTTTTTCCGCATGGCCCTTTTGCCCGCTGGGAAGCGAGACTTCTTTGGAGCGCTGATTGGCCTTTCCAGGTTGCTTGGTTGGCCAAAAAGGGCGTATGCGTTTTTTCCTGAATATATTCAGGAAAAAACGCATACGCCCTTTTTGGCCAAGGGCATCATTGTCCACGTTTTGCCGCTTTTCATGTGCTTTCAAGGCGATTCGAATCTACCTCCTGAAATCTGTTTCCTGCAATTCTGCCTTGCTTTCAAAGCCTCTTCGTTGCCTTCCCTTAATATATTTGTGGACGAGAGGTATCATTTAAAACTCTGCAGGTTTGTGAATTGCAGTGCCCCTGAGCTCCATTTTTCAACTTGCTTTTTTGGGAGATGGCCGCCAAAGCGCCGGATTGCTTCAGGCCCTCTTCTGGTTCTGGGGGGCAGGCTGAGCTTGTGCTTAATTCTTCTTCCTGATGGGAAAATAGAGTGACCTGTGCCTGTCCCAACACCTAGAGCTAGTCTCTCATTGGTTCCCCCTCTTCCCCTTCATCCTCAGGACAAATTGCAACCTGTACGGAACAGGAGGTTAAAGGTGCTGATTCTCCAAGGAGGGAGATGGCTAGTAAATCGGCTGGAATGGCGAACCCGAGCAAAGGAGATGAGAAATGAGGTGCGTTTTAGAAACCTTTCCCGATCACACGGTGTACCATCTTCTGGGTTTCTCATGCCTGTTTTCGACGTAGGAAGATGCCCTTGAACCTGGAGATTTGGGACCCATGGGATGGGTACAATGCAGTATTACTTGAAAGGGTCTGCGTTGGCTCACCCAACCTCACCGAACCTCTCAGCCCCAAGAGTGTCCACCCTTATGTCTCAATCAGCTGTGGGTCTAGATATGGTCAATCCAGGTTGCATCACAGCCCCTGAACGAATTTTGTAAGAATTTCTCTCTCTTTCACTGTCTTTGTTTCACGGGTTTTGAAAAGTAATTTATTTTTATAATGGGGTTTAGCTGCTTTTCACGGCTGTGTTTATGCCGCTTTACACCCCCTTGACTCACTTACGGAGAGATATCAATACATAGGTTTGAAGATTCTTCCTAGTCAGATATATTCTTGTGCGGTGAATAGGGGGTGTTGAGTCCAGTTCACTGAAAAAGGAATAGGTCTTGTCTCTTACATATTGGGTTTATGGAACGGTATCGGAGCTAATTTGAAACCCTTGTTTTATGCATCACCCCACCTCACCTTTCCCGTTCAGCAGCCATAGTGTGTTTCCTAAACGTGTGACTCTGTTCTGTTTTGCAATTCAGTTCAAATGTAGCGGTTTTTACATTCCCTCTCTAAGTGATATCTTATGATAAGTGTCTTTTCTGTGTGACTTATTTCACTTAGAATCGTCGTACCTAAATCCACTCATCGTGCTGCTACTAGCCTTATGACGTGGATTTCATGGCTGAGTGATATTCCATTGTACATGAGGACCCCAACTTCTTTATCCATTTTTCTCTTTCCTAGGATATTTAAGGTGTAATGAAGTGGGGGTTCTTGTCCACAGAGCAGCCCTAAACTTTGGGGTGCCTGTGTCTTGCTGATTTTTAGTTTTCCCAATTTATACGCCCATGAGTGGAAGTGCCCTATGCTCTCCAAGCTGTGTTTTTTAGATGTTTCAGAACACACCGTACACTTCTCCAGAGTGGCTGTTGGCAATTTACATCCCACCCATCAGCGTAGCAAGGCTCCCATTTCTCCATGGCCGGTCCTGCATTTCTGGTTTGGACACTTTTTTCCGCATGGCCCTTTTGCCCGCTGGGAAGCGAGACTTCTTTGGAGCGCTGATTGGCCTTTCCAGGTTGCTTGGTTGGCCAAAAAGGGCGTATGCGTTTTTTCCTGAATATATTCAGGAAAAAACGCATACGCCCTTTTTGGCCAAGGGCATCATTGTCCACGTTTTGCCGCTTTTCATGTGCTTTCAAGGCGATTCGAATCTACCTCCTGAAATCTGTTTCCTGCAATTCTGCCTTGCTTTCAAAGCCTCTTCGTTGCCTTCCCTTAGTATATTTGTGGACGAGAGGTATCATTTAAAACTGCAGGTTTGTGAATTGCAGTGCCCCTGAGCTCCATTTTTCAACTCGCTTTTTTGGGACCTGGCCGCAAAAGCGCAGGATTGCTTCAGGCCCTCTTCTGGTTCTGGGGGGCAGGCTGAGCTTGTGCTTAATTCTTCTTCCTGATGGGAAAATAGAGTGACCTGTGCCTGTCCCAACACCTAGAGCTAGTCTCTCATTGGTTCCCCCTCTTCCCGTTCATCCTCAGGACAAATTGCAACCTGTACGGAACAGGAGGTTAAAGGTGCTGATTCTCCAAGGAGGGAGATGGCTAATAAATCGGCTGGAATGGCGAACCCGAGCAAAGGAGATGAGAAATGAGGTGCGTTTTAGAAACCTTTCCCGATCACACGGTGTACCATCTTCTGGGTTTCTCATGCCTGTTTTCGACGTAGGAAGATGCCCTTGAACCTGGAGATTTGGGACCCATGGGATGGGTACCATGCAGTATTACTTGAAAGGGTCTGCGTTGGCTCACCCAACCTCACCGAACCTCTCAGCCCCAAGAGTGTCCACCCTTATGTCTCAATCAGCTGTGGGTGTAGATATGGTCAATCCAGGTTGCATCACAGCCCCTGAACGAATTTTGTAAGAATTTCTCTCTCTTTCACTGTCTTTGTTTCACGGGTTTTGAAAAGTAATTTATTTTTATAATGGGGTTTAGCTGCTTTTCACGGCTGTGTTTATGCCGCTTTACACCCCCTTGACTCACTTACGGAGAGATATCAATACATAGGTTTGAAGATTCTTCCTAGTCAGATATATTCTTGTGCGGTGAATAGGGGGTGTTGAGTCCAGTTAACTGAAAAAGGAATAGGTCTTGTCTCTTACATATTGGGTTTATGGAACGGTATCGGAGCTAATTTGAAACCCTTGTTTTATGCATCACCCCACCTCACCTTTCCCGTTCAGCAGCCATAGTGTGTTTCCTAAACGTGTGACTCTGTTCTGTTTTGCAATTCAGTTCAAGTGTAGCGGTTTTTACATTCCCTCTCTAAGTGATATCTTATGATAAGTGTCTTTTCTGTGTGACTTATTTCACTTAGAATCGTCGTACCTAAATCCACTCATCGTGCTGCTACTAGCCTTATGACGTGGATTTCATGGCTGAGTGATATTCCATTGTACATGAGGACCCCAACTTCTTTATCCATTTTTCTCTTTCCTAGGATATTTAAGGTGTAATGAAGTGGGGGTTCTTGTCCACAGAGCAGCCCTAAACTTTGGGGTGCCTGTGTCTTGCTGATTTTTAGTTTTCCCAATTTATACGCCCATGAGTGGAAGTGCCCTATGCTCTCCAAGCTGTGTTTTTTAGATGTTTCAGAACACACCGTACACTTCTCCAGAGTGGCTGTTGGCAATTTACATCCCACCCATCAGCGTAGCATGCTCCCATTTCTCCATGGCCGGTCCTGCATTTCTGGTTTGGACACTTTTTTCCGCATGGCCCTTTTGCCCGCTGGGAAGCGAGACTTCTTTGGAGCGCTGATTGGCCTTTCCAGGTTGCTTGGTTGGCCAAAAAGGGCGTATGCGTTTTTTCCTGAATATATTCAGGAAAAAACGCATACGCCCTTTTTGGCCAAGGGCATCATTGTCCACGTTTTGCCGCTTTTCATGTGCTTTCAAGGCGATTCGAATCTACCTCCTGAAATCTGTTTCCTGCAATTCTGCCTTGCTTTCAAAGCCTCTTCGTTGCCTTCCCTTAGTATATTTGTGGACGAGAGGTATCATTTAAAACTGTGCAGGTTTGTGAATTGCAGTGCCCCTGAGCTCCATTTTTCAACTCGCTTTTTTGGGAGCTGGCCGCCAAAGCGCAGGATTGCTTCAGGCCCTCTTCTGGTTCTGGGGGGCAGGCTGAGCTTGTGCTTAATTCTTCTTCCTGATGGGAAAATAGAGTGACCTGTGCCTGTCCCAACACCTAGAGCTAGTCTCTCATTGGTTCCCCCTCTTCCCGTTCATCCTCAGGACAAATTGCAACCTGTACGGAACAGGAGGTTAAAGGTGCTGATTCTCCAAGGAGGGAGACGGCTAGTAAATCGGCTGGAATGGCGAACCCGAGCAAAGGAGATGAGAAATGAGGTGCGTTTTAGAAACCTTTCCCGATCACACGGTGTACCATCTTCTGGGTTTCTCATGCCTGTTTTCGACGTAGGAAGATGCCCTTGAACCTGGAGATTTGGGACCCATGGGATGGGTACCATGCAGTATTACTTGAAAGGGTCTGCGTTGGCTCACCCAACCTCACCGAACCTCTCAGCCCCAAGAGTGTCCACCCTTATGTCTCAATCAGCTGTGGGTCTAGATATGGTCAATCCAGGTTGCATCACAGCCCCTGAACGAATTTTGTAAGAATTTCTCTCTCTTTCACTGTCTTTGTTTCACGGGTTTTGAAAAGTAATTTATTTTTATAATGGGGTTTAGCTGCTTTTCACGGCTGTGTTTATGCCGCTTTACACCCCCTTGACTCACTTACGGAGAGATATCAATACATAGGTTTGAAGATTCTTCCTAGTCAGATATATTCTTGTGCGGTGAATAGGGGGTGTTGAGTCCAGTTCACTGAAAAAGGAATAGGTCTTGTCTCTTACATATCGGGTTTATGGAACGGTATCGGAGCTAATTTGAAACCCTTGTTTTATGCATCACCCCACCTCACCTTTCCCGTTCAGCAGCCATAGTGTGTTTCCTAAACGTGTGACTCTGTTCTGTTTTGCAATTCAGTTCAAGTGTATCGGTTTTTACATTCCCTCTCTAAGTGATATCTTATGATAAGTGTCTTTTTCTGTGTGACTTATTTCACTTAGAATCTTCGTACCTAAATCCACTCATCGTGCTGCTACTAGCCTTATGACGTTGATTTCATGGCTGAGTGATATTCCATTGTACATGAGGACCACAACTTCTTTATCCATTTTTCTCTTTCCTAGGATATTTAAGGTGTAATGAAGTGGGGGTTCTTGTCAACAGAGCAGCCCTAAACTTTGGGGTGCCTGTGTCTTGCTGATTTTTAGTTTTCCCAATTTATACGCCCATGAGTGGAAGTGCTCTATGCTCTCCAAGCTGTGTTTTTTAGATGTTTCAGAACACACCGTACACTTCTCCAGAGTGGCTGTTGGCAATTTACATCCCACCCATCAGCGTAGCAAGGCTCCCATTTCTCCATGGCCGGTCCTGCATTTCTGGTTTGGAAACTTTTTTCCGCATGGCCCTTTTGCCCGCTGGGAAGCGAGACTTCTTTGGAGCACTGATTGGCCTTTCCAGGTTGCTTGGTTGGCCAAAAAGGGCGTATGCGTTTTTTCCTGAATATATTCAGGAAAAAACGCATACGCCCTTTTTGGCCAAGGGCATCATTGTCCACGTTTTGCCGCTTTTCATGTGCTTTCAAGGCGATTCGAATCTACCTCCTGAAATCTGTTTCCTGCAATTCTGCCTTGCTTTCAAAGCCTCTTCGTTGCCTTCCCTTAATATATTTGTGGACGAGAGGTATCATTTAAAACTCTGCAGGTTTGTGAATTGCAGTGCCCCTGAGCTCCATTTTTCAACTTGCTTTTTTGGGAGATGGCCGCCAAAGCGCAGGATTGCTTCAGGCCCTCTTCTGGTTCTGGGGGGCAGGCTGAGCTTGTGCTTAATTCTTCTTCCTGATGGGAAAATAGAGTGACCTGTGCCTGTCCCAACACCTAGAGCTAGTCTCTCATTGGTTCCCCCTCTTCCCCTTCATCCTCAGGACAAATTGCAACCTGTACGGAACAGGAGGTTAAAGGTGCTGATTCTCCAAGGAGGGAGATGGCTAGTAAATCGGCTGGAATGGCGAACCCGAGCAAAGGAGATGAGAAATGAGGTGCGTTTTAGAAACCTTTCCCGATCACACGGTGTACCATCTTCTGGGTTTCTCATGCCTGTTTTCGACGTAGGAAGATGCCCTTGAACCTGGAGATTTGGGACCCATGGGATGGGTACCATGCAGTATTACTTGAAAGGGTCTGCGTTGGCTCACCCAACCTCACCGAACCTCTCAGCCCCAAGAGTGTCCACCCTTATGTCTCAATCAGCTGTGGGTGTAGATATGGTCAATCCAGGTTGCATCACAGCCCCTGAACGAATTTTGTAAGAATTTCTCTCGCTTTCACTGTCTTTGTTTCACGGGTTTTGAAAAGTAATTTATTTTTATAATGGGGTTTAGCTGCTTTTCACGGCTGTGTTTATGCCGCTTTACACCCCCTTGACTCACTTACGGAGAGATATCAATACATAGGTTTGAAGATTCTTCCTAGTCAGATATATTCTTGTGCGGTGAATAGGGGGTGTTGAGTCCAGTTCACTGAAAAAGGAATAGGTCTTGTCTCTTACATATTGGGTTTATGGAACGGTATCTGAGCTAATTTGAAACCCTTGTTTTATGCATCACCCCACCTCACCTTTCCCGTTCAGCAGCCATAGTGTGTTTCCTAAACGTGTGACTCTGTTCTGTTTTGCAATTCAGTTCAAGTGTAGCGGTTTTTACATTCCCTCTCTAAGTGATATCTTATGATAAGTGTCTTTTCTGTGTGACTTATTTCACTTAGAATCGTCGTACCTAAATCCACTCATCGTGCTGCTACTAGCCTTATGACGTGGATTTCATGGCTGAGTGATATTCCATTGTACATGAGGACCCCAACTTCTTTATCCATTTTTCTCTTTCCTAGGATATTTAAGGTGTAATGAAGTGGGGGTTCTTGTCCACAGAGCAGCCCTAAACTTTGGGGTGCCTGTGTCTTGCTGATTTTTAGTTTTCCCAATTTGTACGCCCATGAGTGGAAGTGCCCTATGCTCTCCAAGCTGTGTTTTTTAGATGTTTCAGAACACACCGTACACTTCTCCAGAGTGGCTGTTGGCAATTTACATCCCACCCATCAGCGTAGCAAGGCTCCCATTTCTCCATGGCCGGTCCTGCATTTCTGGTTTGGACACTTTTTTCCGCATGGCCCTTTTGCCCGCTGGGAAGCGAGACTTCTTTGGAGCGCTGATTGGCCTTTCCAGGTTGCTTGGTTGGCCAAAAAGGGCGTATGCGTTTTTTCCTGAATATATTCAGGAAAAAACGCATACGCCCTTTTTGGCCAAGGGCATCATTGTCCACGTTTTGCCGCTTTTCATGTGCTTTCAAGGCGATTCGAATCTACCTCCTGAAATCTGTTTCCTGCAATTCTGCCTTGCTTTCAAAGCCTCTTCGTTGCCTTCCCTTAGTATATTTGTGGACGAGAGGTATCATTTAAAACTGTGCAGGTTTGTGAATTGCAGTGCCCCTGAGCTCCATTTTTCAACTCGCTTTTTTGGGAGCTGGCCGCCAAAGCGCAGGATTGCTTCAGGCCCTCTTCTGGTTCTGGGGGGCAGGCTGAGCTTGTGCTTAATTCTTCTTCCTGATGGGAAAATAGAGTGACCTGTGCCTGTCCCAACACCTAGAGCTAGTCTCTCATTGGTTCCCCCTCTTCCCGTTCATCCTCAGGACAAATTGCAACCTGTACGGAACAGGAGGTTAAAGGTGCTGATTCTCCAAGGAGGGAGACGGCTAGTAAATCGGCTGGAATGGCGAACCCGAGCAAAGGAGATGAGAAATGAGGTGCGTTTTAGAAACCTTTCCCGATCACACGGTGTACCATCTTCTGGGTTTCTCATGCCTGTTTTCGACGTAGGAAGATGCCCTTGAACCTGGAGATTTGGGACCCATGGGATGGGTACCATGCAGTATTACTTGAAAGGGTCTGCGTTGGCTCACCCAACCTCACCGAACCTCTCAGCCCCAAGAGTGTCCACCCTTATGTCTCAATCAGCTGTGGGTCTAGATATGGTCAATCCAGGTTGCATCACAGCCCCTGAACGAATTTTGTAAGAATTTCTCTCTCTTTCACTGTCTTTGTTTCACGGGTTTTGAAAAGTAATTTATTTTTATAATGGGGTTTAGCTGCTTTTCACGGCTGTGTTTATGCCGCTTTACACCCCCTTGACTCACTTACGGAGAGATATCAATACATAGGTTTGAAGATTCTTCCTAGTCAGATATATTCTTGTGCGGTGAATAGGGGGTGTTGAGTCCAGTTCACTGAAAAAGGAATAGGTCTTGTCTCTTACATATCGGGTTTATGGAACGGTATCGGAGCTAATTTGAAACCCTTGTTTTATGCATCACCCCACCTCACCTTTCCCGTTCAGCAGCCATAGTGTGTTTCCTAAACGTGTGACTCTGTTCTGTTTTGCAATTCAGTTCAAGTGTATCGGTTTTTACATTCCCTCTCTAAGTGATATCTTATGATAAGTGTCTTTTTCTGTGTGACTTATTTCACTTAGAATCTTCGTACCTAAATCCACTCATCGTGCTGCTACTAGCCTTATGACGTTGATTTCATGGCTGAGTGATATTCCATTGTACATGAGGACCACAACTTCTTTATCCATTTTTCTCTTTCCTAGGATATTTAAGGTGTAATGAAGTGGGGGTTCTTGTCAACAGAGCAGCCCTAAACTTTGGGGTGCCTGTGTCTTGCTGATTTTTAGTTTTCCCAATTTATACGCCCATGAGTGGAAGTGCTCTATGCTCTCCAAGCTGTGTTTTTTAGATGTTTCAGAACACACCGTACACTTCTCCAGAGTGGCTGTTGGCAATTTACATCCCACCCATCAGCGTAGCAAGGCTCCCATTTCTCCATGGCCGGTCCTGCATTTCTGGTTTGGAAACTTTTTTCCGCATGGCCCTTTTGCCCGCTGGGAAGCGAGACTTCTTTGGAGCACTGATTGGCCTTTCCAGGTTGCTTGGTTGGCCAAAAAGGGCGTATGCGTTTTTTCCTGAATATATTCAGGAAAAAACGCATACGCCCTTTTTGGCCAAGGGCATCATTGTCCACGTTTTGCCGCTTTTCATGTGCTTTCAAGGCGATTCGAATCTACCTCCTGAAATCTGTTTCCTGCAATTCTGCCTTGCTTTCAAAGCCTCTTCGTTGCCTTCCCTTAATATATTTGTGGACGAGAGGTATCATTTAAAACTCTGCAGGTTTGTGAATTGCAGTGCCCCTGAGCTCCATTTTTCAACTTGCTTTTTTGGGAGATGGCCGCCAAAGCGCAGGATTGCTTCAGGCCCTCTTCTGGTTCTGGGGGGCAGGCTGAGCTTGTGCTTAATTCTTCTTCCTGATGGGAAAATAGAGTGACCTGTGCCTGTCCCAACACCTAGAGCTAGTCTCTCATTGGTTCCCCCTCTTCCCCTTCATCCTCAGGACAAATTGCAACCTGTACGGAACAGGAGGTTAAAGGTGCTGATTCTCCAAGGAGGGAGATGGCTAGTAAATCGGCTGGAATGGCGAACCCGAGCAAAGGAGATGAGAAATGAGGTGCGTTTTAGAAACCTTTCCCGATCACACGGTGTACCATCTTCTGGGTTTCTCATGCCTGTTTTCGACGTAGGAAGATGCCCTTGAACCTGGAGATTTGGGACCCATGGGATGGGTACCATGCAGTATTACTTGAAAGGGTCTGCGTTGGCTCACCCAACCTCACCGAACCTCTCAGCCCCAAGAGTGTCCACCCTTATGTCTCAATCAGCTGTGGGTCTAGATATGGTCAATCCAGGTTGCATCACAGCCCCTGAACGAATTTTGTAAGAATTTCTCTCGCTTTCACTGTCTTTGTTTCACGGGTTTTGAAAAGTAATTTATTTTTATAATGGGGTTTAGCTGCTTTTCACGGCTGTGTTTATGCCGCTTTACACCCCCTTGACTCACTTACGGAGAGATATCAATACATAGGTTTGAAGATTCTTCCTAGTCAGATATATTCTTGTGCGGTGAATAGGGGGTGTTGAGTCCAGTTCACTGAAAAAGGAATAGGTCTTGTCTCTTACATATTGGGTTTATGGAACGGTATCTGAGCTAATTTGAAACCCTTGTTTTATGCATCACCCCACCTCACCTTTCCCGTTCAGCAGCCATAGTGTGTTTCCTAAACGTGTGACTCTGTTCTGTTTTGCAATTCAGTTCAAGTGTAGCGGTTTTTACATTCCCTCTCTAAGTGATATCTTATGATAAGTGTCTTTTCTGTGTGACTTATTTCACTTAGAATCGTCGTACCTAAATCCACTCATCGTGCTGCTACTAGCCTTATGACGTGGATTTCATGGCTGAGTGATATTCCATTGTACATGAGGACCCCAACTTCTTTATCCATTTTTCTCTTTCCTAGGATATTTAAGGTGTAATGAAGTGGGGGTTCTTGTCAACAGAGCAGCCCTAAACTTTGGGGTGCCTGTGTCTTGCTGATTTTTAGTTTTCCCAATTTGTACGCCCATGAGTGGAAGTGCCCTATGCTCTCCAAGCTGTGTTTTTTAGATGTTTCAGAACACACCGTACACTTCTCCAGAGTGGCTGTTGGCAATTTACATCCCACCCATCAGCGTAGCAAGGCTCCCATTTCTCCATGGCCGGTCCTGCATTTCTGGTTTGGACACTTTTTTCCGCATGGCCCTTTTGCCCGCTGGGAAGCGAGACTTCTTTGGAGCGCTGATTGGCCTTTCCAGGTTGCTTGGTTGGCCAAAAAGGGCGTATGCGTTTTTTCCTGAATATATTCAGGAAAAAACGCATACGCCCTTTTTGGCCAAGGGCATCATTGTCCACGTTTTGCCGCTTTTCATGTGCTTTCAAGGCGATTCGAATCTACCTCCTGAAATCTGTTTCCTGCAATTCTGCCTTGCTTTCAAAGCCTCTTCGTTGCCTTCCCTTAGTATATTTGTGGACGAGAGGTATCATTTAAAACTGTGCAGGTTTGTGAATTGCAGTGCCCCTGAGCTCCATTTTTCAACTCGCTTTTTTGGGACCTGGCCGCAAAAGCGCCGGATTGCTTCAGGCCCTCTTCTGGTTCTGGGGGGCAGGCTGAGCTTGTGCTTAATTCTTCTTCCTGATGGGAAAATAGAGTGACCTGTGCCTGTCCCAACACCTAGAGCTAGTCTCTCATTGGTTCCCCCTCTTCCCGTTCATCCTCAGGACAAATTGCAACCTGTACGGAACAGGAGGTTAAAGGTGCTGATTCTCCAAGGAGGGAGATGGCTAATAAATCGGCTGGAATGGCGAACCCGAGCAAAGGAGATGAGAAATGAGGTGCGTTTTAGAAACCTTTCCCGATCACACGGTGTACCATCTTCTGGGTTTCTCATGCCTGTTTTCGACGTAGGAAGATGCCCTTGAACCTGGAGATTTGGGACCCATGGGATGGGTACCATGCAGTATTACTTGAAAGGGTCTGCGTTGGCTCACCCAACCTCACCGAACCTCTCAGCCCCAAGAGTGTCCACCCTTATGTCTCAATCAGCTGTGGGTCTAGATATGGTCAATCCAGGTTGCATCACAGCCCCTGAACGAATTTTGTAAGAATTTCTCTCTCTTTCACTGTCTTTGTTTCACGGGTTTTGAAAAGTAATTTATTTTTATATTGGGGTTTAGCTGCTTTTCACGGCTGTGTTTATGCCGCTTTACACCCCCTTGACTCACTTACGGAGAGATATCAATACATAGGTTTGAAGATTCTTCCTAGTCAGATATATTCTTGTGCGGTGAATAGGGGGTGTTGAGTCCAGTTCACTGAAAAAGGAATAGGTCTTGTCTCTTACATATTGGGTTTATGGAACGGTATCGGAGCTAATTTGAAACCCTTGTTTTATGCATCACCCCACCTCACCTTTCCCGTTCAGCAGCCATAGTGTGTTTCCTAAACGTGTGACTCTGTTCTGTTTTGCAATTCAGTTCAAGTGTAGCGGTTTTTACATTCCCTCTCTAAGTGATATCTTATGATAAGTGTCTTTTTCTGTGTGACTTATTTCACTTAGAATCTTCGTACCTAAATCCACTCATCGTGCTGCTACTAGCCTTATGACGTTGATTTCATGGCTGAGTGATATTCCATTGTACATGAGGACCACAACTTCTTTATCCATTTTTCTCTTTCCTAGGATATTTAAGGTGTAATGAAGTGGGGGTTCTTGTCAACAGAGCAGCCCTAAACTTTGGGGTGCCTGTGTCTTGCTGATTTTTAGTTTTCCCAATTTATACGCCCATGAGTGGAAGTGCCCTATGCTCTCCAAGCTGTGTTTTTTAGATGTTTCAGAACACACCGTACACTTCTCCAGAGTGGCTGTTGGCAATTTACATCCCACCCATCAGCGTAGCAAGGCTCCCATTTCTCCATGGCCGGTCCTGCATTTCTGGTTTGGACACTTTTTTCCGCATGGCCCTTTTGCCCGCTGGGAAGCGAGACTTCTTTGGAGCGCTGATTGGCCTTTCCAGGTTGCTTGGTTGGCCAAAAAGGGCGTATGCGTTTTTTCCTGAATATATTCAGGAAAAAAAGCATACGCCCTTTTTGGCCAAGGGCATCATTGTCCACGTTTTGCCGCTTTTCATGTGCTTTCAAGGCGATTCGAATCTACCTCCTGAAATCTGTTTCCTGCAATTCTGCCTTGCTTTCAAAGCCTCTTCGTTGCCTTCCCTTAGTATATTTGTGGACGAGAGGTATCATTTAAAACTGTGCAGGTTTGTGAATTGCAGTGCCCCTGAGCTCCATTTTTCAACTCGCTTTTTTGGGAGCTGGCCGCCAAAGCGCAGGATTGCTTCAGGCCCTCTTCTGGTTCTGGGGGGCAGGCTGAGCTTGTGCTTAATTCTTCTTCCTGATGGGAAAATAGAGTGACCTGTGCCTGTCCCAACACCTAGAGCTAGTCTCTCATTGGTTCCCCCTCTTCCCCTTCATCCTCAGGACAAATTGCAACCTGTACGGAACAGGAGGTTAAAGGTGCTGATTCTCCAAGGAGGGAGATGGCTAGTAAATCGGCTGGAATGGCGAACCCGAGCAAAGGAGATGAGAAATGAGGTGCGTTTTAGAAACCTTTCCCGATCACACGGTGTACCATCTTCTGGGTTTCTCATGCCTGTTTTCGACGTAGGAAGATGCCCTTGAACCTGGAGATTTGGGACCCATGGGATGGGTACCATGCAGTATTACTTGAAAGGGTCTGCGTTGGCTCACCCAACCTCACCGAACCTCTCAGCCCCAAGAGTGTCCACCCTTATGTCTCAATCAGCTGTGGGTCTAGATATGGTCAATCCAGGTTGCATCACAGCCCCTGAACGAATTTTGTAAGAATTTCTCTCTCTTTCACTGTCTTTGTTTCACGGGTTTTGAAAAGTAATTTATGTTTATAATGGGGTTTAGCTGCTTTTCACGGCTGTGTTTATGCCGCTTTACACCCCCTTGACTCACTTACGGAGAGATATCAATACATAGGTTTGAAGATTCTTCCTAGTCAGATATATTCTTGTGCGGTGAATAGGGGGTGTTGAGTCCAGTTCACTGAAAAAGGAATAGGTCTTGTCTCTTACATATTGGGTTTATGGAACGGTATCGGAGCTAATTTGAAACCCTTGTTTTATGCATCACCCCACCTCACCTTTCCCGTTCAGCAGCCATAGTGTGTTTCCTAAACGTGTGACTCTGTTCTGTTTTGCAATTCAGTTCAAGTGTAGCGGTTTTTACATTCCCTCTCTAAGTGATATCTTATGATAAGTGTCTTTTCTGTGTGACTTATTTCACTTAGAATCGTCGTACCTAAATCCACTCATCGTGCTGCTACTAGCCTTATGACGTGGATTTCATGGCTGAGTGATATTCCATTGTACATGAGGACCCCAACTTCTTTATCCATTTTTCTCTTTCCTAGGATATTTAAGGTGTAATGAAGTGGGGGTTCTTGTCCACAGAGCAGCCCTAAACTTTGGGGTGCCTGTGTCTTGCTGATTTTTAGTTTTCCCAATTTATACGCCCATGAGTGGAAGTGCCCTATGCTCTCCAAGCTGTGTTTTTTAGATGTTTCAGAACACACCGTACACTTCTCCAGAGTGGCTGTTGGCAATTTACATCCCACCCATCAGCGTAGCAAGGCTCCCATTTCTCCATGGCCGGTCCTGCATTTCTGGTTTGGACACTTTTTTCCGCATGGCCCTTTTGCCCGCTGGGAAGCGAGACTTCTTTGGAGCGCTGATTGGCCTTTCCAGGTTGCTTGGTTGGCCAAAAAGGGCGTATGCGTTTTTTCCTGAATATATTCAGGAAAAAACGCATACGCCCTTTTTGGCCAAGGGCATCATTGTCCACGTTTTGCCGCTTTTCATGTGCTTTCAAGGCGATTCGAATCTACCTCCTGAAATCTGTTTCCTGCAATTCTGCCTTGCTTTCAAAGCCTCTTCGTTGCCTTCCCTTAGTATATTTGTGGACGAGAGGTATCATTTAAAACTGTGCAGGTTTGTGAATTGCAGTGCCCCTGAGCTCCATTTTTCAACTCGCTTTTTTGGGAGCTGGCCGCCAAAGCGCAGGATTGCTTCAGGCCCTCTTCTGGTTCTGGGGGGCAGGCTGAGCTTGTGCTTAATTCTTCTTCCTGATGGGAAAATAGAGTGACCTGTGCCTGTCCCAACACCTAGAGCTAGTCTCTCATTGGTTCCCCCTCTTCCCGTTCATCCTCAGGACAAATTGCAACCTGTTCGGAACAGGAGGTTAAAGGTGCTGATTCTCCAAGGATGGAGACGGCTAGTAAATCGGCTGGAATGGCGAACCCGAGCAAAGGAGATGAGAAATGAGGTGCGTTTTAGAAACCTTTCCCGATCACACGGTGTACCATCTTCTGGGTTTCTCATGCCTGTTTTCGACGTAGGAAGATGCCCTTGAACCTGGAGATTTGGGACCCATGGGATGGGTACCATGCAGTATTACTTGAAAGGGTCTGCGTTGGCTCACCCAACCTCACCGAACCTCTCAGCCCCAAGAGTGTCCACCCTTATGTCTCAATCAGCTGTGGGTCTAGATATGGTCAATCCAGGTTGCATCACAGCCCCTGAACGAATTTTGTAAGAATTTCTCTCTCTTTCACTGTCTTTGTTTCACGGGTTTTGAAAAGTAATTTATTTTTATAATGGGGTTTAGCTGCTTTTCACGGCTGTGTTTCTGCCGCTTTACACCCCCTTGACTCACTTACGGAGAGATATCAATACATAGGTTTGAAGATTCTTCCTAGTCAGATATATTCTTGTGCGGTGAATAGGGGGTGTTGAGTCCAGTTCACTGAAAAAGGAATAGGTCTTGTCTCTTACATATTGGGTTTATGGAACGGTATCGGAGCTAATTTGAAACCCTTGTTTTATGCATCACCCCACCTCACCTTTCCCGTTCAGCAGCCATAGTGTGTTTCCTAAACGTGTGACTCTGTTCTGTTTTGCAATTCAGTTCAAGTGTAGCGGTTTTTACATTCCCTCTCTAAGTGATATCTTATGATAAGTGTCTTTTCTGTGTGACTTATTTCACTTAGAATCGTCGTACCTAAATCCACTCATCGTGCTGCTACTAGCCTTATGACGTGGATTTCATGGCTGAGTGATATTCCATTGTACATGAGGACCCCAACTTCTTTATCCATTTTTCTCTTTCCTAGGATATTTAAGGTGTAATGAAGTGGGGGTTCTTGTCCACAGAGCAGCCCTAAAGTTTGGGGTGCCTGTGTCTTGCTGATTTTTAGTTTTCCCAATTTATACGCCCATGAGTGGAAGTGCCCTATGCTCTCCAAGCTGTGTTTTTTAGATGTTTCAGAACACACCGTACACTTCTCCAGAGTGGCTGTTGGCAATTTACATCCCACCCATCAGCGTAGCAAGGCTCCCATTTCTCCATGGCCGGTCCTGCATTTCTGGTTTGGACACTTTTTTCCGCATGGCCCTTTTGCCCGCTGGGAAGCGAGACTTCTTTGGAGCGCTGATTGGCCTTTCCAGGTTGCTTGGTTGGCCAAAAAGGGCGTATGCGTTTTTTCCTGAATATATTCAGGAAAAAACGCATACGCCCTTTTTGGCCAAGGGCATCATTGTCCACGTTTTGCCGCTTTTCATGTGCTTTCAAGGCGATTCGAATCTACCTCCTGAAATCTGTTTCCTGCAATTCTGCCTTGCTTTCAAAGCCTCTTCGTTGCCTTCCCTTAGTATATTTGTGGACGAGAGGTATCATTTAAAACTGTGCAGGTTTGTGAATTGCAGTGCCCCTGAGCTCCATTTTTCAACTCGCTTTTTTGGGAGCTGGCCGCCAAAGCGCAGGATTGCTTCAGGCCCTCTTCTGGTTCTGGGGGGCAGGCTGAGCTTGTGCTTAATTCTTCTTCCTGATGGGAAAATAGAGTGACCTGTGCCTGTCCCAACACCTAGAGCTAGTCTCTCATTGGTTCCCCCTCTTCCCGTTCATCCTCAGGACAAATTGCAACCTGTTCGGAACAGGAGGTTAAAGGTGCTGATTCTCCAAGGAGGGAGACGGCTAGTAAATCGGCTGGAATGGCGAACCCGAGCAAAGGAGAAGAGAAATGAGGTGCGTTTTAGAAACCTTTCCCGATCACACGGTGTACCATCTTCTGGGTTTCTCATGCCTGTTTTCGACGTAGGAAGATGCCCTTGAACCTGGAGATTTGGGACCCATGGGATGGGTACCATGCAGTATTACTTGAAAGGGTCTGCGTTGGCTCACCCAACCTCACCGATCCTCTCAGCCCCAAGAGTGTCCACCCTAATGTCTCAATCAGCTGTGGGTCTAGATATGGTCAATCCAGGTTGCATCACAGCCCCTGAAAGAATTTTGTAAGAATTTCTCTCTCTTTCACTGTCTTTGTTTCACGGGTTTTGAAAAGTAATTTATTTTTATAATGGGGTTTAGCTGCTTTTCACGGCTGTGTTTATGCCGCTTTACACCCCCTTGACTCACTTACAGAGAGATATCAATACATAGGTTTGAAGATTCTTACTAGTCAGATATATTCTTGTGCGGTGAATAGGGGGTGTTGAGTCCAGTTCACTGAAAAAGGAATAGGTCTTGTCTCTTACATATTGGGTTTATGGAACGGTATCGGAGCTAATTTGAAACCCTTGTTTTATGCATCACCCCACCTCAACTTTCCCGTTCAGCAGCCATAGTGTGTTTCCTAAACGTGTGACTCTGTTCTGTTTTGCAATTCAGTTCAAGTGTAGCGGTTTTTACATTCCCTCTCTAAGTGATATCTTATGATAAGTGTCTTTTCTGTGTGACTTATTTCACTTAGAATCGTCGTACCTAAATCCACTCATCGTGCTGCTACTAGCCTTATGACGTGGATTTCATGGCTGAGTGATATTCCATTGTACATGAGGACCCCAACTTCTTTATCCATTTTTCTCTTTCCTAGGATATTTAAGGTGTAATGAAGTGGGGGTTCTTGTCAACAGAGCAGCCCTAAACTTTGGGGTGCCTGTGTCTTGCTGATTTTTAGTTTTCCCAATTTATACGCCCATGAGTGGAAGTGCCCTATGCTCTCCAAGCTGTGTTTTTTAGATGTTTCTGAACACACCGTACACTTCTCCAGAGTGGCTGTTGGCAATTTACATCCCACCCATCAGCGTAGCAAGGCTCCCATTTCTCCATGGCCGGTCCTGCATTTCTGGTTTGGACACTTTTTTCCGCATGGCCCTTTTGCCCGCTGGGAAGCGAGACTTCTTTGGAGCGCTGATTGGCCTTTCCAGGTTGCTTGGTTGGCCAAAAAGGGCGTATGCGTTTTTTCCTGAATATATTCAGGAAAAAACGCATACGCCCTTTTTGGCCAAGGGCATCATTGTCCACGTTTTGCCGCTTTTCATGTGCTTTCAAGGCGATTCGAATCTACCTCCTGAAATCTGTTTCCTGCAATTCTGCCTTGCTTTCAAAGCCTCTTCGTTGCCTTCCCTTAATATATTTGTGGACGAGAGGTATCATTTAAAACTCTGCAGGTTTGTGAATTGCAGTGCCCCTGAGCTCCATTTTTCAACTTGCTTTTTTGGGAGATGGCCGCCAAAGCGCAGGATTGCTTCAGGCCCTCTTCTGGTTCTGGGGGGCAGGCTGAGCTTGTGCTTAATTCTTCTTCCTGATGGGAAAATAGAGTGACCTGTGCCTGTCCCAACACCTAGAGCTAGTCTCTCATTGGTTCCCCCTCTTCCCGTTCATCCTCAGGACAAATTGCAACCTGTACGGAACAGGAGGTTAAAGGTGCTGATTCTCCAAGGAGGGAGATGGCTAGTAAATCGGCTGGAATGGCGAACCCGAGCAAAGGAGATGAGAAATGAGGTGCGTTTTAGAAACCTTTCCCGATCACACGGTGTACCATCTTCTGGGTTTCTCATGCCTGTTTTCGACGTAGGAAGATGCCCTTGAACCTGGAGATTTGGGACCCATGGGATGGGTACCATGCAGTATTACTTGAAAGGGTCTGCGTTGGCTCACCCAACCTCACCGATCCTCTCAGCCCCAAGAGTGTCCACCCTAATGTCTCAATCAGCTGTGGGTCTAGATATGGTCAATCCAGGTTGCATCACAGCCCCTGAACGAATTTTGTAAGAATTTCTCTCTCTTTCACTGTCTTTGTTTCACGGGTTTTGAAAAGTAATTTATTTTTATAATGGGGTTTAGCTGCTTTTCACGGCTGTGTTTATGCCGCTTTACACCCCCTTGACTCACTTACAGAGAGATATCAATACATAGGTTTGAAGATTCTTACTAGTCAGATATATTCTTGTGCGGTGAATAGGGGGTGTTGAGTCCAGTTCACTGAAAAAGGAATAGGTCTTGTCTCTTACATATTGGGTTTATGGAACGGTATCGGAGCTAATTTGAAACCCTTGTTTTATGCATCACCCCACCTCAACTTTCCCGTTCAGCAGCCATAGTGTGTTTCCTAAACGTGTGACTCTGTTCTGTTTTGCAATTCAGTTCAAGTGTAGCGGTTTTTACATTCCCTCTCTAAGTGATATCTTATGATAAGTGTCTTTTCTGTGTGACTTATTTCACTTAGAATCGTCGTACCTAAATCCACTCATCGTGCTGCTACTAGCCTTTTGACGTGGATTTCATGGCTGAGTGATATTCCATTGTACATGAGGACCCCAACTTCTTTATCCATTTTTCTCTTTCCTAGGATATTTAAGGTGTAATGAAGTGGGGGTTCTTGTCAACAGAGCAGCCCTAAACTTTGGGGTGCCTGTGTCTTGCTGATTTTTAGTTTTCCCAATTTATACGCCCATGAGTGGAAGTGCCCTATGCTCTCCAAGCTGTGTTTTTTAGATGTTTCTGAACACACCGTACACTTCTCCAGAGTGGCTGTTGGCAATTTACATCCCACCCATCAGCGTAGCAAGGCTCCCATTTCTCCATGGCCGGTCCTGCATTTCTGGTTTGGACACTTTTTTCCGCATGGCCCTTTTGCCCGCTGGGAAGCGAGACTTCTTTGGAGCGCTGATTGGCCTTTCCAGGTTGCTTGGTTGGCCAAAAAGGGCGTATGCGTTTTTTCCTGAATATATTCAGGAAAAAACGCATACGCCCTTTTTGGCCAAGGGCATCATTGTCCACGTTTTGCCGCTTTTCATGTGCTTTCAAGGCGATTCGAATCTACCTCCTGAAATCTGTTTCCTGCAATTCTGCCTTGCTTTCAAAGCCTCTTCGTTGCCTTCCCTTAATATATTTGTGGACGAGAGGTATCATTTAAAACTCTGCAGGTTTGTGAATTGCAGTGCCCCTGAGCTCCATTTTTCAACTTGCTTTTTTGGGAGATGGCCGCCAAAGCGCAGGATTGCTTCAGGCCCTCTTCTGGTTCTGGGGGGCAGGCTGAGCTTGTGCTTAATTCTTCTTCCTGATGGGAAAATAGAGTGACCTGTGCCTGTCCCAACACCTAGAGCTAGTCTCTCATTGGTTCCCCCTCTTCCCGTTCATCCTCAGGACAAATTGCAACCTGTACGGAACAGGAGGTTAAAGGTGCTGATTCTCCAAGGAGGGAGATGGCTAGTAAATCGGCTGGAATGGCGAACCCGAGCAAAGGAGATGAGAAATGAGGTGCGTTTTAGAAACCTTTCCCGATCACACGGTGTACCATCTTCTGGGTTTCTCATGCCTGTTTTCGACGTAGGAAGATGCCCTTGAACCTGGAGATTTGGGACCCATGGGATGGGTACCATGCAGTATTACTTGAAAGGGTCTGCGTTGGCTCACCCAACCTCACCGAACCTCTCAGCCCCAAGAGTGTCCACCCTTATGTCTCAATCAGCTGTGGGTCTAGATATGGTCAATCCAGGTTGCATCACAGCCCCTGAACGAATTTTGTAAGAAATTCTCTCTCTTTCACTGCCTTTGTTTCACGGGTTTTGAAAAGTAATTTATTTTTATAATGGGGTTTAGCTGCTTTTCACGGCTGTGTTTATGCCGCTTTACACCCCCTTGACTCACTTACAGAGAGATATCAATACATAGGTTTGAAGATTCTTACTAGTCAGATATATTCTTGTGCGGTGAATAGGGGGTGTTGAGTCCAGTTCACTGAAAAAGGAATAGGTCTTGTCTCTTACATATTGGGTTTATGGAACGGTATCTGAGCTAATTTGAAACCCTTGTTTTATGCATCACCCCACCTCACCTTTCCCGTTCAGCAGCCATAGTGTGTTTCCTAAACGTGGGACTCTGTTCTGTTTTGCAATTCAGTTCAAGGGTAGCGGTTTTTACATTCCCTCTAGAAGTGATATCTTATGATAAGTGTCTTTTTCTGTGTGACTTATTTCACTTAGAATCGTCGTACCTAAATCCACTCATCGTGCTGCTACTAGCCTTATGACGTTGATTTCATGGCTGAGTGATATTCCATTGTACATGAGGACCACAACTTCTTTATCCATTTTTCTCTTTCCTAGGATATTTAAGGTGTAATGAAGTGGGGGTTCTTGTCCACAGAGCAGCCCTAAACTTTGGGGTGCCTGTGTCTTGCTGATTTTTAGTTTTCCCAATTTATACGCCCATGAGTGGAAGTGCCCTATGCTCTCCAAGCTGTGTTTTTTAGATGTTTCAGAACACACCGTACACTTCTCCAGAGTGGCTGTTGGCAATTTACATCCCACCCATCAGCGTAGCAAGGCTCCCATTTCTCCATGGCCGGTCCTGCATTTCTGGTTTGGACACTTTTTTCCGCATGGCCCTTTTGCCCGCTGGGAAGTGAGACTTCTTTGGAGCGCTGATTGGCCTTTCCAGGTTGCTTGGTTGGCCAAAAAGGGCGTATGCGTTTTTTCCTGAATATATTCAGGAAAAAACGCATACGCCCTTTGTGGCCAAGGGCATCATTGTCCACGTTTTGCCGCTTTCAATGTGCTTTCAAGGCGATTCGAATCTACCTCCTGAAATCTGTTTCCTGCAATTCTGCCTTGCTTTCAAAGCCTCTTCGTTGCCTTCCCTTAATATATTTGTGGACGAGAGGTATCATTTAAAACTCTGCAGGTTTGTGAATTGCAGTGCCCCTGAGCTCCATTTTTCAACTCGCTTTTTTGGGAGCTGGCCGCCAAAGCAAAGGATTGCTTCAGGCCCTCTTCTGGTTCTGGGGGGCAGGCTGAGCTTGTGCTTAATTCTTCTTCCTGATGGGAAAATAGAGTGACCTGTGCCTCTCCCAACACCTAGAGCTATTCTCTCATTGGTTCCCCCTCTTCCCCTTCATCCTCAGGACAAATTGCAACCTGTACGGAACAGGAGGTTAAAGGTGCTGATTCTCCAAGGAGGGAGACGGCTAGTAAATCGGCTGGAATGGCGAACCCGAGCAAAGGAGATGAGAAATGAGGTGCGTTTTAGAAACCTTTCCCGATCACACGGTGTACCATCTTCTGGGTTTCTCATGCCTGTTTTCGACGTAGGAAGATGCCCTTGAACCTGGAGATTTGGGACCCATGGGATGGGTACCATGCAGTATTACTTGAAAGGGTCTGCGTTGGCTCACCCAACCTCACCGAACCTCTCAGCCCCAAGAGTGTCCACCCTTATGTCTCAATCAGCTGTGGGTCTAGATATGGTCAATCCAGGTTGCATCACAGCCCCTGAACGAATTTTGTAAGAATTTCTCTCTCTTTCACTGTCTTTGTTTCACGGGTTTTGAAAAGTAATTTATTTTTATAATGGGGTTTAGCTGCTTTTCACGGCTGTGTTTATGCTGCTTTACACCCCCTTGACTCACTTACAGAGAGATATCAATACATAGGTTTGAAGATTCTTACTAGTCAGATATATTCTTGTGCGGTGAATAGGGGGTGTTGAGTCCAGTTCACTGAAAAAGGAATAGGTCTTGTCTCTTACATATTGGGTTTATGGAACGGTATCTGAGCTAATTTGAAACCCTTGTTTTATGCATCACCCCACCTCACCTTTCCCGTTCAGCAGCCATAGTGTGTTTCCTAAACGTGGGACTCTGTTCTGTTTTGCAATTCAGTTCAAGGGTAGCGGTTTTTACATTCCCTCTAGAAGTGATATCTTATGATAAGTGTCTTTTTCTGTGTGACTTATTTCACTTAGAATCGTCGTACCTAAATCCACTCATCGTGCTGCTACTAGCCTTATGACGTTGATTTCATGGCTGAGTGATATTCCATTGTACATGAGGACCACAACTTCTTTATCCATTTGTCTCTTTCCTAGGATATATAAGGTGTAATGAAGTGGGGGTTCTTGTCCACAGAGCAGCCCTAAACTTTGGGGTGCCTCTGTCTTGCTGATTTTTAGTTTTCCCAATTTATACGCCCATGAGTGGAAGTGCCCTATGCTCTCGAAGCTGTGTTTTTAGGTGTTTCAGAACACACCGTACACTTCTCCGGAGTGCCTGTTGGCAATTTACATCCCACCCATCAGCGTAGCAAGGCTCCCATTTCTCCATGGCCGGTCCTGCATTTCTGGTTTGGACACTTTTTTCCGCATGGCCCTTTTGCCCGCTGGGAAGCGAGACTTCTTTGGAGCGCTGATTGGCCTTTCCAGGTTGCTTGGTTGGCCAAAAAGGGCGTATGCGTTTTTTCCTGAATATATTCAGGAAAAAACGCATACGCCCTTTTTGGCCAAGGGCATCATTGTCCACGTTTTGCCGCTTTTCATGTGCTTTCAAGGCGATTCGAATCTACCTCCTGAAATCTGTTTCCTGCAATTCTGCCTTGCTTTCAAAGCCTCTTCGTTGCCTTCCCTTAGTATATTTGTGGACGAGAGGTATCATTTAAAACTGTGCAGGTTTGTGAATTGCAGTGCCCCTGAGCTCCATTTTTCAACTCGCTTTTTTGGGAGCTGGCCGCCAAAGCGCAGGATTGCTTCAGGCCCTCTTCTGGTTCTGGGGGGCAGGCTGAGCTTGTGCTTAATTCTTCTTCCTGATGGGAAAATAGAGTGACCTGTGCCTGTCCCAACACCTAGAGCTAGTCTCTCATTGGTTCCCCCTCTTCCCCTTCATCCTCAGGACAAATTGCAACCTGTACGGAACAGGAGGTTAAAGGTGCTGATTCTCCAAGGAGGGAGATGGCTAGTAAATCGGCTGGAATGGCGAACCCGAGCAAAGGAGATGAGAAATGAGGTGCGTTTTAGAAACCTTTCCCGATCACACGGTGTACCATCTTCTGGGTTTCTCATGCCTGTTTTCGACGTAGGAAGATGCCCTTGAACCTGGAGATTTGGGACCCATGGGATGGGTACCATGCAGTATTACTTGAAAGGGTCTGCGTTGGCTCACCCAACCTCACCGAACCTCTCAGCCCCAAGAGTGTCCACCCTTATGTCTCAATCAGCTGTGGGTCTAGATATGGTCAATCCAGGTTGCATCACAGCCCCTGAACGAATTTTGTAAGAATTTCTCTCTCTTTCACTGTCTTTGTTTCACGGGTTTTGAAAAGTAATTTATTTTTATAATGGGGTTTAGCTGCTTTTCACGGCTGTGTTTATGCCGCTTTACACCCCCTTGACTCACTTACGGAGAGATATCAATACATAGGTTTGAAGATTCTTACTAGTCAGATATATTCTTGAGCGGTGAATAGGGGGTGTTGAGTCCAGTTCACTGAAAAAGGAATAGGTCTTGTCTCTTACATATTGGGTTTATGGAACGGTATCGGAGCTAATTTGAAACCCTTGTTTTATGCATCACCCCACCTCACCTTTCCCGTTCAGCAGCCATAGTGTGTTTCCTAAACGTGTGACTCTGTTCTGTTTTGCAATTCAGTTCAAGTGTAGCGGTTTTTACATTCCCTCTCTAAGTGATATCTTATGATAAGTGTCTTTTCTGTGTGACTTATTTCACTTAGAATCGTCGTACCTAAATCCACTCATCGTGCTGCTACTAGCCTTTTGACGTGGATTTCATGGCTGAGTGATATTCCATTGTACATGAGGACCCCAACTTCTTTATCCATTTTTCTCTTTCCTAGGATATTTAAGGTGTAATGAAGTGGGGGTTCTTGTCAACAGAGCAGCCCTAAACTTTGGGGTGCCTGTGTCTTGCTGATTTTTAGTTTTCCCAATTTATACGCCCATGAGTGGAAGTGCCCTATGCTCTCCAAGCTGTGTTTTTTAGATGTTTCAGAACACACCGTACACTTCTCCAGAGTGGCTGTTGGCAATTTACATCCCACCCATCAGCGTAGCAAGGCTCCCATTTCTCCATGGCCGGTCCTGCATTTCTGGTTTGGACACTTTTTTCCGCATGGCCCTTTTGCCCGCTGGGAAGCGAGACTTCTTTGGAGCGCTGATTGGCCTTTCCAGGTTGCTTGGTTGGCCAAAAAGGGCGTATGCGTTTTTTCCTGAATATATTCAGGAAAAAACGCATACGCCCTTTTTGGCCAAGGGCATCATTGTCCACGTTTTGCCGCTTTTCATGTGCTTTCAAGGCGATTCGAATCTACCTCCTGAAATCTGTTTCCTGCAATTCTGCCTTGCTTTCAAAGCCTCTTCCTTGCCTTCCCTTAGTATATTTGTGGACGAGAGGTATCATTTAAGACTGTGCAGGTTTGTGAATTGCAGTGCCCCTGAGCTCCATTTTTCAACTCGCTTTTTTGGGAGCTGGCCGCAAAAGCGCAGGATTGCTTCAGGCCCTCTTCTGGTTCTGGGGGGCAGGCTGAGCTTGTGCTTAATTCTTCTTCCTGATGGGAAAATAGAGTGACCTGTGCCTGTCCCAACACCTAGAGCTAGTCTCTCATTGGTTCCCCCCTCTTCCCCTTCATCCTCAGGACAAATTGCAACCTGTACGGAACAGGAGGTTAAAGGTGCTGATTCTCCAAGGAGGGAGATGGCTAGTAAATCGGCTGGAATGGCGAACCCGAGCAAAGGAGATGAGAAATGAGGTGCGTTTTAGAAACCTTTCCCGATCACACGGTGTACCATCTTCTGGGTTTCTCATGCCTGTTTTCGACGTAGGAAGATGCCCTTGAACCTGGAGATTTGGGACCCATGGGATGGGTACCATGCAGTATTACTTGAAAGGGCCTGCGTTGGCTCACCCAACCTCACCGAACCTCTCAGCCCCAAGAGTGTCCACCCTTATGTCTCAATCAGCTGTGGGTCTAGATATGGTCAATCCAGGTTGCATCACAGCCCCTGAACGAATTTTGTAAGAATTTCTCTCTCTTTCACTGTCTTTGTTTCACGGGTTTTGAAAAGTAATTTATTTTTATAATGGGGTTTAGCTGCTTTTCACGGCTGTGTTTATGCCGCTTTACACCCCCTTGACTCACTTACAGAGAGATATCAATACATAGGTTTGAAGATTCTTACTAGTCAGATATATTCTTGTGCGGTGAATAGGGGGTGTTGAGTCCAGTTCACTGAAAAAGGAATAGGTCTTGTCTCTTACATATTGTGTTTATGGAACGGTATCTGAGCTAATTTGAAACCCTTGTTTTATGCATCACCCCACCTCACCTTTCCCGTTCAGCAGCCATAGTGTGTTTCCTAAACGTGGGACTCTGTTCTGTTTTGCAATTCAGTTCAAGTGTAGCGGTTTTTACATTCCCTCTCTAAGTGATATCTTATGATAAGTGTCTTTTTCTGTGTGACTTATTTCACTTAGAATCGTAGTACCTAAATCCACTCATCGTGCTGCTACTAGCCTTATGACGTTGATTTCATGGCTGAGTGATATTCCATTGTACATGAGGACCACAACTTCTTTATCCATTTTTCTCTTTCCTAGGATATTTAAGGTGTAATGAAGTGGGGGTTCTTGTCCACAGAGCAGCCCTAAACTTTGGGGTGCCTGTGTCTTGCTGATTTTTAGTTTTCCCAATTTATACGCCCATGAGTGGAAGTGCCCTATGCTCTCCAAGCTGTGTTTTTTAGATGTTTCAGAACACACCGTACACTTCTCCAGAGTGGCTGTTGGCAATTTACATCCCACCCATCAGCGTAGCAAGGCTCCCATTTCTCCATGGCCGGTCCTGCATTTCTGGTTTGGACACTTTTTTCCCCATGGCCCTTTTGCCCGCTGGGAAGTGAGACTTCTTTGGAGCGCTGATTGGCCTTTCCAGGTTGCTTGGTTGGCCAAAAAGGGCGTATGCGTTTTTTCCTGAATATATTCAGGAAGAAACGCATACGCCCTTTTTGGCCAAGGGCATCATTGTCCACGTTTTGCCGCTTTTCATGTGCTTTCAAGGCGATTCGAATCTACCTCCTGAAATCTGTTTCCTGCAATTCTGCCTTGCTTTCAAAGCCTCTTCGTTGCCTTCCCTTAATATATTTGTGGACGAGAGGTATCATTTAAAACTCTGCAGGTTTGTGAATTGCAGTGCCCCTGAGCTCCATTTTACAACTCGCTTTTTTGGGAGCTGGCCGCAAAAGCGCAGGATTGCTTCAGGCCCTCTTCTGGTTCTGGGGGGCAGGCTGAGCTTGTGCTTAATTCTTCTTCCTGATGGGAAAATAGAGTGACCTGTGCCTGTCCCAACACCTAGAGCTAGTCTCTCATTGGTTCCCCCTCTTCCCCTTCATCCTCAGGACAAATTGCAACCTGTACGGAACAGGAGGTTAAAGGTGCTGATTCTCCAAGGAGGGAGATGGCTAGTAAATCGGCTGGAATGGCGAACCCGAGCAAAGGAGATGAGAAATGAGGTGCGTTTTAGAAACCTTTCCCGATCACACGGTGTACCATCTTCTGGGTTTCTCATGCCTGTTTTCGACGTAGGAAGATGCCCTTGAACCTGGAGATTTGGGACCCATGGGATGGGTACCATGCAGTATTACTTGAAAGGGCCTGCGTTGGCTCACCCAACCTCACCGAACCTCTCAGCCCCAAGAGTGTCCACCCTTATGTCTCAATCAGCTGTGGGTCTAGATATGGTCAATCCAGGTTGCATCACAGCCCCTGAACGAATTTTGTAAGAATTTCTCTCTCTTTCACTGTCTTTGTTTCACGGGTTTTGAAAAGTAATTTATTTTTATAATGGGGTTTAGCTGCTTTTCACGGCTGTGTTTATGCCGCTTTACACCCCCTTGACTCACTTACAGAGAGATATCAATACATAGGTTTGAAGATTCTTACTAGTCAGATATATTCTTGTGCGGTGAATAGGGGGTGTTGAGTCCAGTTCACTGAAAAAGGAATAGGTCTTGTCTCTTACATATTGGGTTTATGGAACGGTATCTGAGCTAATTTGAAACCCTTGTTTTATGCATCACCCCACCTCACCTTTCCCGTTCAGCAGCCATAGTGTGTTTCCTAAACGTGGGACTCTGTTCTGTTTTGCAATTCAGTTCAAGTGTAGCGGTTTTTACATTCCCTCTAGAAGTGATATCTTAGGATAAGTGTCTTTTTCTGTGTGCCTTATTTCACTTAGAATCGTCGTACCTAAATCCACTCATCGTGCTGCTACTAGCCTTATGACGTTGATTTCATGGCTGAGTGATATTCCATTGTACAGGAGGACCACAACTTCTTTATCCATTTTTCTCTTTCCTAGGATATTGAAGGTGTAATGAAGTGGGGGTTCTTGTCAACAGAGCAGCCCTAAACTTTGGGGTGCCTGAGTCTTGCTGATTTTTAGTTTTCCCAATTTATACGCCCATGAGTGGAAGTGCCCTATGCTCTCCAAGCTATGTTTTTTAGATGTTTCAGAACACACCGTACACTTCTCCAGAGTGGCTGTTGGCAATTTACATCCCACCCATCAGCGTAGCAAGGCTCCCATTTCTCCATGGCCGGTCCTGCATTTCTGGTTTGGACACTTTTTTCCGCATGGCCCTTTTGCCCGCTGGGAAGCCAGACTTCTTTGGAGCGCTGATTGGCCTTTCCAGGTTGCTTGGTTGGCCAAAAAGGGCGTATGCGTTTTTTCCTGAATATATTCAGGAAAAAACGCATACGCCCTTTTTGGCCAAGGGCATCATTGTCCACGTTTTGCCGCTTTTCATGTGCTTTCAAGGCGATTCGAATCTACCTCCTGAAATCTGTTTCCTGCAATTCTGCCTTGCTTTCAAAGCCTCTTCGTTGCCTTCCCTTAATATATTTGTGGACGAGAGGTATCATTTAAAATTCTGCAGGTTTGTGAATTGCAGTGCCCCTGAGCTCCATTTTTCAACTCGCTTTTTTGGGAGCTGGCCGCAAAAGCGCAGGATTGCTTCAGGCCCTCTTCTGGTTCTGGGGGGCAGGCTGAGCTTGTGCTTAATTCTTCTTCCTGATGGGAAAATAGAGTGACCTGTGCCTGTCCCAACACCTAGAGCTAGTCTCTCATTGGTTCCCCCTCTTCCCCTTCATCCTCAGGACAAATTGCAACCTGTACGGAACAGGAGGTTAAAGGTGCTGATTCTCCAAGGAGGGAGATGGCTAGTAAATCGGCTGGAATGGCGAACCCGAGCAAAGGAGATGAGAAATGAGGTGCGTTTTAGAAACCTATCCCGATCACACGGTGTACCATCTTCTGGGTTTCTCATGCCTGTTTTCGACGTAGGAAGATGCCCTTGAACCTGGAGATTTGGGACCCATGGGATGGGTACCATGCAGTATTACTTGAAAGGGTCTGCGTTGGCTCACCCAACCTCACCGAACCTCTCAGCCCCAAGAGTGTCCACCCTTATGTCTCAATCAGCTGTGGGTCTAGATATGGTCAATCCAGGTTGCATCACAGCCCCTGAACGAATTTTGTAAGAATTTCTCTCTCTTTCACTGTCTTTGTTTCACGGGTTTTGAAAAGTAATTTATTTTTATAATGGGGTTTAGCTGCTTTTCACGGCTGTGTTTATGCCGCTTTACACCCCCTTGACTCACTTACAGAGAGATATCAATACATTGGTTTGAAGATTCTTACTAGTCAGATATATTCTTGTGCGGTGAATAGGGGGTGTTGAGTCCAGTTCACTGAGCAAGGAATAGGTCTTGTCTCTTACATATTGGGTTTATGGAACGGTATCGGAGCTAATTTGAAACCCTTGTTTTATGCATCACCCCACCTCACCTTTCCCGTTCAGCAGCCATAGTGTGTTTCCTAAACGTGGGACTCTGTTCTGTTTTGCAATTCAGTTCAAGTGTAGCGGTCTTTACATTCCCTCTCGAAGTGATATCTTATGATAAGTGTCTTTTTCTGTGTGACTTATTTCACTTAGAATCGTCGTACCTAAATCCACTCATCGTGCTGCTACTAGCCTTATGACGTTGATTTCATGGCTGAGTGATATTCCATTGTACATGAGGACCACAACTTCTTTATCCATTTTTCTCTTTCCTAGGATATTTAAGGTGTAATGAAGTGGGGGTTCTTGTCCACAGAGCAGCCCTAAACTTTGGGGTGCCTGTGTCTTGCTGATTTTTAGTTTTCCCAATTTATACGCCCATGAGTGGAAGTGCCCTATGCTCTCCAAGCTGTGTTTTTTAGATGTTTCAGAACACACCGTACACTTCTCCAGAGTGGCTGTTGGCAATTTACATCCCACCCATCAGCGTAGCAAGGCTCCCATTTCTCCATGGCCGGTCCTGCATTTCTGGTTTGGACACTTTTTTCCCCATGGCCCTTTTGCCCGCTGGGAAGTGAGACTTCTTTGGAGCGCTGATTGGCCTTTCCAGGTTGCTTGGTTGGCCAAAAAGGGCGTATGCGTTTTTTCCTGAATATATTCAGGAAAAAACGCATACGCCCTTTTTGGCCAAGGGCATCATTGTCCACGTTTTGCCGCTTTTCATGTGCTTTCAAGGCGATTCGAATCTACCTCCTGAAATTTGTTTCCTGCAATTCTGCCTTGCTTTCAAAGCCTCTTCGTTGCCTTCCCTTAATATATTTGTGGACGAGAGGTATCATTTAAAACTCTGCAGGTTTGTGAATTGCAGTGCCCCTGAGCTCCATTTTTCAACTCGCTTTTTTGGGAGCTGGCCGCCAAAGCGCAGGATTGCTTCAGGCCCTCTTCTGGTTCTGGGGGGCAGGCTGAGCTTGTGCTTAATTCTTCTTCCTGATGGGAAAATAGAGTGACCTGTGCCTGTCCCAACACCTAGAGCTAGTCTCTCATTGGTTCCCCCTCTTCCCGTTCATCCTCAGGACAAATTGCAACCTGTACGGAACAGGAGGTTAAAGGTGCTGATTCTCCAAGGAGGGAGATGGCTAGTAAATCGGCTGGAATGGCGAACCCGAGCAAAGGAGATGAGAAATGAGGTGCGTTTTAGAAACCTTTCCCGATCACACGGTGTACCATCTTCTGGGTTTCTCATGCCTGTTTTCGACGTAGGAAGATGCCCTTGAACCTGGAGATTTGGGACCCATGGGATGGGTACCATGCAGTATTACTTGAAAGGGTCTGCGTTGGCTCACCCAACCTCACCGAACCTCTCAGCCCCAAGAGTGTCCACCCTTATGTCTCAATCAGCTGTGGGTCTAGATATGGTCAATCCAGGTTGCATCACAGCCCCTGAACGAATTTTGTAAGAATTTCTCTCTCTTTCACTGTCTTTGTTTCACGGGTTTTGAAAAGTAATTTATTTTTATAATGGGGTTTAGCTGCTTTTCACGGCTGTGTTTATGCCGCTTTACACCCCCTTGACTCACTTACAGAGAGATATCAATACATAGGTTTGAAGATACTTACTAGTCAGATATATTCTTGTGTGGTGAATAGGGGGTGTTGAGTCCAGTTCACTGAAAAAGGAATAGGTCTTGTCTCTTACATATTGGGTTTATGGAACGGTATCTGAGCTAATTTGAAACCCTTGTTTTATGCATCACCCTACCTCACCTTTCCCGTTCAGCAGCCATAGTGTGTTTCCTAAACGTGGGACTCTGTTCTGTTTTGCAATTCAGTTCAAGGGTAGCGGTTTTTACATTCCCTCTAGAAGTGATATCTTATGATAAGTGTCTTTTTCTGTGTGACTTATTTCACTTAGAATCGTCGTACCTAAATCCACTCATCGTGCTGCTACTAGCCTTATGACGTTGATTTCATGGCTGAGTGATATTCCATTGTACATGAGGACCACAACTTCTTTATCCATTTTTCTCTTTCCTAGGATATTTAAGGTGTAATGAAGTGGGGGTTCTTGTCCACAGAGCAGCCCTAAACTTTGGGGTGCCTGTGTCTTGCTGATTTTTAGTTTTCCCAATTTATACGCCCATGAGTGGAAGTGCCCTATGCTCTCCAAGCTGTGTTTTTTAGATGTTTCAGAACACACCGTACACTTCTCCAGAGTGGCTGTTGGCAATTTACATCCCACCCATCAGCGTAGCAAGGCTCCCATTTCTCCATGGCCGGTCCTGCATTTCTGGTTTGGACACTTTTTTCCCCATGGCCCTTTTGCCCGCTGGGAAGTGAGACTTCTTTGGAGCGCTGATTGGCCTTTCCAGGTTGCTTGGTTGGCCAAAAAGGGCGTATGCGTTTTTTCCTGAATATATTCAGGAAAAAACGCATACGCCCTTTTTGGCCAAGGGCATCATTGTCCACGTTTTGCCGCTTTTCATGTGCTTTCAAGGCGATTCGAATCTACCTCCTGAAATTTGTTTCCTGCAATTCTGCCTTGCTTTCAAAGCCTCTTCGTTGCCTTCCCTTAATATATTTGTGGACGAGAGGTATCATTTAAAACTCTGCAGGTTTGTGAATTGCAGTGCCCCTGAGCTCCATTTTTCAACTCGCTTTTTTGGGAGCTGGCCGCCAAAGCGCAGGATTGCTTCAGGCCCTCTTCTGGTTCTGGGGGGCAGGCTGAGCTTGTGCTTAATTCTTCTTCCTGATGGGAAAATAGAGTGACCTGTGCCTGTCCCAACACCTAGAGCTAGTCTCTCATTGGTTCCCCCTCTTCCCGTTCATCCTCAGGACAAATTGCAACCTGTACGGAACAGGAGGTTAAAGGTGCTGATTCTCCAAGGAGGGAGATGGCTAGTAAATCGGCTGGAATGGCGAACCCGAGCAAAGGAGATGAGAAATGAGGTGCGTTTTAGAAACCTTTCCCGATCACACGGTGTACCATCTTCTGGGTTTCTCATGCCTGTTTTCGACGTAGGAAGATGCCCTTGAACCTGGAGATTTGGGACCCATGGGATGGGTACCATGCAGTATTACTTGAAAGGGTCTGCGTTGGCTCACCCAACCTCACCGAACCTCTCAGCCCCAAGAGTGTCCACCCTTATGTCTCAATCAGCTGTGGGTCTAGATATGGTCAATCCAGGTTGCATCACAGCCCCTGAACGAATTTTGTAAGAATTTCTCTCTCTTTCACTGTCTTTGTTTCACGGGTTTTGAAAAGTAATTTATTTTTATAATGGGGTTTAGCTGCTTTTCACGGCTGTGTTTATGCCGCTTTACACCCCCTTGACTCACTTACAGAGAGATATCAATACATAGGTTTGAAGATTCTTACTAGTCAGATATATTCTTGTGCGGTGAATAGGGGGTGTTGAGTCCAGTTCACTGAAAAAGGAATAGGTCTTGTCTCTTACATATTGGGTTTATGGAACGGTATCTGAGCTAATTTGAAACCCTTGTTTTATGCATCACCCTACCTCACCTTTCCCGTTCAGCAGCCATAGTGTGTTTCCTAAACGTGGGACTCTGTTCTGTTTTGCAATTCAGTTCAAGGGTAGCGGTTTTTACATTCCCTCTAGAAGTGATATCTTATGATAAGTGTCTTTTTCTGTGTGACTTATTTCACTTAGAATCGTCGTACCTAAATCCACTCATCGTGCTGCTACTAGCCTTATGACGTTGATTTCATGGCTGAGTGATATTCCATTGTACATGAGGACCACAACTTCTTTATCCATTTTTCTCTTTCCTAGGATATTTAAGGTGTAATGAAGTGGGGGTTCTTGTCCACAGAGCAGCCCTAAACTTTGGGGTGCCTGTGTCTTGCTGATTTTTAGTTTTCCCAATTTATACGCCCATGAGTCGAAGTGCCCTATGCTCTCCAAGCTGTGTTTTTTAGATGTTTCAGAACACACCGTACACTTCTCCAGAGTGGCTGTTGGCAATTTACATCCCACCCATCAGCGTAGCAAGGCTCCCATTTCTCCATGGCCGGTCCTGCATTTCTGGTTTGGACACTTTTTTCCCCATGGCCCTTTTGCCCGCTGGGAAGTGAGACTTCTTTGGAGCGCTGATTGGCCTTTCCAGGTTGCTTGGTTGGCCAAAAAGGGCGTATGCGTTTTTTCCTGAATATATTCAGGAAAAAACGCATACGCCCTTTTTGGCCAAGGGCATCATTGTCCACGTTTTGCCGCTTTTCATGTGCTTTCAAGGCGATTCGAATCTACCTCCTGAAATCTGTTTCCTGCAATTCTGCCTTGCTTTCAAAGCCTCTTCGTTGCCTTCCCTTAATATATTTGTGGACGAGAGGTATCATTTAAAACTCTGCAGGTTTGTGAATTGCAGTGCCCCTGAGCTCCATTTTTCAACTCGCTTTTTTGGGAGCTGGCCGCCAAAGCGCAGGATTGCTTCAGGCCCTCTTCTGGTTCTGGGGGGCAGGCTGAGCTTGTGCTTAATTCTTCTTCCTGATGGGAAAATAGAGTGACCTGTGCCTGTCCCAACACCTAGAGCTAGTCTCTCATTGGTTCCCCCTCTTCCCCTTCATCCTCAGGACAAATTGCAACCTGTACGGAACAGGAGGTTAAAGGTGCTGATTCTCCAAGGAGGGAGATGGCTATTAAATCGGCTGGAATGGCGAACCCGAGCAAAGGAGATGAGAAATGAGGTGCGTTTTAGAAACCTTTCCCGATCACACGGTGTACCATCTTCTGGGTTTCTCATGCCTGTTTTCGACGTAGGAAGATGCCCTTGAACCTGGAGATTTGGGACCCATGGGATGGGTACCATGCAGTATTACTTGAAAGGGTCTGCGTTGGCTCACCCAACCTCACCGAACCTCTCAGCCCCAAGAGTGTCCACCCTTATGTCTCAATCAGCTGTGGGTCTAGATATGGTCAATCCAGGTTGCATCACAGCCCCTGAACGAATTTTGTAAGAATTTCTCTCTCTTTCACTGTCTTTGTTTCACGGGTTTTGAAAAGTAATTTATTTTTATAATGGGGTTTAGCTGCTTATCACGGCTGTGTTTATGCCGCTTTACACCCCCTTGACTCACTTACAGAGAGATATCAATACATAGGTTTGAAGATTCTTACTAGTCAGATATATTCTTGTGTGGTGAATAGGGGGTGTTGAGTCCAGTTCACTGAGCAAGGAATAGGTCTTGTCTCTTACATATTGGGTTTATGGAACGGTATCTGAGCTAATTTGAAACCCTTGTTTTATGCATCACCCCACCTCACCTTTCCCGTTCAGCAGCCATAGTGTGTTTCCTAAACGTGGGACTCTGTTCTGTTTTGCAATTCAGTTCAAGGGTAGCGGTTTTTACATTCCCTCTAGAAGTGATATCTTATGATAAGTGTCTTTTTCTGTGTGACTTATTTCACTTAGAATCGTCGTACCTAAATCCACTCATCGTGCTGCTACTAGCCTTATGACGTTGATTTCATGGCTGAGTGATATTCCATTGTACATGAGGACCCCAACTTCTTTATCCATTTTTCTCTTTCCTAGGATATTTAAGGTGTAATGAAGTGGGGGTTCTTGTCAACAGAGCAGCCCTAAACTTTGGGGTGCCTGTGTCTTGCTGATTTTTAGTTTTCCCAATTTATACGCCCATGAGTGGAAGTGCCCTATGCTCTCCAAGCTGTGTTTTTTAGATGTTTCAGAACACACCGTACACTTCTCCAGAGTGGCTGTTGGCAATTTACATCCCACCCATCAGCGTAGCAAGGCTCCCATTTCTCCATGGCCGGTCCTGCATTTCTGGTTTGGACACTTTTTTCCGCATGGCCCTTTTGCCCGCTGGGAAGCGAGACTTCTTTGGAGCGCTGATTGGCCTTTCCAGGTTGCTTGGTTGGCCAAAAAGGGCGTATGCGTTTTTTCCTGAATATATTCAGGAAAAAACGCATACGCCCTTTTTGGCCAAGGGCATCATTGTCCACGTTTTGCCGCTTTTCATGTGCTTTCAAGGCGATTCGAATCTACCTCCTGAAATCTGTTTCCTGCAATTCTGCCTTGCTTTCAAAGCCTCTTCGTTGCCTTCCCTTAATATATTTGTGGACGAGAGGTATCATTTAAAACTCTGCAGGTTTGTGAATTGCAGTGCCCCTGAGCTCCATTTTTCAACTCGCTTTTTTGGGAGCTGGCCGCCAAAGCGCAGGATTGCTTCAGGCCCTCTTCTGGTTCTGGGGGGCAGGCTGAGCTTGTGCTTAATTCTTCTTCCTGATGGGAAAATAGAGTGACCTGTGCCTGTCCCAACACCTAGAGCTAGTCTCTCATTGGTTCCCCCTCTTCCCCTTCATCCTCAGGACAAATTGCAACCTGTACGGAACAGGAGGTTAAAGGTGCTGATTCTCCAAGGAGGGAGATGGCTAGTAAATCGGCTGGAATGGCGAACCCGAGCAAAGGAGATGAGAAATGAGGTGCGTTTTAGAAACCTTTCCCGATCACACGGTGTACCATCTTCTGGGTTTCTCATGCCTGTTTTCGACGTAGGAAGATGCCCTTGAACCTGGAGATTTGGGACCCATGGGATGGGTACCATGCAGTATTACTTGAAAGGGTCTGCGTTGGCTCACCCAACCTCACCGAACCTCTCAGCCCCAAGAGTGTCCACCCTTATGTCTCAATCAGCTGTGGGTCTAGATATGGTCAATCCAGGTTGCATCACAGCCCCTGAACGAATTTTGTAAGAATTTCTCTCTCTTTCACTGTCTTTGTTTCACGGGTTTTGAAAAGTAATTTATTTTTATAATGGGGTTTAGCTGCTTTTCACGGCTGTGTTTATGCCGCTTTACACCCCCTTGACTCACTTACAGAGAGATATCAATACATAGGTTTGAAGATTCTTACTAGTCAGATATATTCTTGTGCGGTGAATAGGGGGTGTTGAGTCCAATTCACTGAAAAAGGAATAGGTCTTGTCTCTTACATATTGGGTTTATGGAACGGTATCTGAGCTAATTTGAAACCCTTGTTTTATGCATCACCCCACCTCACCTTTCCCGTTCAGCAGCCATAGTGTGTTTCCTAAACGTGGGACTCTGTTCTGTTTTGCAATTCAGTTCAAGTGTAGCGGTTTTTACATTCCCTCTAGAAGTGATATCTTATGATAAGTGTCTTTTTCTGTGTGACTTATTTCACTTAGAATCGTCGTACCTAAATCCACTCATCGTGCTGCTACTAGCCTTATGACGTTGATTTCATGGCTGAGTGATATTCCATTGTACATGAGGACCACAACTTCTTTATCCATTTTTCTCTTTCCTAGGATATTTAAGGTGTAATGAAGTGGGGGTTCTTGTCCACAGAGCAGCCCTAAACTTTGGGGTGCCTGTGTCTTGCTGATTTTTAGTTTTCCCAATTTATACGCCCATGAGTGGAAGTGCCCTATGCTCTCCAAGCTGTGTTTTTTAGATGTTTCAGAACACACCGTACACTTCTCCGGAGTGCCTGTTGGCAATTTACATCCCACCCATCAGCGTAGCAAGGTTCCCATTTCTCCATGGCCGGTCCTGCATTTCTGGTTTGGACACTTTTTTCCGCATGGCCCTTTTGCCCGCTGGGAAGCGAGACTTCTTTGGAGCGCTGATTGGCCTTTCCAGGTTGCTTGGTTGGCCAAAAAGGGCGTATGCGTTTTTTCCTGAATATATTTAGGAAAAAACGCATACGCCCTTTTTGGCCAAGGGCATCATTGTCCACGTTTTGCCGCTTTTCATGTGCTTTCAAGGCGATTCGAATCTACCTCCTGAAATCTGTTTCCTGCAATTCTGCCTTGCTTTCAAAGCCTCTTCGTTGCCTTCCCTTAATATATTTGTGGACGAGAGGTATCATTTAAAACTCTGCAGGTTTGTGAATTGCAGTGCCCCTGAGCTCCATTTTTCAACTCGCTTTTTTGGGAGCTGGCCGCCAAAGCGCAGGATTGCTTCAGGCCCTCTTCTGGTTCTGGGGGGCAGGCTGAGCTTGTGCTTAATTCTTCTTCCTGATGGGAAAATAGAGTGACCTGTGCCTGTCCCAACACCTAGAGCTAGTCTCTCATTGGTTCCCCCTCTTCCCCTTCATCCTCAGGACAAATTGCAACCTGTACGGAACAGGAGGTTAAAGGTGCTGATTCTCCAAGGAGGGAGATGGCTAGTAAATCGGCTGGAATGGCGAACCCGAGCAAAGGAGATGAGAAATGAGGTGCGTTTTAGAAACCTTTCCCGATCACACGGTGTACCATCTTCTGGGTTTCTCATGCCTGTTTTCGACGTAGGAAGATGCCCTTGAACCTGGAGATTTGGGACCCATGGGATGGGTACCATGCAGTATTACTTGAAAGGGTCTGCGTTGGCTCACCCAACCTCACCGAACCTCTCAGCCCCAAGAGTGTCCACCCTTATGTCTCAATCAGCTGTGGGTCTAGATATGGTCAATCCAGGTTGCATCACAGCCCCTGAACGAATTTTGTAAGAATTTCTCTCTCTTTCACTGTCTTTGTTTCACGGGTTTTGAAAAGTAATTTATTTTTATAATGGGGTTTAGCTGCTTTTCACGGCTGTGTTTATGCCGCTTTACACCCCCTTGACTCACTTACAGAGAGATATCAATACATAGGTTTGAAGATTCTTACTAGTCAGATATATTCTTGTGCGGTGAATAGGGGGTGTTGAGTCCAATTCACTGAAAAAGGAATAGGTCTTGTCTCTTACATATTGGGTTTATGGAACGGTATCTGAGCTAATTTGAAACCCTTGTTTTATGCATCACCCCACCTCACCTTTCCCGTTCAGCAGCCATAGTGTGTTTCCTAAACGTGGGACTCTGTTCTGTTTTGCAATTCAGTTCAAGTGTAGCGGTTTTTACATTCCCTCTAGAAGTGATATCTTATGATAAGTGTCTTTTTCTGTGTGACTTATTTCACTTAGAATCGTCGTACCTAAATCCACTCATCGTGCTGCTACTAGCCTTATGACGTTGATTTCATGGCTGAGTGATATTCCATTGTACATGAGGACCACAACTTCTTTATCCATTTTTCTCTTTCCTAGGATATTTAAGGTGTAATGAAGTGGGGGTTCTTGTCCACAGAGCAGCCCTAAACTTTGGGGTGCCTGTGTCTTGCTGATTTTTAGTTTTCCCAATTTATACGCCCATGAGTGGAAGTGCCCTATGCTCTCCAAGCTGTGTTTTTTAGATGTTTCAGAACACACCGTACACTTCTCCGGAGTGCCTGTTGGCAATTTACATCCCACCCATCAGCGTAGCAAGGTTCCCATTTCTCCATGGCCGGTCCTGCATTTCTGGTTTGGACACTTTTTTCCGCATGGCCCTTTTGCCCGCTGGGAAGCGAGACTTCTTTGGAGCGCTGATTGGCCTTTCCAGGTTGCTTGGTTGGCCAAAAAGGGCGTATGCGTTTTTTCCTGAATATATTTAGGAAAAAACGCATACGCCCTTTTTGGCCAAGGGCATCATTGTCCACGTTTTGCCGCTTTTCATGTGCTTTCAAGGCGATTCGAATCTACCTCCTGAAATCTGTTTCCTGCAATTCTGCCTTGCTTTCAAAGCCTCTTCGTTGCCTTCCCTTAATATATTTGTGGACGAGAGGTATCATTTAAAATTCTGCAGGTTTGTGAATTGCAGTGCCCCTGAGCTCCATTTTTCAACTCGCTTTTTTGGGAGCTGGCCGCCAAAGCGCAGGATTGCTTCAGGCCCTCTTCTGGTTCTGGGGGGCAGGCTGAGCTTGTGCTTAATTCTTCTTCCTGATGGGAAAATAGAGTGACCTGTGCCTGTCCCAACACCTAGAGCTAGTCTCTCATTGGTTCCCCCTCTTCCCCTTCATCCTCAGGACAAATTGCAACCTGTACGGAACAGGAGGTTAAAGGTGCTGATTCTCCAAGGAGGGAGATGGCTAGTAAATCGGCTGGAATGGCGAACCCGAGCAAAGGAGATGAGAAATGAGGTGCGTTTTAGAAACCTTTCCCGATCACACGGTGTACCATCTTCTGGGTTTCTCATGCCTGTTTTCGACGTAGGAAGATGCCCTTGAACCTGGAGATTTGGGACCCATGGGATGGGTACCATGCAGTATTACTTGAAAGGGTCTGCGTTGGCTCACCCAACCTCACCGAACCTCTCAGCCCCAAGAGTGTCCACCCTTATGTCTCAATCAGCTGTGGGTCTAGATATGGTCAATCCAGGTTGCATCACAGCCCCTGAACGAATTTTGTAAGAATTTCTCTCTCTTTCACTGTCTTTGTTTCACGGGTTTTGAAAAGTAATTTATTTTTATAATGGGGTTTAGCTGCTTTTCACGGCTGTGTTTATGCCGCTTTACACCCCCTTGACTCACTTACAGAGAGATATCAATACATAGGTTTGAAGATTCTTACTAGTCAGATATATTCTTGTGCGGTGAATAGGGGGTGTTGAGTCCAGTTCACTGAGCAAGGGATAGGTCTTGTCTCTTACATATTGGGTTTATGGAACGGTATCTGAGCTAATTTGAAACACTTCTTTTATGCATCACCCCACCTCACCTTTCCCGTTCAGCAGCCATAGTGTGTTTCCTAAACGTGGGACTCTGTTCTGTTTTGCAATTCAGTTCAAGTGTAGCGGTTTTTACATTCCCTCTCGAAGTGATATCTTATGATAAGTGTCTTTTTCTGTGTGACTTATTTCACTTAGAATCGTCGTACCTAAATCCACTCATCGTGCTGCTACTAGCCTTATGACGTTGATTTCATGGCTGAGTGATATTCCATTGTACATGAGGACCACAACTTCTTTATCCATTTTTCTCTTTCCTAGGATATTTCAGGTGTAATGAAGTGGGGGTTCTTGTCCACAGAGCAGCCCTAAACTTTGGGGTGCCTGTGTCTTGCTGATTTTTAGTTTTCCCAATTTATACGCCCATGAGTGGAAGTGCCCTATGCTCTCCAAGCTGTGTTTTTTAGATGTTTCAGAACACACCGTACACTTCTCCAGAGTGGCTGTTGGCAATTTACATCCCACCCATCAGCGTAGCAAGGCTCCCATTTCTCCATGGCCGGTCCTGCATTTCTGGTTTGGACACTTTTTTCCGCATGGCCCTTTTGCCCGCTGGGAAGCGAGACTTCTTTGGAGCGCTGATTGGCCTTTCCAGGTTGCTTGGTTGGCCACAAAGGGCGTATGCGTTTTTTCCTGAATATATTCAGGAAAAAACGCATACGCCCTTTTTGGCCAAGGGCATCATTGTCCACGTTTTGCCGCTTTTCATGTGCTTTCAAGGCGATTCGAATCTACCTCCTGACATCTGTTTCCTGCAATTCTGCCTTGCTTTCAAAGCCTCTTCGTTGCCTTCCCTTAATATATTTGTGGACGAGAGGTATCATTTAAAACTCTGCAGGTTTGTGAATTGCAGTGCCCCTGAGCTCCATTTTTCAACTCGCTTTTTTGGGAGCTGGCCGCAAAAGCGCAGGATTGCTTCAGGCCCTCTTCTGGTTCTGGGGGGCAGGCTGAGCTTGTGCTTAATTCTTCTTCCTGATGGGAAAATAGAGTGACCTGTGCCTGTCCCAACACCTAGAGCTAGTCTCTCATTGGTTCCCCCTCTTCCCCTTCATCCTCAGGACAAATTGCAACCTGTACGGAACAGGAGGTTAAAGGTGCTGATTCTCCAAGGAGGGAGATGGCTAGTAAATCGGCTGGAATGGCGAACCCGAGCAAAGGAGATGAGAAATGAGGTGCGTTTTAGAAACCTTTCCCGATCACACGGTGTACCATCTTCTGGGTTTCTCATGCCTGTTTTCGACGTAGGAAGATGCCCTTGAACCTGGAGATTTGGGACCCATGGGATGGGTACCATGCAGTATTACTTGAAAGGGTCTGCGTTGGCTCACCCAACCTCACCGAACCTCTCAGCCCCAAGAGTGTCCACCCTTATGTCTCAATCAGCTGTGGGTCTAGATATGGTCAATCCAGGTTGCATCACAGCCCCTGAACGAATTTTGTAAGAATTTCTCTCGCTTTCACTGTCTTTGTTTCACGGGTTTTGAAAAGTAATTTATTTTTATAATGGGGTTTAGCTGCTTTTCACGGCTGTGTTTATGCCGCTTTACACCCCCTTGACTCACTTACAGAGAGATATCAATACATAGGTTTGAAGATTCTTCCTAGTCAGATATATTCTTGTGCGGTGAATAGGGGGTGTTGAGTCCAGTTCACTGAAAAAGGAATAGGTCTTGTCTCTTACATATTGGGTTTATGGAACGGTATCGGAGCTAATTTGAAACCCTTGTTTTATGCATCACCCCACCTCACCTTTCCCGTTCAGCAGCCATAGTGTGTTTCCTAAACGTGTGACTCTGTTCTGTTTTGCAATTCAGTTCAAGTGTAGCGGTTTTTACATTCCCTCTCTAAGTGATATCTTATGATAAGTGTCTTTTTCTGTGTGACTTATTTCACTTAGAATCGTCGTACCTAAATCCACTCATCGTGCTGCTACTAGCCTTATGACGTGGATTTCATGGCTGAGTGATATTCCATTGTACATGAGGACCCCAAGTTCTTTATCCATTTTTCTCTTTCCTAGGATATTTAAGGTGTAATGAAGTGGGGGTTCTTGTCCACAGAGCAGCCCTAAACTTTGGGGTGCCTGTGTCTTGCTGATTTTTAGTTTTCCCAATTTATACGCCCATGAGTGGAAGTGCCCTATGCTCTCCAAGCTGTGTTTTTTAGATGTTTCAGAACACACCGTACACTTCTCCAGAGTGGCTGTTGGCAATTTACATCCCACCCATCAGCGTAGCAAGGCTCCCATTTCTCCATGGCCAGTCCTGCATTTCTGGTTTGGACACTTTTTTCCGCATGGCCCTTTTGCCCGCTGGGAAGCGAGACTTCTTTGGAGCGCTGATTGGCCTTTCCAGGTTGCTTGGTTGGCCAAAAAGGGCGTATGCGTTTTTTCCTGAATATATTCAGGAAAAAACGCATACGCCCTTTTTGGCCAAGGGCATCATTGTCCACGTTTTGCCGCTTTTCATGTGCTTTCAAGGCGATTCGAATCTACCTCCTGAAATCTGTTTCCTGCAATTCTGCCTTGCTTTCAAAGCCTCTTCGTTGCCTTCCCTTAATATATTTGTGGACGAGAGGTATCATTTAAAACTCTGCAGGTTTGTGAATTGCAGTGCCCCTGAGCTCCATTTTTCAACTCGCTTTTTTGGGAGATGGCCGCCAAAGCGCAGGATTGCTTCAGGCCCTCTTCTGGTTCTGGGGGGCAGGCTGAGCTTGTGCTTAATTCTTCTTCCTGATGGGAAAATAGAGTGACCTGTGCCTGTCCCAACACCTAGAGCTAGTCTCTCATTGGTTCCCCCTCTTCCCCTTCATCCTCAGGACAAATTGCAACCTGTACGGAACAGGAGGTTAAAGGTGCTGATTCTCCAAGGAGGGAGATGGCTAGTAAATCGGCTGGAATGGCGAACCCGAGCAAAGGAGATGAGAAATGAGGTGCGTTTTAGAAACCTTTCCCGATCACACGGTGTACCATCTTCTGGGTTTCTCATGCCTGTTTTCGACGTAGGAAGATGCCCTTGAACCTGGAGATTTGGGACCCATGGGATGGGTACCATGCAGTATTACTTGAAAGGGTCTGCGTTGGCTCACCCAACCTCACCGAACCTCTCAGCCCCAAGAGTGTCCACCCTTATGTCTCAATCAGCTGTGGGTCTAGATATGGTCAATCCAGGTTGCATCACAGCCCCTGAACGAATTTTGTAAGAATTTCTCTCTCTTTCACTGTCTTTGTTTCACGGGTTTTGAAAAGTAATTTATTTTTATAATGGGGTTTAGCTGCTTTTCACGGCTGTGTTTATGCCGCTTTACACCCCCTTGACTCACTTACAGAGAGATATCAATACATAGGTTTGAAGATTCTTACTAGTCAGATATATTCTTGTGCGGTGAATAGGGGGTGTTGAGTCCAGTTCACTGAGCAAGGAATAGGTCTTGTCTCTTACATATTGGGTTTATGGAACGGTATCTGAGCTAATTTGAAACCCTTGTTTTATGCATCACCCCACCTCACCTTTCCCGTTCAGCAGCCATAGTGTGTTTCCTAAACGTGGGACTCTGTTCTGTTTTGCAATTCAGTTCAAGTGTAGCGGTTTTTACATTCCCTCTCAAAGTGATATCTTATGATAAGTGTCTTTTTCTGTGTGACTTATTTCACTTAGAATCGTCGTACCTAAATCCACTCATCGTGCTGCTACTAGCCTTATGACGTTGATTTCATGGCTGAGTGATATTCCATTGTACATGAGGATCACAACTTCTTTATCCATTTTTCTCTTTCCTAGGATATTTAAGGTGTAATGAAGTGGGGGTTCTTGTCCACAGAGCAGCCCTAAACTTTGGGGTGCCTGTGTCTTGCTGATGTTTAGTTTTCCCAATTTATACGCCCATGAGTGGAAGTGCCCTATGCTCTCCAAGCTGTGTTTTTAGATGTTTCAGAACACACCGTACACTTCTCCGGAGTGCCTGTTGGCAATTTACATCCCACCCATCAGCGTAGCAAGGCTCCCATTTCTCCATGGCCGGTCCTGCATTTCTGGTTTGGACACTTTTTTCCCCATGGCCCTTTTGCCCGCTGGGAAGCGAGACTTCTTTGTAGCGCTGATTGGCCTTTCCAGGTTGCTTGGTTGGCCAAAAAGGGCGTATGCGTTTTTTCCTGAATATATTCAGGAAAAAACGCATACGCCCTTTTTGGCCAAGGGCATCATTGTCCACGTTTTGCTGCTTTTCATGTGCTTTCAAGGCGATTCGAATCTACCTCCTGAAATCTGTTTCCTGCAATTCTGCCTTGCTTTCAAAGCCTCTTCGTTGCCTTCCCTTAATATATTTGTGGACGAGAGGTATCATTTAAAACTCTGCAGGTTTGTGAATTGCAGTGCCCCTGAGCTCCATTTTTCAACTCGCTTTTTTGGGAGCTGGCCGCAAAAGCGCAGGATTGCTTCAGGCCCTCTTCTGGTTCTGGGGGGCAGGCTGAGCTTGTGCTTAATTCTTCTTCCTGATGGGAAAATAGAGTGACCTGTGCCTGTCCCAACACCTAGAGCTAGTCTCTCATTGGTTCCCCCTCTTCCCCTTCATCCTCAGGACAAATTGCAACCTGTACGGAACAGGAGGTTAAAGGTGCTGATTCTCCAAGGAGGGAGATGGCTAGTAAATCGGCTGGAATGGCGAACCCGAGCAAAGGAGATGAGAAATGAGGTGCGTTTTAGAAACCTTTCCCGATCACACGGTGTACCATCTTCTGGGTTTCTCATGCCTGTTTTCGACGTAGGAAGATGCCCTTGAACCTGGAGATTTGGGACCCATGGGATGGGTACCATGCAGTATTACTTGAAAGGGTCTGCGTTGGCTCACCCAACCTCACCGAACCTCTCAGCCCCAAGAGTGTCCACCCTTATGTCTCAATCAGCTGTGGGTCTAGATATGGTCAATCCAGGTTGCATCACAGCCCCTGAACGAATTTTGTAAGAATTTCTCTCTCTTTCACTGTCTTTGTTTCACGGGTTTTGAAAAGTAATTTATTTTTATAATGGGGTTTAGCTGCTTTTCACGGCTGTGTTTATGCCGCTTTACACCCCCTTGACTCACTTACAGAGAGATATCAATACATAGGTTTGAAGATTCTTACTAGTCAGATATATTCTTGTGCGGTGAATAGGGGGTGTTGAGTCCAGTTCACTGAGCAAGGAATAGGTCTTGTCTCTTACATATTGGGTTTATGGAACGGTATCTGAGCTAATTTGAAACCCTTGTTTTATGCATCACCCCACCTCACCTTTCCCGTTCAGCAGCCATAGTGTGTTTCCTAAACGTGGGACTCTGTTCTGTTTTGCAATTCAGTTCAAGTGTAGCGGTTTTTACATTCCCTCTCAAAGTGATATCTTATGATAAGTGTCTTTTTCTGTGTGACTTATTTCACTTAGAATCGTCGTACCTAAATCCACTCATCGTGCTGCTACTAGCCTTATGACGTTGATTTCATGGCTGAGTGATATTCCATTGTACATGAGGATCACAACTTCTTTATCCATTTTTCTCTTTCCTAGGATATTTAAGGTGTAATGAAGTGGGGGTTCTTGTCCACAGAGCAGCACTAAACTTTGGGGTGCCTGTGTCTTGCTGATGTTTAGTTTTCCCAATTTATACGCCCATGAGTGGAAGTGCCCTATGCTCTCCAAGCTGTGTTTTTAGATGTTTCAGAACACACCGTACACTTCTCCGGAGTGCCTGTTGGCAATTTACATCCCACCCATCAGCGTAGCAAGGCTCCCATTTCTCCATGGCCGGTCCTGCATTTCTGGTTTGGACACTTTTTTCCCCATGGCCCTTTTGCCCGCTGGGAAGCGAGACTTCTTTGGAGCGCTGATTGGCCTTTCCAGGTTGCTTGGTTGGCCAAAAAGGGCGTATGCGTTTTTTCCTGAATATATTCAGGAAAAAACGCATACGCCCTTTTTGGCCAAGGGCATCATTGTCCACGTTTTGCCGCTTTTCATGTGCTTTCAAGGCGATTCGAATCTACCTCCTGAAATCTGTTTCCTGCAATTCTGCCTTGCTTTCAAAGCCTCTTCTTTGCCTTCCCTTAATATATTTGTGGACGAGAGGTATCATTTAAAACTCTGCAGGTTTGTGAATTGCAGTGCCCCTGAGCTCCATTTTTCAACTCGCTTTTTTGGGAGCTGGCCGCAAAAGCGCAGGATTGCTTCAGGCCCTCTTCTGGTTCTGGGGGGCAGGCTGAGCTTGTGCTTAATTCTTCTTCCTGATGGGAAAATAGAGTGACCTGTGCCTGTCCCAACACCTAGAGCTAGTCTCTCATTGGTTCCCCCTCTTCCCCTTCATCCTCAGGACAAATTGCAACCTGTACGGAACAGGAGGTTAAAGGTGCTGATTCTCCAAGGAGGGAGATGGCTAGTAAATCGGCTGGAATGGCGAACCCGAGCAAAGGAGATGAGAAATGAGGTGCGTTTTAGAAACCTTTCCCGATCACACGGTGTACCATCTTCTGGGTTTCTCATGCCTGTTTTCGACGTAGGAAAATGCCCTTGAACCTGGAGATTTGGGACCCATGGGATGGGTACCATGCAGTATTACTTGAAAGGGTCTGCGTTGGCTCACCCAACCTCACCGAACCTCTCAGCCCCAAGAGTGTCCACCCTTATGTCTCAATCAGCTGTGGGTCTAGATATGGTCAATCCAGGTTGCATCACAGCCCCTGAACGAATTTTGTAAGAATTTCTCTCGCTTTCACTGTCTTTGTTTCACGGGTTTTGAAAAGTAATTTATTTTTATAATGGGGTTTAGCTGCTTTTCACGGCTGTGTTTATGCCGCTTTACACCCCCTTGACTCACTTACAGAGAGATATCAATACATAGGTTTGAAGATTCTTCCTAGTCAGATATATTCTTGTGCGGTGAATAGGGGGTGTTGAGTCCAGTTCACTGAAAAAGGAATAGGTCTTGTCTCTTACATATTGGGTTTATGGAACGGTATCGGAGCTAATTTGAAACCCTTGTTTTATGCATCACCCCACCTCACCTTTCCCGTTCAGCAGCCATAGTGTGTTTCCTAAACGTGGGACTCTGTTCTGTTTTGCAATTCAGTTCAAGTGTAGCGGTTTTTACATTCCCTCTCTAAGTGATATCTTATGATAAGTGTCTTTTTCTGTGTGACTTATTTCACTTAGAATCGTCGTACCTAAATCCACTCATCGTGCTGCTACTAGCCTTATGACGTGGATTTCATGGCTGAGTGATATTCCATTGTACATGAGGACCCCACGTTCTTTATCCATTTTTCTCTTTCCTAGGATATTTAAGGTGTAATGAAGTGGGGGTTCTTGTCCACAGAGCAGCCCTAAACTTTGGGGTGCCTGTGTCTTGCTGATTTTTAGTTTTCCCAATTTATACGCCCATGAGTGGAAGTGCCCTATGCTCTCCAAGCTGTGTTTTTTAGATGTTTCAGAACACACCGTACACTTCTCCAGAGTGGCTGTTGGCAATTTACATCCCACCCATCAGCGTAGCAAGGCTCCCATTTCTCCATGGCCAGTCCTGCATTTCTGGTTTGGACACTTTTTTCCGCATGGCCCTTTTGCCCGCTGGGAAGCGAGACTTCTTTGGAGCGCTGATTGGCCTTTCCAGGTTGCTTGGTTGGCCAAAAAGGGCGTATGCGTTTTTTCCTGAATATATTCAGGAAAAAACGCATACGCCCTTTTTGGCCAAGGGCATCATTGTCCACGTTTTGCCGCTTTTCATGTGCTTTCAAGGCGATTCGAATCTACCTCCTGAAATCTGTTTCCTGCAATTCTGCCTTGCTTTCAAAGCCTCTTCGTTGCCTTCCCTTAATATATTTGTGGACGAGAGGTATCATTTAAAACTCTGCAGGTTTGTGAATTGCAGTGCCCCTGAGCTCCATTTTTCAACTCGCTTTTTTGGGAGATGGCCGCCAAAGCGCAGGATTGCTTCAGGCCCTCTTCTGGTTCTGGGGGGCAGGCTGAGCTTGTGCTTAATTCTTCTTCCTGATGGGAAAATAGAGTGACCTGTGCCTGTCCCAACACCTAGAGCTAGTCTCTCATTGGTTCCCCCTCTTCCCCTTCATCCTCAGGACAAATTGCAACCTGTACGGAACAGGAGGTTAAAGGTGCTGATTCTCCAAGGAGGGAGATGGCTAGTAAATCGGCTGGAATGGCGAACCCGAGCAAAGGAGATGAGAAATGAGGTGCGTTTTAGAAACCTTTCCCGATCACACGGTGTACCATCTTCTGGGTTTCTCATGCCTGTTTTCGACGTAGGAAGATGCCCTTGAACCTGGAGATTTGGGACCCATGGGATGGGTACCATGCAGTATTACTTGAAAGGGTCTGCGTTGGCTCACCCAACCTCACCGAACCTCTCAGCCCCAAGAGTGTCCACCCTTATGTCTCAATCAGCTGTGGGTCTAGATATGGTCAATCCAGGTTGCATCACAGCCCCTGAACGAATTTTGTAAGAATTTCTCTCTCTTTCACTGTCTTTGTTTCACGGGTTTTGAAAAGTAATTTATTTTTATAATGGGGTTTAGCTGCTTTTCACGGCTGTGTTTATGCCGCTTTACACCCCCTTGACTCACTTACAGAGAGATATCAATACATAGGTTTGAAGATTCTTACTAGTCAGATATATTCTTGTGCGGTGAATAGGGGGTGTTGAGTCCAGTTCACTGAGCAAGGAATAGGTCTTGTCTCTTACATATTGGGTTTATGGAACGGTATCTGAGCTAATTTGAAACCCTTGTTTTATGCATCACCCCACCTCACCTTTCCCGTTCAGCAGCCATAGTGTGTTTCCTAAACGTGGGACTCTGTTCTGTTTTGCAATTCAGTTCAAGTGTAGCGGTTTTTACATTCCCTCTCAAAGTGATATCTTATGATAAGTGTCTTTTTCTGTGTGACTTATTTCACTTAGAATCGTCGTACCTAAATCCACTCATCGTGCTGCTACTAGCCTTATGACGTTGATTTCATGGCTGAGTGATATTCCATTGTACATGAGGATCACAACTTCTTTATCCATTTTTCTCTTTCCTAGGATATTTAAGGTGTAATGAAGTGGGGGTTCTTGTCCACAGAGCAGCCCTAAACTTTGGGGTGCCTGTGTCTTGCTGATGTTTAGTTTTCCCAATTTATACGCCCATGAGTGGAAGTGCCCTATGCTCTCCAAGCTGTGTTTTTAGATGTTTCAGAACACACCGTACACTTCTCCGGAGTGCCTGTTGGCAATTTACATCCCACCCATCAGCGTAGCAAGGCTCCCATTTCTCCATGGCCGGTCCTGCATTTCTGGTTTGGACACTTTTTTCCCCATGGCCCTTTTGCCCGCTGGGAAGCGAGACTTCTTTGTAGCGCTGATTGGCCTTTCCAGGTTGCTTGGTTGGCCAAAAAGGGCGTATGCGTTTTTTCCTGAATATATTCAGGAAAAAACGCATACGCCCTTTTTGGCCAAGGGCATCATTGTCCACGTTTTGCTGCTTTTCATGTGCTTTCAAGGCGATTCGAATCTACCTCCTGAAATCTGTTTCCTGCAATTCTGCCTTGCTTTCAAAGCCTCTTCGTTGCCTTCCCTTAATATATTTGTGGACGAGAGGTATCATTTAAAACTCTGCAGGTTTGTGAATTGCAGTGCCCCTGAGCTCCATTTTTCAACTCGCTTTTTTGGGAGCTGGCCGCAAAAGCGCAGGATTGCTTCAGGCCCTCTTCTGGTTCTGGGGGGCAGGCTGAGCTTGTGCTTAATTCTTCTTCCTGATGGGAAAATAGAGTGACCTGTGCCTGTCCCAACACCTAGAGCTAGTCTCTCATTGGTTCCCCCTCTTCCCCTTCATCCTCAGGACAAATTGCAACCTGTACGGAACAGGAGGTTAAAGGTGCTGATTCTCCAAGGAGGGAGATGGCTAGTAAATCGGCTGGAATGGCGAACCCGAGCAAAGGAGATGAGAAATGAGGTGCGTTTTAGAAACCTTTCCCGATCACACGGTGTACCATCTTCTGGGTTTCTCATGCCTGTTTTCGACGTAGGAAGATGCCCTTGAACCTGGAGATTTGGGACCCATGGGATGGGTACCATGCAGTATTACTTGAAAGGGTCTGCGTTGGCTCACCCAACCTCACCGAACCTCTCAGCCCCAAGAGTGTCCACCCTTATGTCTCAATCAGCTGTGGGTCTAGATATGGTCAATCCAGGTTGCATCACAGCCCCTGAACGAATTTTGTAAGAATTTCTCTCTCTTTCACTGTCTTTGTTTCACGGGTTTTGAAAAGTAATTTATTTTTATAATGGGGTTTAGCTGCTTTTCACGGCTGTGTTTATGCCGCTTTACACCCCCTTGACTCACTTACAGAGAGATATCAATACATAGGTTTGAAGATTCTTACTAGTCAGATATATTCTTGTGCGGTGAATAGGGGGTGTTGAGTCCAGTTCACTGAGCAAGGAATAGGTCTTGTCTCTTACATATTGGGTTTATGGAACGGTATCTGAGCTAATTTGAAACCCTTGTTTTATGCATCACCCCACCTCACCTTTCCCGTTCAGCAGCCATAGTGTGTTTCCTAAACGTGGGACTCTGTTCTGTTTTGCAATTCAGTTCAAGTGTAGCGGTTTTTACATTCCCTCTCAAAGTGATATCTTATGATAAGTGTCTTTTTCTGTGTGACTTATTTCACTTAGAATCGTCGTACCTAAATCCACTCATCGTGCTGCTACTAGCCTTATGACGTTGATTTCATGGCTGAGTGATATTCCATTGTACATGAGGATCACAACTTCTTTATCCATTTTTCTCTTTCCTAGGATATTTAAGGTGTAATGAAGTGGGGGTTCTTGTCCACAGAGCAGCACTAAACTTTGGGGTGCCTGTGTCTTGCTGATGTTTAGTTTTCCCAATTTATACGCCCATGAGTGGAAGTGCCCTATGCTCTCCAAGCTGTGTTTTTAGATGTTTCAGAACACACCGTACACTTCTCCGGAGTGCCTGTTGGCAATTTACATCCCACCCATCAGCGTAGCAAGGCTCCCATTTCTCCATGGCCGGTCCTGCATTTCTGGTTTGGACACTTTTTTCCCCATGGCCCTTTTGCCCGCTGGGAAGCGAGACTTCTTTGGAGCGCTGATTGGCCTTTCCAGGTTGCTTGGTTGGCCAAAAAGGGCGTATGCGTTTTTTCCTGAATATATTCAGGAAAAAACGCATACGCCCTTTTTGGCCAAGGGCATCATTGTCCACGTTTTGCCGCTTTTCATGTGCTTTCAAGGCGATTCGAATCTACCTCCTGAAATCTGTTTCCTGCAATTCTGCCTTGCTTTCAAAGCCTCTTCTTTGCCTTCCCTTAATATATTTGTGGACGAGAGGTATCATTTAAAACTCTGCAGGTTTGTGAATTGCAGTGCCCCTGAGCTCCATTTTTCAACTCGCTTTTTTGGGAGCTGGCCGCAAAAGCGCAGGATTGCTTCAGGCCCTCTTCTGGTTCTGGGGGGCAGGCTGAGCTTGTGCTTAATTCTTCTTCCTGATGGGAAAATAGAGTGACCTGTGCCTGTCCCAACACCTAGAGCTAGTCTCTCATTGGTTCCCCCTCTTCCCCTTCATCCTCAGGACAAATTGCAACCTGTACGGAACAGGAGGTTAAAGGTGCTGATTCTCCAAGGAGGGAGATGGCTAGTAAATCGGCTGGAATGGCGAACCCGAGCAAAGGAGATGAGAAATGAGGTGCGTTTTAGAAACCTTTCCCGATCACACGGTGTACCATCTTCTGGGTTTCTCATGCCTGTTTTCGACGTAGGAAGATGCCCTTGAACCTGGAGATTTGGGACCCATGGGATGGGTACCATGCAGTATTACTTGAAAGGGTCTGCGTTGGCTCACCCAACTTCACCGAACCTCTCAGCCCCAAGAGTGTCCACCCTTATGTCTCAATCAGCTGTGGGTCTAGATATGGTCAATCCAGGTTGCATCACAGCCCCTGAACGAATTTTGTAAGAATTTCTCTCTCTTTCACTGTCTTTGTTTCACGGGTTTTGAAAAGTAATTTATTTTTATAATGGGGTTTAGCTGCTTTTCACGGCTGTGTTTATGCCGCTTTACACCCCCTTGACTCACTTACAGAGAGATATCAATACATAGGTTTGAAGATTCTTACTAGTCAGATATATTCTTGTGCGGTGAATAGGGGGTGTTGAGTCCAGTTCACTGAAAAAGGAATAGGTCTTGTCTCTTACATATTGGGTTTATGGAACGGTATCGGAGCTAATTTGAAACCCTTGTTTTATGCATCACCCCACCTCACCTTTCCCGTTCAGCAGCCATAGTGTGTTTCCTAAACGTGGGACTCTGTTCTGTTTTGCAATTCAGTTCAAGTGTAGCGGTTTTTACATTCCCTCTCGAAGTGGTATCTTATGATAAGTGTCTTTTTCTGTGTGACTTATTTCACTTAGAATCGTCGTACCTAAATCCACTCATCGTGCTGCTACTAGCCTTATGACGTTGATTTCATGGCTGAGTGATATTCCATTGTACATGAGGACCACAACTTCTTTATCCATTTTTCTCTTTCCTAGGATATTTAAGGTGTAATGAAGTGGGGGTTCTTGTCCACAGAGCAGCCCTAAACTTTGGGGTGCCTGTGTCTTGCTGATTTTTAGTTTTCCCAATTTATACGCCCATGAGTGGAAGTGCCCTATGCTCTCCAAGCTGTGTTTTTAGTTGTTTCAGAACACACCGTACACTTCTCCGGAGTACCTGTTGGCAATTTACATCCCACCCATCAGCGTAGCAAGGATCCCATTTCTCCATGGCCGGTCCTGCATTTCTGGTTTGGACACTTTTTTCCCCATGGCCCTTTTGCCCGCTGGGAAGCGAGACTTCTTTGGAGCGCTGATTGGCCTTTCCAGGTTGCTTGGTTGGCCAAAAAGGGCGTATGCGTTTTTTCCTGAATATATTTAGGAAAAAACGCATACGCCCTTTTTGGCCAAGGGCATCATTGTCCACGTTTTGCCGCTTTTCATGTGCTTTCAAGGCGATTCGAATCTACCTCCTGAAATCTGTTTCCTGCAATTCTGCCTTGCTTTCAAAGCCTCTTCGTTGCCTTCCCTTAATATATTTGTGGACGAGAGGTATCATTTAAAATTCTGCAGGTTTGTGAATTGCAGTGCCCCTGAGCTCCATTTTTCAACTCGCTTTTTTGGGAGCTGGCCGCAAAAGCGCAGGATTGCTTCAGGCCCTCTTCTGGTTCTGGGGGGCAGGCTGAGCTTGTGCTTAATTCTTCTTCCTGATGGGAAAATAGAGTGACCTGTGCCTGTCCCAACACCTAGAGCTAGTCTCTCATTGGTTCCCCCTCTTCCCCTTCATCCTCAGGACAAATTGCAACCTGTACGGAACAGGAGGTTAAAGGTGCTGATTCTCCAAGGAGGGAGATGGCTAGTAAATCGGCTGGAATGGCGAACCCGAGCAAAGGAGATGAGAAATGAGGTGCGTTTTAGAAACCTATCCCGATCACACGGTGTACCATCTTCTGGGTTTCTCATGCCTGTTTTCGACGTAGGAAGATGCCCTTGAACCTGGAGATTTGGGACCCATGGGATGGGTACCATGCAGTATTACTTGAAAGGGTCTGCGTTGGCTCACCCAACCTCACCGAACCTCTCAGCCCCAAGAGTGTCCACCCTTATGTCTCAATCAGCTGTGGGTCTAGATTTGGTCAATCCAGGTTGCATCACAGCCCCTGAACGAATTTTGTAAGAATTTCTCTCTCTTTCACTGTCTTTGTTTCACGGGTTTTGAAAAGTAATTTATTTTTATAATGGGGTTTAGCTGCTTTTCACGGCTGTGTTTATGCCGCTTTACACCCCCTTGACTCACTTACAGAGAGATATCAATACATAGGTTTGAAGATTCTTACTAGTCAGATATATTCTTGTGCGGTGAATAGGGGGTGTTGAGTCCAGTTCACTGAGCAAGGGATAGGTCTTGTCTCTTACATATTGGGTTTATGGAACGGTATCTGAGCTAATTTGAAACACTTGTTTTATGCATCACCCCACCTCACCTTTCCCGTTCAGCAGCCATAGTGTGTTTCCTAAACGTGGGACTCTGTTCTGTTTTGCAATTCAGTTCAAGTGTAGCGGTTTTTACATTCCCTCTCGAAGTGATATCTTATGATAAGTGTCTTTTTCTGTGTGACTTATTTCACTTAGAATCGTCGTACCTAAATCCACTCATCGTGCTGCTACTAGCCTTATGACGTTGATTTCATGGCTGAGTGATATTCCATTGTACATGAGGATCACAACTTCTTTATCCATTTTTCTCTTTCCTAGGATATTTAAGGTGTAATGAAGTGGGGGTTCTTGTCCACAGAGCAGCCCTAAACTTTGGGGTGCCTGTGTCTTGCTGATGTTTAGTTTTCCCAATTTATACGCCCATGAGTGGAAGTGCCCTATGCTCTCCAAGCTGTGTTTTTAGATGTTTCAGAACACACCGTACACTTCTCCGGAGTGGCTGTTGGCAATTTACATCCCACCCATCAGCGTAGCAAGGCTCCCATTTCTCCATGGCCGGTCCTGCATTTCTGGTTTGGACACTTTTTTCCGCATGGCCCTTTTGCCCGCTGGGAAGCGAGACTTCTTTGGAGCGCTGATTGGCCTTTCCAGGTTGCTTGGTTGGCCAAAAAGGGCGTATGCGTTTTTTCCTGAATATATTCAGGAAAAAACGCATACGCCCTTTTTGGCCAAGGGCATCATTGTCCACGTTTTGCCGCTTTTCATGTGCTTTCAAGGCGATTCGAATCTACCTCCTGACATCTGTTTCCTGCAATTCTGCCTTGCTTTCAAAGCCTCTTCGTTGCCTTCCCTTAATATATTTGTGGACGAGAGGTATCATTTAAAACTCTGCAGGTTTGTGAATTGCAGTGCCCCTGAGCTCCATTTTTCAACTCGCTTTTTTGGGAGCTGGCCGCCAAAGCGCAGGATTGCTTCAGGCCCTCTTCTGGTTCTGGGGGGCAGGCTGAGCTTGTGCTTAATTCTTCTTCCTGATGGGAAAATAGAGTGACCTGTGCCTGTCCCAACACCTAGAGCTAGTCTCTCATTGGTTCCCCCTCTTCCCCTTCATCCTCAGGACAAATTGCAACCTGTACGGAACAGGAGGTTAAAGGTGCTGATTCTCCAAGGAGGGAGATGGCTAGTAAATCGGCTGGAATGCCGAACCCGAGCAAAGGAGATGAGAAATGAGGTGCGTTTTAGAAACCTATCCCGATCACACGGTGTACCATCTTCTGGGTTTCTCATGCCTGTTTTCGACGTAGGAAGATGCCCTTGAACCTGGAGATTTGGGACCCATGGGATGGGTACCATTCAGTATTACTTGAAAGGGTCTGCGTTGGCTCACCCAACCTCACCGAACCTCTCAGCCCCAAGAGTGTCCACCCTTATGTCTCAATCAGCTGTGGGTCTAGATATGGTCAATCCAGGTTGCATCACAGCCCCTGAACGAATTTTGTAAGAATTTCTCTCTCTTTCACTGTCTTTGTTTCACGGGTTTTGAAAAGTAATTTATTTTTATAATGGGGTTTAGCTGCTTTTCACGGCTGTGTTTATGCCGCTTTACACCCCCTTGACTCACTTACAGAGAGATATCAATACATAGGTTTGAAGATTCTTACTAGTCAGATATATTCTTGTGCGGTGAATAGGGGGTGTTGAGTCCAGTTCACTGAAAAAGGAATAGGTCTTGTCTCTTACATATTGTGTTTATGGAACGGTATCTGAGCTAATTTGAAACCCTTGTTTTATGCATCACCCCACCTCACCTTTCCCGTTCAGCAGCCATAGTGTGTTTCCTAAACGTGGGACTCTGTTCTGTTTTGCAATTCAGTTCAAGTGTAGCGGTTTTTACATTCCCTCTAGAAGTGATATCTTATGATAAGTGTCTTTTTCTGTGTGACTTATTTCACTTAGAATCGTCGTACCTAAATCCACTCATCGTGCTGCTACTAGCCTTATGACGTTGATTTCATGGCTGAGTGATATTCCATTGTACATGAGGACCACAACTTCTTTATCCATTTTTCTCTTTCCTAGGATATTTAAGGTGTAATGAAGTGGGGGTTCTTGTCCACAGAGCAGCCCTAAACTTTGGGGTGCCTGTGTCTTGCTGATTTTTAGTTTTCCCAATTTATACGCCCATGAGTGGAAGTGCCCTATGCTCTCCAAGCTGTGTTTTTTAGATGTTTCAGAACACACCGTACACTTCTCCAGAGTGGCTGTTGGCAATTTACATCCCACCCATCAGCGTAGCAAGGCTCCCATTTCTCCATGGCCGGTCCTGCATTTCTGGTTTGGACACTTTTTTCCCCATGGCCCTTTTGCCCGCTGGGAAGCGAGACTTCTTTGGAGCGCTGATTGGCCTTTCCAGGTTGCTTGGTTGGCCAAAAAGGGCGTATGCGTTTTTTCCTGAATATATTCAGGAAAAAACGCATACGCCCTTTTTGGCCAAGGGCATCATTGTCCACGTTTTGCCGCTTTTCATGTGCTTTCAAGGCGATTCGAATCTACCTCCTGAAATCTGTTTCCTGCAATTCTGCCTTGCTTTCAAAGCCTCTTCGTTGCCTTCCCTTAATATATTTGTGGACGAGAGGTATCATTGAAAACTCTGCAGGTTTGTGAATTGCAGTGCCCCTGAGCTCCATTTTTCAACTCGCTTTTTTGGGAGCTGGCCGCCAAAGCGCAGGATTGCTTCAGGCCCTCTTCTGGTTCTGGGGGGCAGGCTGAGCTTGTGCTTAATTCTTCTTCCTGATGGGAAAATAGAGTGACCTGTGCCTGTCCCAACACCTAGAGCTAGTCTCTCATTGGTTCCCCCTCTTCCCGTTCATCCTCAGGACAAATTGCAACCTGTACGGAACAGGAGGTTAAAGGTGCTGATTCTCCAAGGAGGGAGATGGCTAGTAAATCGGCTGGAATGGCGAACCCGAGCAAAGGAGATGAGAAATGAGGTGCGTTTTAGAAACCTTTCCCGATCACACGGTGTACCATCTTCTGGGTTTCTCATGCCTGTTTTCGACGTAGGAAGATGCCCTTCAACCTGGAGATTTGGGACCCATGGGATGGGTACCATGCAGTATTACTTGAAAGGGTCTGCGTTGGCTCACCCAACCTCACCGAACCTCTCAGCCCCAAGAGTGTCCACCCTTATGTCTCAATCAGCTGTGGGTCTAGATATGGTCAATCCAGGTTGCATCACAGCCCCTGAACGAATTTTGTAAGAATTTCTCTCTCTTTCACTGTCTTTGTTTCACGGGTTTTGAAAAGTAATTTATTTTTATAATGGGGTTTAGCTGCTTTTCACGGCTGTGTTTATGCCGCTTTACACCCCCTTGACTCACTTACAGAGAGATATCAATACATAGGTTTGAAGATTCTTACTAGTCAGATATATTCTTGTGCGGTGAATAGGGGGTGTTGAGTCCAGTTCACTGAAAAAGGAATAGGTCTTGTCTCTTACATATTGGGTTTATGGAACGGTATCTGAGCTAATTTGAAACCCTTGTTTTATGCATCACCCCACCTCACCTTTCCCGTTCAGCAGCCATAGTGTGTTTCCTAAACGTGTGACTCTGTTCTGTTTTGCAATTCAGTTCAAGTGTAGCGGTTTTTACATTCCCTCTAGAAGTGATATCTTATGATAAGTGTCTTTTTCTGTGTGACTTATTTCACTTAGAATCGTCGTACCTAAATCCACTCATCGTGCTGCTACTAGCCTTATGACGTTGATTTCATGGCTGAGTGATATTGCATTGTACATGAGGATCACAACTTCTTTATCCATTTTTCTCTTTCCTAGGATATTTAAGGTGTAATGAAGTGGGGGTTCTTGTCCACAGAGCAGCCCTAAACTTTGGGGTGCCTGTGTCTTGCTGATGTTTAGTTTTCCCAATTTATACGCCCATGAGTGGAAGTGCCCTATGCTCTCCAAGCTGTGTTTTTAGATGTTTCAGAACACACCGTACACTTCTCCGGAGTGGCTGTTGGCAATTTACATCCCACCCATCAGCGTAGCAAGGCTCCCATTTCTCCATGGCCGGTCCTGCATTTCTGGTTTGGACACTTTTTTCCCCATGGCCCTTTTGCCCGCTGGGAAGCGAGACTTCTTTGTAGCGCTGATTGGCCTTTCCAGGTTGCTTGGTTGGCCAAAAAGGGCGTATGCGTTTTTTCCTGAATATATTCAGGAAAAAACGCATACGCCCTTTTTGGCCAAGGGCATCATTGTCCACGTTTTGCCGCTTTTCATGTGCTTTCAAGGCGATTCGAATCTACCTCCTGAAATCTGTTTCCTGCAATTCTGCCTTGCTTTCAAAGCCTCTTCGTTGCCTTCCCTTAATATATTTGTGGACGAGAGGTATCATTTAAAACTCTGCAGGTTTGTGAATTGCAGTGCCCCTGAGCTCCATTTTTCAACTCGCTTTTTTGGGAGCTGGCCGCAAAAGCGCAGGATTGCTTCAGGCCCTCTTCTGGTTCTGGGGGGCAGGCTGAGCTTGTGCTTAATTCTTCTTCCTGATGGGAAAATAGAGTGACCTGTGCCTGTCCCAACACCTAGAGCTAGTCTCTCATTGGTTCCCCCTCTTCCCCTTCATCCTCAGGACAAATTGCAACCTGTACGGAACAGGAGGTTAAAGGTGCTGATTCTCCAAGGAGGGAGATGGCTAGTAAATCGGCTGGAATGGCGAACCCGAGCAAAGGAGATGAGAAATGAGGTGCGTTTTAGAAACCTATCCCGATCACACGGTGTACCATCTTCTGGGTTTCTCATGCCTGTTTTCGACGTAGGAAGATGCCCTTGAACCTGGAGATTTGGGACCCATGGGATGGGTACCATGCAGTATTACTTGAAAGGGTCTGCGTTGGCTCACCCAACCTCACCGAACCTCTCAGCCCCAAGAGTGTCCACCCTTATGTCTCAATCAGCTGTGGGTCTAGATATGGTCAATCCAGGTTGCATCACAGCCCCTGAACGAATTTTGTAAGAATTTCTCTCTCTTTCACTGTCTTTGTTTCACGGGTTTTGAAAAGTAATTTATTTTTATAATGGGGTTTAGCTGCTTTTCACGGCTGTGTTTATGCCGCTTTACACCCCCTTGACTCACTTACAGAGAGATATCAATACATAGGTTTGAAGATTCTTACTAGTCAGATATATTCTTGTGCGGTGAATAGGGGGTGTTGAGTCCAGTTCACTGAGCAAGGAATAGGTCTTGTCTCTTACATATTGGGTTTATGGAACGGTATCTGAGCTAATTTGAAACCCTTGTTTTATGCATCACCCCACCTCACCTTTCCCGTTCAGCAGCCATAGTGTGTTTCCTAAACGTGGGACTCTGTTCTGTTTTGCAATTCAGTTCAAGTGTAGCGGTTTTTACATTCCCTCTCGAAGTGATATCTTATGATAAGTGTCTTTTTCTGTGTGACTTATTTCACTTAGAATCGTCGTACCTAAATCCACTCATCGTGCTGCTACTAGCCTTATGACGTTGATTTCATGGCTGAGTGATATTCCATTGTACATGAGGATCACAACTTCTTTATCCATTTTTCTCTTTCCTAGGATATTTAAGGTGTAATGAAGTGGGGGTTCTTGTCCACAGAGCAGCCCTAAACTTTGGGGTGCCTGTGTCTTGCTGATGTTTAGTTTTCCCAATTTATACGCCCATGAGTGGAAGTGCCCTATGCTCTCCAAGCTGTGTTTTTAGATGTTTCAGAACACACCGTACACTTCTCCGGAGTGCCTGTTGGCAATTTACATCCCACCCATCAGCGTAGCAAGGCTCCCATTTCTCCATGGCCGGTCCTGCATTTCTGGTTTGGACACTTTTTTCCCCATGGCCCTTTTGCCCGCTGGGAAGCGAGACTTCTTTGTAGCGCTGATTGGCCTTTCCAGGTTGCTTGGTTGGCCAAAAAGGGCGTATGCGTTTTTTCCTGAATATATTCAGGAAAAAACGCATACGCCCTTTTTGGCCAAGGGCATCATTGTCCACGTTTTGCCGCTTTTCATGTGCTTTCAAGGCGATTCGAATCTACCTCCTGAAATCTGTTTCCTGCAATTCTGCCTTGCTTTCAAAGCCTCTTCGTTGCCTTCCCTTAATATATTTGTGGACGAGAGGTATCATTTAAAACTCTGCAGGTTTGTGAATTGCAGTGCCCCTGAGCTCCATTTTTCAACTCGCTTTTTTGGGAGCTGGCCGCAAAAGCGCAGGATTGCTTCAGGCCCTCTTCTGGTTCTGGGGGGCAGGCTGAGCTTGTGCTTAATTCTTCTTCCTGATGGGAAAATAGAGTGACCTGTGCCTGTCCCAACACCTAGAGCTAGTCTCTCATTGGTTCCCCCTCTTCCCCTTCATCCTCAGGACAAATTGCAACCTGTACGGAACAGGAGGTTAAAGGTGCTGATTCTCCAAGGAGGGAGATGGCTAGTAAATCGGCTGGAATGGCGAACCCGAGCAAAGGAGATGAGAAATGAGGTGCGTTTTAGAAACCTATCCCGATCACACGGTGTACCATCTTCTGGGTTTCTCATGCCTGTTTTCGACGTAGGAAGATGCCCTTGAACCTGGAGATTTGGGACCCATGGGATGGGTACCATGCAGTATTACTTGAAAGGGTCTGCGTTGGCTCACCCAACCTCACCGAACCTCTCAGCCCCAAGAGTGTCCACCCTTATGTCTCAATCAGCTGTGGGTCTAGATATGGTCAATCCAGGTTGCATCACAGCCCCTGAACGAATTTTGTAAGAATTTCTCTCTCTTTCACTGTCTTTGTTTCACGGGTTTTGAAAAGTAATTTATTTTTATAATGGGGTTTAGCTGCTTTTCACGGCTGTGTTTATGCCGCTTTACACCCCCTTGACTCACTTACAGAGAGATATCAATACATAGGTTTGAAGATTCTTACTAGTCAGATATATTCTTGTGCGGTGAATAGGGGGTGTTGAGTCCAGTTCACTGAAAAAGGAATAGGTCTTGTCTCTTACATATTGGGTTTATGGAACGGTATCGGAGCTAATTTGAAACCCTTGTTTTATGCATCACCCCACCTCACCTTTCCCGTTCAGCAGCCATAGTGTGTTTCTTAAACGTGGGACTCTGTTCTGTTTTGCAATTCAGTTCAAGTGTAGCGGTTTTTACATTCCCTCTCTAAGTGATATCTTATGATAAGTGTCTTTTCTGTGTGACTTATTTCACTTAGAATCGTCGTACCTAAATCCACTCATCGTGCTGCTACTAGCCTTATGACGTTGATTTCATGGCTGAGTGATATTCCATTGTACATGAGGACCACAACTTCTTTATCCATTTTTCTCTTTCCTAGGATATTTAAGGTGTAATGAAGTGGGGGTTCTTGTCCACAGAGCAGCCCTAAACTTTGGGGTGCCTGTGTCTTGCTGATTTTTAGTTTTCCCAATTTATACGCCCATGAGTGGAAGTGCCCTATGCTCTTCAAGCTGTGTTTTTTAGATGTTTCAGAACACACCGTACACTTCTCCAGAGTGGCTGTTGGCAATTTACATCCCACCCATCAGCGTAGCAAGGCTCCCATTTCTCCATGGCCGGTCCTGCATTTCTGGTTTGGACACTTTTTTCCGCATGGCCCTTTTGCCCGCTGGGAAGCGAGACTTCTTTGGAGCGCTGATTGGCCTTTCCAGGTTGCTTGGTTGGCCAAAAAGGGCGTATGCGTTTTTTCCTGAATATATTCAGGAAAAAACGCATACGCCCTTTTTGGCCAAGGGCATCATTGTCCACGTTTTGCCGCTTTTCATGTGCTTTCAAGGCGATTCGAATCTACCTCCTGAAATCTGTTTCCTGCAATTCTGCCTTGCTTTCAAAGCCTCTTCGTTGCCTTCCCTTAATATATTTGTGGACGAGAGGTATCATTTAAAACTCTGCAGGTCTGTGAATTGTAGTGCCCCTGAGCTCCATTTTTCAACTCGCTTTTTTGGGAGCTGGCCGCCAAAGCGCAGGATTGCTTCAGGCCCTCTTCTGGTTCTGGGGGGCAGGCTGAGCTTGTGCTTAATTCTTCTTCCTGATGGGAAAATAGAGTGACCTGTGCCTGTCCCAACACCTAGAGCTAGTCTCTCATTGGTTCCCCCTCTTCCCCTTCATCCTCAGAACAAATTGCAACCTGTACGGAACAGGAGGTTAAAGGTGCTGATTCTCCAAGGAGGGAGATGGCTAGTAAATCGGCTGGAATGGCGAACCCGAGCAAAGGAGATGAGAAATGAGGTGCGTTTTAGAAACCTTTCCCGATCACACGGTGTACCATCTTCTGGGTTTCTCATGCCTGTTTTCGACGTAGGAAGATGCCCTTGAACCTGGAGATTTGGGACCCATGGGATGGGTACCATGCAGTATTACTTGAAAGGGTCTGCGTTGGCTCACCCAACCTCACCGAACCTCTCAGCCCCAAGAGTGTCCACCCTTATGTCTCAATCAGCTGTGGGTCTAGATATGGTCAATCCAGGTTGCATCACAGCCCCTGAACGAATTTTGTAAGAATTTCTCTCTCTTTCACTGTCTTTGTTTCACGGGTTTTGAAAAGTAATTTATTTTTATAATGGGGTTTAGCTGCTTTTCACGGCTGTGTTTATGCCGCTTTACACCACCTTGACTCACTTACAGAGAGATATCAATACATAGGTTTGAAGATTCTTACTAGTCAGATATATTCTTGTGCGGTGAATAGGGGGTGTTGAGTCCAGTTCACTGAGCAAGGAATAGGTCTTGTCTCTTACATATTGGGTTTATGGAACGGTATCTGAGCTAATTTGAAACCCTTGTTTTATGCATCACCCCACCTCACCTTTCCCGTTCAGCAGCCATAGTGTGTTTCCTAAACGTGGGACTCTGTTCTGTTTTGCAATTCAGTTCAAGTGTAGCGGTTTTTACATTCCCTCTAGAAGTGATATCTTATGATAAGTGTCTTTTTCTGTGTGACTTATTTCACTTAGAATCGTCGTACCTAAATCCACTCATCGTGCTGCTACTAGCCTTATGACGTTGATTTCATGGCTGAGTGATATTCCATTGTACATGAGGATCACAACTTCTTTATCCATTTTTCTCTTTCCTAGGATATTTAAGGTGTAATGAAGTGGGGGTTCTTGTCCACAGAGCAGCCCTAAACTTTGGGGTGCCTGTGTCTTGCTGATGTTTAGTTTTCCCAATTTATACGCCCATGAGTGGAAGTGCCCTATGCTCTCCAAGCTGTGTTTTTAGATGTTTCAGAACACACCGTACACTTCTCCGGAGTGCCTGTTGGCAATTTACATCCCACCCATCAGCGTAGCAAGGCTCCCATTTCTCCATGGCCGGTCCTGCATTTCTGGTTTGGACACTTTTTTCCCCATGGCCCTTTTGCCCGCTGGGAAGCGAGACTTCTTTGGAGCGCTGATTGGCCTTTCCAGGTTGCTTGGTTGGCCAAAAAGGGCATATGCGTTTTTTCCTGAATATATTCAGGAAAAAACGCATACGCCCTTTTTGGCCAAGGGCATCATTGTCCACGTTTTGCCGCTTTTCATGTGCTTTCAAGGCGATTCGAATCTACCTCCTGAAATCTGTTTCCTGCAATTCTGCCTTGCTTTCAAAGCCTCTTCGTTGCCTTCCCTTAATATATTTGTGGACGAGAGGTATCATTTAAAACTCTGCAGGTTTGTGAATTGCAGTGCCCCTGAGCTCCATTTTTCAACTCGCTTTTTTGGGAGCTGGCCGCAAAAGCGCAGGATTGCTTCAGGCCCTCTTCTGGTTCTGGGGGGCAGGCTGAGCTTGTGCTTAATTCTTCTTCCTGATGGGAAAATAGAGTGACCTGTGCCTGTCCCAACACCTAGAGCTAGTCTCTCATTGGTTCCCCCTCTTCCCGTTCATCCTCAGGACAAATTGCAACCTGTACGGAACAGGAGGTTAAAGGTGCTGATTCTCCAAGGAGGGAGATGGCTAGTAAATCGGCTGGAATGGCGAACCCGAGCAAAGGAGATGAGAAATGAGGTGCGTTTTAGAAACCTTTCCCGATCACACGGTGTACCATCTTCTGGGTTTCTCATGCCTGTTTTCGACGTAGGAAGATGCCCTTGAACCTGGAGATTTGGGACCCATGGGATGGGTACCATGCAGTATTACTTGAAAGGGTCTGCGTTGGCTCACCCAACCTCACCGAACCTCTCAGCCCCAAGAGTGTCCACCCTTATGTCTCAATCAGCTGTGGGTCTAGATATGGTCAATCCAGGTTGCATCACAGCCCCTGAACGAATTTTGTAAGAATTTCTCTCTCTTTCACTGTCTTTGTTTCACGGGTTTTGAAAAGTAATTTATTTTTATAATGGGGTTTAGCTGCTTTTCACGGCTGTGTTTATGCCGCTTTACACCCCCTTGACTCACTTACAGAGAGATATCAATACATAGGTTTGAAGATTCTTACTAGTCAGATATATTCTTGTGCGGTGAATAGGGGGTGTTGAGTCCAGTTCACTGAAAAAGGAATAGGTCTTGTCTCTTACATATTGGGTTTATGGAACGGTATCTGAGCTAATTTGAAACCCTTGTTTTATGCATCACCCCACCTCACCTTTCCCGTTCAGCAGCCATAGTGTGTTTCCTAAACGTGTGACTCTGTTCTGTTTTGCAATTCAGTTCAAGTGTAGCGGTTTTTACATTCCCTCTAGAAGTGATATCTTATGATAAGTGTCTTTTTCTGTGTGACTTATTTCACTTAGAATCGTCGTACCTAAATCCACTCATCGTGCTGCTACTAGCCTTATGACGTTGATTTCATGGCTGAGTGATATTCCATTGTACATGAGGATCACAACTTCTTTATCCAGTTTTCTCTTTCCTAGGATATTTAAGGTGTAATGAAGTGGGGGTTCTTGTCCACAGAGCAGCCCTAAACTTTGGGGTGCCTGTGTCTTGCTGATGTTTAGTTTTCCCAATTTATACGCCCATGAGTGGAAGTGCCCTATGCTCTCCAAGCTGTGTTTTTAGATGTTTCAGAACACACCGTACACTTCTCCGGAGTGCCTGTTGGCAATTTACATCCCACCCATCAGCGTAGCAAGGCTCCCATTTCTCCATGGCCGGTCCTGCATTTCTGGTTTGGACACTTTTTTCCCCATGGCCCTTTTGCCCGCTGGGAAGCGAGACTTCTTTGGAGCGCTGATTGGCCTTTCCAGGTTGCTTGGTTGGCCAAAAAGGGCGTATGCGTTTTTTCCTGAATATATTCAGGAAAAAACGCATACGCCCTTTTTGGCCAAGGGCATCATTGTCCACGTTTTGCCGCTTTTCATGTGCTTTCAAGGTGATTCGAATCTACCTCCTGAAATCTGTTTCCTGCAATTCTGCCTTGCTTTCAAAGCCTCTTCGTTGCCTTCCCTTAATATATTTGTGGACGAGAGGTATCATTTAAAACTCTGCAGGTTTGTGAATTGCAGTGCCCCTGAGCTCCATTTTTCAACTCGCTTTTTTGGGAGCTGGCCGCAAAAGCGCAGGATTGCTTCAGGCCCTCTTCTGGTTCTGGGGGGCAGGCTGAGCTTGTGCTTAATTCTTCTTCCTGATGGGAAAATAGAGTGACCTGTGCCTGTCCCAACACCTAGAGCTAGTCTCTCATTGGTTCCCCCTCTTCCCCTTCATCCTCAGGACAAATTGCAACCTGTACGGAACAGGAGGTTAAAGGTGCTGATTCTCCAAGGAGGGAGATGGCTAGTAAATCGGCTGGAATGGCGAACCCGAGCAAAGGAGATGAGAAATGAGGTGCGTTTTAGAAACCTTTCCCGATCACACGGTGTACCATCTTCTGGGTTTCTCATGCCTGTTTTCGACGTAGGAAGATGCCCTTGAACCTGGAGATTTGGGACCCATGGGATGGGTACCATGCAGTATTACTTGAAAGGGTCTGCGTTGGCTCACCCAACCTCACCGAACCTCTCAGCCCCAAGAGTGTCCACCCTTATGTCTCAATCAGCTGTGGGTCTAGATATGGTCAATCCAGGTTGCATCACAGCCCCTGAACGAATTTTGTAAGAATTTCTCTCTCTTTCACTGTCTTTGTTTCACGGGTTTTGAAAAGTAATTTATTTTTATAATGGGGTTTAGCTGCTTTTCACGGCTGTGTTTATGCCGCTTTACACCCCCTTGACTCACTTACAGAGAGATATCAATACATAGGTTTGAAGATTCTTACTAGTCAGATATATTCTTGTGCGGTGAATAGGGGGTGTTGAGTCCAGTTCACTGAAAAAGGAATAGGTCTTGTCTCTTACATATTGGGTTTATGGAACGGTATCGGAGCTAATTTGAAACCCTTGTTTTATGCATCACCCCACCTCACCTTTCCCGTTCAGCAGCCATAGTGTGTTTCCTAAACGTGGGACTCTGTTCTGTTTTGCAATTCAGTTCAAGTGTAGCGGTTTTTACATTCCCTCTCTAAGTGATATCTTATGATAAGTGTCTTTTCTGTGTGACTTATTTCACTTAGAATCGTTGTACCTAAATCCACTCATCGTGCTGCTACTAGCCTTATGACGTTGATTTCATGGCTGAGTGATATTCCATTGTACATGAGGACCACAACTTCTTTATCCATTTTTCTCTTTCCTAGGATATTTAAGGTGTAATGAAGTGGGGGTTCTTGTCCACAGAGCAGCCCTAAACTTTGGGGTGCCTGTGTCTTGCTGATTTTTAGTTTTCCCAATTTATACGCCCATGAGTGGAAGTGCCCTATGCTCTCCAAGCTGTGTTTTTTAGATGTTTCAGAACACACCGTACACTTCTCCAGAGTGGCTGTTGGCAATTTACATCCCACCCATCAGCGTAGCAAGGCTCCCATTTCTCCATGGCCGGTCCTGCATTTCTGGTTTGGACACTTTTTTCCGCATGGCCCTTTTGCCCGCTGGGAAGCGAGACTTCTTTGGAGCGCTGATTGGCCTTTCCAGGTTGCTTGGTTGGCCAAAAAGGGCGTATGCGTTTTTTCCTGAATATATTCAGGAAAAAACGCATACGCCCTTTTTGGCCAAGGGCATCATTGTCCACGTTTTGCCGCTTTTCATGTGCTTTCAAGGCGATTCGAATCTACCTCCTGAAATCTGTTTCCTGCAATTCTGCCTTGCTTTCAAAGCCTCTTCGTTGCCTTCCCTTAATATATTTGTGGACGAGAGGTATCATTTAAAACTCTGCAGGTCTGTGAATTGTAGTGCCCCTGAGCTCCATTTTTCAACTCGCTTTTTTGGGAGCTGGCCGCAAAAGCGCAGGATTGCTTCAGGCCCTCTTCTGGTTCTGGGGGGCAGGCTGAGCTTGTGCTTAATTCTTCTTCCTGATGGGAAAATAGAGTGACCTGTGCCTGTCCCAACACCTAGAGCTAGTCTCTCATTGGTTCCCCCTCTTCCCCTTCATCCTCAGGACAAATTGCAACCTGTACGGAACAGGAGGTTAAAGGTGCTGATTCTCCAAGGAGGGAGATGGCTAGTAAATCGGCTGGAATGGCGAACCCGAGCAAAGGAGATGAGAAATGAGGTGCGTTTTAGAAACCTTTCCCGATCACACGGTGTACCATCTTCTGGGTTTCTCATGCCTGTTTTCGACGTAGGAAGATGCCCTTGAACCTGGAGATTTGGGACCCATGGGATGGGTACCATGCAGTATTACTTGAAAGGGTCTGCGTTGGCTCACCCAACCTCACCGAACCTCTCAGCCCCAAGAGTGTCCACCCTTATGTCTCAATCAGCTGTGGGTCTAGATATGGTCAATCCAGGTTGCATCACAGCCCCTGAACGAATTTTGTAAGAATTTCTCTCTCTTTCACTGTCTTTGTTTCACGGGTTTTGAAAAGTAATTTATTTTTATAATGGGGTTTAGCTGCTTTTCACGGCTGTGTTTATGCCGCTTTACACCACCTTGACTCACTTACAGAGAGATATCAATACATAGGTTTGAAGATTCTTACTAGTCAGATATATTCTTGTGCGGTGAATAGGGGGTGTTGAGTCCAGTTCACTGAGCAAGGAATAGGTCTTGTCTCTTACATATTGGGTTTATGGAACGGTATCTGAGCTAATTTGAAACCCTTGTTTTATGCATCACCCCACCTCACCTTTCCCGTTCAGCAGCCATAGTGTGTTTCCTAAACGTGGGACTCTGTTCTGTTTTGCAATTCAGTTCAAGTGTAGCGGTTTTTACATTCCCTCTAGAAGTGATATCTTATGATAAGTGTCTTTTTCTGTGTGACTTATTTCACTTAGAATCGTCGTACCTAAATCCACTCATCGTGCTGCTACTAGCCTTATGACGTTGATTTCATGGCTGAGTGATATTCCATTGTACATGAGGATCACAACTTCTTTATCCATTTTTCTCTTTCCTAGGATATTTAAGGTGTAATGAAGTGGGGGTTCTTGTCCACAGAGCAGCCCTAAACTTTGGGGTGCCTGTGTCTTGCTGATGTTTAGTTTTCCCAATTTATACGCCCATGAGTGGAAGTGCCCTATGCTCTCCAAGCTGTGTTTTTAGATGTTTCAGAACACACCGTACACTTCTCCGGAGTGCCTGTTGGCAATTTACATCCCACCCATCAGCGTAGCAAGGCTCCCATTTCTCCATGGCCGGTCCTGCATTTCTGGTTTGGACACTTTTTTCCGCATGGCCCTTTTGCCCGCTGGGAAGCGAGACTTCTTTGGAGCGCTGATTGGCCTTTCCAGGTTGCTTGGTTGGCCAAAAAGGGCGTATGCGTTTTTTCCTGAATATATTCAGGAAAAAACGCATACGCCCTTTTTGGCCAAGGGCATCATTGTCCACGTTTTGCCGCTTTTCATGTGCTTTCAAGGCGATTCGAATCTACCTCCTGAAATCTGTTTCCTGCAATTCTGCCTTGCTTTCAAAGCCTCTTCGTTGCCTTCCCTTAATATATTTGTGGACGAGAGGTATCATTTAAAACTCTGCAGGTTTGTGAATTGCAGTGCCCCTGAGCTCCATTTTTCAACTCGCTTTTTTGGGAGCTGGCCGCAAAAGCGCAGGATTGCTTCAGGCCCTCTTCTGGTTCTGGGGGGCAGGCTGAGCTTGTGCTTAATTCTTCTTCCTGATGGGAAAATAGAGTGACCTGTGCCTGTCCCAACACCTAGAGCTAGTCTCTCATTGGTTCCCCCTCTTCCCCTTCATCCTCAGGACAAATTGCAACCTGTACGGAACAGGAGGTTAAAGGTGCTGATTCTCCAAGGAGGGAGATGGCTAGTAAATCGGCTGGAATGGCGAACCCGAGCAAAGGAGATGAGAAATGAGGTGCGTTTTAGAAACCTTTCCCGATCACACGGTGTACCATCTTCTGGGTTTCTCATGCCTGTTTTCGACATAGGAAGATGCCCTTGAACCTGGAGATTTGGGACCCATGGGATGGGTACCATGCAGTATTACTTGAAAGGGTCTGCGTTGGCTCACCCAACCTCACCGAACCTCTCAGCCCCAAGAGTGTCCACCCTTATGTCTCAATCAGCTGTGGGTCTAGATATGGTCAATCCAGGTTGCATCACAGCCCCTGAACGAATTTTGTAAGAATTTCTCTCTCTTTCACTGTCTTTGTTTCACGGGTTTTGAAAAGTAATTTATTTTTATAATGGGGTTTAGCTGCTTTTCACGGCTGTGTTTATGCCGCTTTACACCCCCTTGACTCACTTACAGAGAGATATCAATACATAGGTTTGAAGATTCTTACTAGTCAGATATATTCTTGTGCGGTGAATAGGGGGTGTTGAGTCCAGTTCACTGAAAAAGGAATAGGTCTTGTCTCTTACATATTGGGTTTATGGAACGGTATCGGAGCTAATTTGAAACCCTTGTTTTATGCATCACCCCACCTCACCTTTCCCGTTCAGCAGCCATAGTGTGTTTCCTAAACGTGTGACTCTGTTCTGTTTTGCAATTCAGTTCAAGTGTAGCGGTTTTTACATTCCCTCTCTAAGTGATATCTTATGATAAGTGTCTTTTCTGTGTGACTTATTTCACTTAGAATCGTCGTACCTAAATCCACTCATCGTGCTGCTACTAGCCTTATGACGTTGATTTCATGGCTGAGTGATATTCCATTGTACATGAGGACCACAACTTCTTTATCCATTTTTCTCTTTCCTAGGATATTTAAGGTGTAATGAAGTGGGGGTTCTTGTCCACAGAGCAGCCCTAAACTTTGGGGTGCCTGTGTCTTGCTGATTTTTAGTTTTCCCAATTTATACGCCCATGAGTGGAAGTGCCCTATGCTCTCCAAGCTGTGTTTTTTAGATGTTTCAGAACACACCGTACACTTCTCCAGAGTGGCTGTTGGCAATTTACATCCCACCCATCAGCGTAGCAAGGCTCCCATTTCTCCATGGCCGGTCCTGCATTTCTGGTTTGGACACTTTTTTCCCCATGGCCCTTTTGCCCGCTGGGAAGCGAGACTTCTTTGGAGCGCTGATTGGCCTTTCCAGGTTGCTTGGTTGGCCAAAAAGGGCGTATGCGTTTTTTCCTGAATATATTCAGGAAAAAACGCATACGCCCTTTTTGGCCAAGGGCATCATTGTCCACGTTTTGCCGCTTTTCATGTGCTTTCAAGGCGATTCGAATCTACCTCCTGAAATCTGTTTCCTGCAATTCTGCCTTGCTTTCAAAGCCTCTTCATTGCCTTCCCTTAATATATTTGTGGACGAGAGGTATCATTTAAAACTCTGCAGGTCTGTGAATTGTAGTGCCCCTGAGCTCCATTTTTCAACTCGCTTTTTTGGGAGCTGGCCGCAAAAGCGCAGGATTGCTTCAGGCCCTCTTCTGGTTCTGGGGGGCAGGCTGAGCTTGTGCTTAATTCTTCTTCCTGATGGGAAAATAGAGTGACCTGTGCCTGTCCCAACACCTAGAGCTAGTCTCTCATTGGTTCCCCCTCTTCCCCTTCATCCTCAGGACAAATTGCAACCTGTACGGAACAGGAGGTTAAAGGTGCTGATTCTCCAAGGAGGGAGATGGCTAGTAAATCGGCTGGAATGGCGAACCCGAGCAAAGGAGATGAGAAATGAGGTGCGTTTTAGAAACCTTTCCCGATCACACGGTGTACCATCTTCTGGGTTTCTCATGCCTGTTTTCGACGTAGGAAGATGCCCTTGAACCTGGAGATTTGGGACCCATGGGATGGGTACCATGCAGTATTACTTGAAAGGGTCTGCGTTGGCTCACCCAACCTCACCGAACCTCTCAGCCCCAAGAGTGTCCACCCTTATGTCTCAATCAGCTGTGGGTCTAGATATGGTCAATCCAGGTTGCATCACAGCCCCTGAACGAATTTTGTAAGAATTTCTCTCTCTTTCACTGTCTTTGTTTCACGGGTTTTGAAAAGTAATTTATTTTTATAATGGGGTTTAGCTGCTTTTCACGGCTGTGTTTATGCCGCTTTACACCCCCTTGACTCACTTACAGAGAGATATCAATACATAGGTTTGAAGATTCTTACTAGTCAGATATATTCTTGTGCGGTGAATAGGGGGTGTTGAGTCCAGTTCACTGAAAAAGGAATAGGTCTTGTCTCTTACATATTGGGTTTATGGAACGGTATCGGAGCTAATTTGAAACCCTTGTTTTATGCATCACCCCACCTCACCTTTCCCGTTCAGCAGCCATAGTGTGTTTCCTAAACGTGGGACTCTGTTCTGTTTTGCAATTCAGTTCAAGTGTAGCGGTTTTTACATTCCCTCTCTAAGTGATATCTTATGATAAGTGTCTTTTTCTGTGTGACTTATTTCACTTAGAATCGTCGTACCTAAATCCACTCATCGTGCTGCTACTAGCCTTATGACGTTGATTTCATGGCTGAGTGATATTCCATTGTACATGAGGACCACAACTTCTTTATCCATTTTTCTCTTTCCTAGGATATTTAAGGTGTAATGAAGTGGGGGTTCTTGTCCACAGAGCAGCCCTAAACTTTGGGGTGCCTGTGTCTTGCTGATTTTTAGTTTTCCCAATTTATACGCCCATGAGTGGAAGTGCCCTATGCTCTCCAAGCTGTGTTTTTTAGATGTTTCAGAACACACCGTACACTTCTCCAGAGTGGCTGTTGGCAATTTACATCCCACCCATCAGCGTAGCAAGGCTCCCATTTCTCCATGGCCGGTCCTGCATTTCTGGTTTGGACACTTTTTTCCGCATGGCCCTTTTGCCCGCTGGGAAGCGAGACTTCTTTGGAGCGCTGATTGGCCTTTCCAGGTTGCTTGGTTGGCCAAAAAGGGCGTATGCCTTTTTTCCTGAATATATTCAGGAAAAAACGCATACGCCCTTTTTGGCCAAGGGCATCATTGTCCACGTTTTGCCGCTTTTCATGTGCTTTCAAGGCGATTCGAATCTACCTCCTGAAATCTGTTTCCTGCAATTCTGCCTTGCTTTCAAAGCCTCTTCGTTGCCTTCCCTTAATATATTTGTGAACGAGAGGTATCATTTAAAACTCTGCAGGTCTGTGAATTGCAGTGCCCCTGAGCTCCATTTTTCAACTCGCTTTTTTGGGAGCTGGCCGCAAAAGCGCAGGATTGCTTCAGGCCCTCTTCTGGTTCTGGGGGGCAGGCTGAGCTTGTGCTTAATTCTTCTTCCTGATGGGAAAATAGAGTGACCTGTGCCTGTCCCAACACCTAGAGCTAGTCTCTCATTGGTTCCCCCTCTTCCCCTTCATCCTCAGGACAAATTGCAACCTGTACGGAACAGGAGGTTAAAGGTGCTGATTCTCCAAGGAGGGAGATGGCTAGTAAATCGGCTGGAATGGCGAACCCGAGCAAAGGAGATGAGAAATGAGGTGCGTTTTAGAAACCTTTCCCGATCACACGGTGTTCCATCTTCTGGGTTTCTCATGCCTGTTTTCGACGTAGGAAGATGCCCTTGAACCTGGAGATTTGGGACCCATGGAATGGGTACCATGCAGTATTACTTGAAAGGGTCTGCGTTGGCTCACCCAACCTCACCGAACCTCTCAGCCCCAAGAGTGTCCACCCTTATGTCTCAATCAGCTGTGGGTCTAGATATGGTCAATCCAGGTTGCATCACAGCCCCTGAACGAATTTTGTAAGAATTTCTCTCTCTTTCACTGTCTTTGTTTCACGGGTTTTGAAAAGTAATTTATTTTTATAATGGGGTTTAGCTGCTTTTCACGGCTGTGTTTATGCCGCTTTACACCCCCTTGACTCACTTACAGAGAGATATCAATACATAGGTTTGAAGATTCTTCCTAGTCAGATATATTCTTGTGCGGTGAATAGGGGGTGTTGAGTCCAGTTCACTGAAAAAGGAATAGGTCTTGTCTCTTACATATTGGGTTTATGGAACGGTATCTGAGCTAATTTGAAACCCTTGTTTTATGCATCACCCCACCTCACCTTTCCCGTTCAGCAGCCATAGTGTGTTTCCTAAACGTGGGACTCTGTTCTGTTTTGCAATTCAGTTCAAGTGTAGCGGTTTTTACATTCCCTCTAGAAGTGATATCTTATGATAAGTGTCTTTTTCTGCGTGACTTATTTCACTTAGAATCGTCGTACCTAAATCCACTCATCGTGCTGCTACTAGCCTTATGACGTTGATTTCATGGCTGAGTGATATTCCATTGTACATGAGGACCACAACTTCTTTATCCATTTTTCTCTTTCCTAGGATATTTAAGGTGTAATGAAGTGGGGGTTCTTGTCCACAGAGCAGCCCTAAACTTTGGGGTGCCTGTGTCTTGCTGATTTTTAGTTTTCCCAATTTATACGCCCATGAGTGGAAGTGCCCTATGCTCTCCAAGCTGTGTTTTTAGATGTTTCAGAACACAACGTACACTTCTCCGGAGTGCCTGTTGGCAATTTACATCCCACCCATCAGCGTAGCAAGGCTCCCATTTCTCCATGGCCGGTCCTGCATTTCTGGTTTGGACACTTTTTTCCCCATGGCCCTTTTGCCCGCTGGGAAGCGAGACTTCTTTGGAGCGCTGATTGGCCTTTCCAGGTTGCTTGGTTGGCCAAAAAGGGCGTATGCCTTTTTTCCTGAATATATTCAGGAAAAAACGCATACGCCCTTTTTGGCCAAGGGCATCATTGTCCACGTTTTGCCGCTTTTCATGTGCTTTCAAGGCGATTCGAATCTACCTCCTGAAATCTGTTTCCTGCAATTCTGCCTTGCTTTCAAAGCCTCTTCGTTGCCTTCCCTTAATATATTTGTGGACGAGAGGTATCATTTAAAACTCTGCAGGTTTGTGAATTGCAGTGCCCCTGAGCTCCATTTTTCAACTCGCTTTTTTGGGAGCTGGCCGCAAAAGCGCAGGATTGCTTCAGGCCCTCTTCTGGTTCTGGGGGGCAGGCTGAGCTTGTGCTTAATTCTTCTTCCTGATGGGAAAATAGAGTGACCTGTGCCTGTCCCAACACCTAGAGCTAGTCTCTCATTGGTTCCCCCTCTTCCCGTTCATCCTCAGGACAAATTGCAACCTGTACGGAACAGGAGGTTAAAGGTGCTGATTCTCCAAGGAGGGAGATGGCTAGTAAATCGGCTGGAATGGCGAACCCGAGCAAAGGAGATGAGAAATGAGGTGCGTTTTAGAAACCTTTCCCGATCACACGGTGTACCATCTTCTGGGTTTCTCATGCCTGTTTTCGACATAGGAAGATGCCCTTGAACCTGGAGATTTGGGACCCATGGGATGGGTACCATGCAGTATTACTTGAAAGGGTCTGCGTTGGCTCACCCAACCTCACCGAACCTCTCAGCCCCAAGAGTGTCCACCCTTATGTCTCAATCAGCTGTGGGTCTAGATATGGTCAATCCAGGTTGCAGCACAGCCCCTGAACGAATTTTGTAAGAATTTCTCTCTCTTTCACTGTCTTTGTTTCACGGGTTTTGAAAAGTAATTTATTTTTATAATGGGGTTTAGCTGCTTTTCACGGCTGTGTTTATGCCGCTTTACACCCCCTTGACTCACTTACAGAGAGATATCAATACATAGGTTTGAAGATTCTTACTAGTCAGATATATTCTTGTGCGGTGAATAGGGGGTGTTGAGTCCAGTTCACTGAAAAAGGAATAGGTCTTGTCTCTTACATATTGGGTTTATGGAACGGTATCGGAGCTAATTTGAAACCCTTGTTTTATGCATCACCCCACCTCACCTTTCCCGTTCAGCAGCCATAGTGTGTTTCCTAAACGTGGGACTCTGTTCTGTTTTGCAATTCAGTTCAAGTGTAGCGGTTTTTACATTCCCTCTAGAAGTGATATCTTATGATAAGTGTCTTTTTCTGTGTGACTTATTTCACTTAGAATCGTCGTACCTAAATCCACTCATCGTGCTGCTACTAGCCTTATGACGTTGATTTCATGGCTGAGTGATATTCCATTGTACATGAGGACCACAACTTCTTTATCCATTTTTCTCTTTCCTAGGATATTTAAGGTGTAATGAAGTGGGGGTTCTTGTCCACAGAGCAGCCCTAAACTTTGGGGTGCCTGTGTCTTGCTGATTTTTAGTTTTCCCAATTTATACGCCCATGAGTGGAAGTGCCCTATGCTCTCCAAGCTGTGTTTTTAGATGTTTCAGAACACACCGTACACTTCTCCGGAGTGCCTGTTGGCAATTTACATCCCACCCATCAGCGTAGCAAGGCTCCCATTTCTCCATGGCCGGTCCTGCATTTCTGGTTTGGACACTTTTTTCCCCATGGCCCTTTTGCCCGCTGGGAAGCGAGACTTCTTTGGAGCGCTGACTGGCCTTTCCAGGTTGCTTGGCTGGCCAAAAAGGGCGTATGCGTTTTTTCCTGAATATATTCAGGAAAAAACGCATACGCCCTTTTTGGCCAAGGGCATCATTGTCCACGTTTTGCCGCTTTTCATGTGCTTTCAAGGCGATTCGAATCTACCTCCTGAAATCTGTTTCCTGCAATTCTGCCTTGCTTTCAAAGCCTCTTCGTTGCCTTCCCTTAATATATTTGTGGACGAGAGGTATCATTTAAAACTCTGCAGGTTTGTGAATTGCAGTGCCCCTGAGCTCCATTTTTCAACTCGCTTTTTTGGGAGCTGGCCGCAAAAGCGCAGGATTGCTTCAGGCCCTCTTCTGGTTCTGGGGGGCAGGCTGAGCTTGTGCTTAATTCTTCTTCCTGATGGGAAAATAGAGTGACCTGTGCCTGTCCCAACACCTAGAGCTAGTCTCTCATTGGTTCCCCCTCTTCCCCTTCATCCTCAGGACAAATTGCAACCTGTACGGAACAGGAGGTTAAAGGTGCTGATTCTCCAAGGAGGGAGATGGCTAGTAAATCGGCTGGAATGGCGAACCCGAGCAAAGGAGATGAGAAATGAGGTGCGTTTTAGAAACCTTTCCCGATCACACGGTGTTCCATCTTCTGGGTTTCTCATGCCTGTTTTCGACGTAGGAAGATGCCCTTGAACCTGGAGATTTGGGACCCATGGAATGGGTACCATGCAGTATTACTTGAAAGGGTCTGCGTTGGCTCACCCAACCTCACCGAACCTCTCAGCCCCAAGAGTGTCCACCCTTATGTCTCAATCAGCTGTGGGTCTAGATATGGTCAATCCAGGTTGCATCACAGCCCCTGAACGAATTTTGTAAGAATTTCTCTCTCTTTCACTGTCTTTGTTTCACGGGTTTTGAAAAGTAATTTATTTTTATAATGGGGTTTAGCTGCTTTTCACGGCTGTGTTTATGCCGCTTTACACCCCCTTGACTCACTTACAGAGAGATATCAATACATAGGTTTGAAGATTCTTCCTAGTCAGATATATTCTTGTGCGGTGAATAGGGGGTGTTGAGTCCAGTTCACTGAAAAAGGAATAGGTCTTGTCTCTTAAATATTGGGTTTATGGAACGGTATCTGAGCTAATTTGAAACCCTTGTTTTATGCATCACCCCACCTCACCTTTCCCGTTCAGCAGCCATAGTGTGTTTCCTAAACGTGGGACTCTGTTCTGTTTTGCAATTCAGTTCAAGTGTAGCGGTTTTTACATTCCCTCTAGAAGTGATATCTTATGATAAGTGTCTTTTTCTGCGTGACTTATTTCACTTAGAATCGTCGTACCTAAATCCACTCATCGTGCTGCTACTAGCCTTATGACGTTGATTTCATGGCTGAGTGATATTCCATTGTACATGAGGACCACAACTTCTTTATCCATTTTTCTCTTTCCTAGGATATTTAAGGTGTAATGAAGTGGGGGTTCTTGTCCACAGAGCAGCCCTAAACTTTGGGGTGCCTGTGTCTTGCTGATTTTTAGTTTTCCCAATTTATACGCCCATGAGTGGAAGTGCCCTATGCTCTCCAAGCTGTGTTTTTAGATGTTTCAGAACACAACGTACACTTCTCCGGAGTGCCTGTTGGCAATTTACATCCCACCCATCAGCGTAGCAAGGCTCCCATTTCTCCATGGCCGGTCCTGCATTTCTGGTTTGGACACTTTTTTCCCCATGGCCCTTTTGCCCGCTGGGAAGCGAGACTTCTTTGGAGCGCTGATTGGCCTTTCCAGGTTGCTTGGTTGGCCAAAAAGGGCGTATGCCTTTTTTCCTGAATATATTCAGGAAAAAACGCATACGCCCTTTTTGGCCAAGGGCATCATTGTCCACGTTTTGCCGCTTTTCATGTGCTTTCAAGGCGATTCGAATCTACCTCCTGAAATCTGTTTCCTGCAATTCTGCCTTGCTTTCAAAGCCTCTTCGTTGCCTTCCCTTAATATATTTGTGGACGAGAGGTATCATTTAAAACTCTGCAGGTTTGTGAATTGCAGTGCCCCTGAGCTCCATTTTTCAACTCGCTTTTTTGGGAGCTGGCCGCAAAAGCGCAGGATTGCTTCAGGCCCTCTTCTGGTTCTGGGGGGCAGGCTGAGCTTGTGCTTAATTCTTCTTCCTGATGGGAAAATAGAGTGACCTGTGCCTGTCCCAACACCTAGAGCTAGTCTCTCATTGGTTCCCCCTCTTCCCCTTCATCCTCAGGACAAATTGCAACCTGTACGGAACAGGAGGTTAAAGGTGCTGATTCTCCAAGGAGGGAGATGGCTAGTAAATCGGCTGGAATGGCGAACCCGAGCAAAGGAGATGAGAAATGAGGTGCGTTTTAGAAACCTATCCCGATCACACGGTGTACCATCTTCTGGGTTTCTCATGCCTGTTTTCGACGTAGGAAGATGCCCTTGAACCTGGAGATTTGGGACCCATGGGATGGGTACCATGCAGTATTACTTGAAAGGGTCTGCGTTGGCTCACCCAACCTCACCGAACCTCTCAGCCCCAAGAGTGTCCACCCTTATGTCTCAATCAGCTGTGGGTCTAGATATGGTCAATCCAGGTTGCATCACAGCCCCTGAACGAATTTTGTAAGAATTTCTCTCTCTTTCACTGTCTTTGTTTCACGGGTTTTGAAAAGTAATTTATTTTTATAATGGGGTTTAGCTGCTTTTCACGGCTGTGTTTATGCCGCTTTACACCCCCTTGACTCACTTACAGAGAGATATCAATACATAGGTTTGAAGATTCTTACTAGTCAGATATATTCTTGTGCGGTGAATAGGGGGTGTTGAGTCCAGTTCACTGAAAAAGGAATAGGTCTTGTCTCTTACATATTGGGTTTATGGAACGGTATCGGAGCTAATTTGAAACCCTTGTTTTATGCATCACCCCACCTCACCTTTCCCGTTCAGCAGCCATAGTGTGTTTCCTAAACGTGGGACTCTGTTCTGTTTTGCAATTCAGTTCAAGTGTAGCGGTTTTTACATTCCCTCTAGAAGTGATATCTTATGATAAGTGTCTTTTTCTGTGTGACTTATTTCACTTAGAATCGTCGTACCTAAATCCACTCATCGTGCTGCTACTAGCCTTATGACGTTGATTTCATGGCTGAGTGATATTCCATTGTACATGAGGACCACAACTTCTTTATCCATTTTTCTCTTTCCTAGGATATTTAAGGTGTAATGAAGTGGGGGTTCTTGTCCACAGAGCAGCCCTAAACTTTGGGGTGCCTGTGTCTTGCTGATTTTTAGTTTTCCCAATTTATACGCCCATGAGTGGAAGTGCCCTATGCTCTCCAAGCTGTGTTTTTAGATGTTTCAGAACACACCGTACACTTCTCCGGAGTGCCTGTTGGCAATTTACATCCCACCCATCAGTGTAGCAAGGCTCCCATTTCTCCATGGCCGGTCCTGCATTTCTGGTTTGGACACTTTTTTCCCCATGGCCCTTTTGCCCGCTGGGAAGCGAGACTTCTTTGGAGCGCTGACTGGCCTTTCCAGGTTGCTTGGTTGGCCAAAAAGGGCGTATGCGTTTTTTCCTGAATATATTCAGGAAAAAACGCATACGCCCTTTTTGGCCAAGGGCATCATTGTCCACGTTTTGCCGCTTTTCATGTGCTTTCAAGGCGATTCGAATCTACCTCCTGAAATCTGTTTCCTGCAATTCTGCCTTGCTTTCAAAGCCTCTTCGTTGCCTTCCCTTAATATATTTGTGGACGAGAGGTATCATTTAAAACTCTGCAGGTCTGTGAATTGCAGTGCACCTGAGCTCCATTTTTCAACTCGTTTTTTTGGGAGCTGGCCGCAAAAGCGCAGGATTGCTTCAGGCCCTCTTCTGGTTCTGGGGGGCAGGCTGAGCTTGTGCTTAATTCTTCTTCCTGATGGGAAAATAGAGTGACCTGTGCCTGTCCCAACACCTAGAGCTAGTCTCTCATTGGTTCCCCCTCTTCCCCTTCATCCTCAGGACAAATTGCAACCTGTACGGAACAGGAGGTTAAAGGTGCTGATTCTCCAAGGAGGGAGATGGCTAGTAAATCGGCTGGAATGGCGAACCCGAGCAAAGGAGATGAGAAATGAGGTGCGTTTTAGAAACCTTTCCCGATCACACGGTGTACCATCTTCTGGGTTTCTCATGCCTGTTTTCGACGTAGGAAGATGCCCTTGAACCTGGAGATTTGGGACCCATGGGATGGGTACCATGCAGTATTACTTGAAAGGGTCTGCGTTGGCTCACCCAACCTCACCGAACCTCTCAGCCCCAAGAGTGTCCACCCTTATGTCTCAATCAGCTGTGGGTCTAGATATGGTCAATCCAGGTTGCATCACAGCCCCTGAACGAATTTTGTAAGAATTTCTCTCTCTTTCACTGTCTTTGTTTCACGGGTTTTGAAAAGTAATTTATTTTTATAATGGGGTTTAGCTGCTTTTCACGGCTGTGTTTATGCCGCTTTACACCCCCTTGACTCACTTACAGAGAGATATCAATACATAGGTTTGAAGATTCTTACTAGTCAGATATATTCTTGTGCGGTGAATAGGGGGTGTTGAGTCCAGTTCACTGAAAAAGGAATAGGTCTTGTCTCTTACATATTGGGTTTATGGAACGGTATCGGAGCTAATTTGAAACCCTTGTTTTATGCATCACCCCACCTCACCTTTCCCGTTCAGCAGCCATAGTGTGTTTCCTAAACGTGGGACTCTGTTCTGTTTTGCAATTCAGTTCAAGTGTAGCGGTTTTTACATTCCCTCTAGAAGTGATATCTTATGATAAGTGTCTTTTTCTGTGTGACTTATTTCACTTAGAATCGTCGTACCTAAATCCACTCATTGTGCTGCTACTAGCCTTATGACGTTGATTTCATGGCTGAGTGATATTCCATTGTACATGAGGACCACAACTTCTTTATCCATTTTTCTCTTTCCTAGGATATTTAAGGTGTAATGAAGTGGGGGTTCTTGTCCACAGAGCAGCCCTAAACTTTGGGGTGCCTGTGTCTTGCTGATTTTTAGTTTTCCCAATTTATACGCCCATGAGTGGAAGTGCCCTATGCTCTCCAAGCTGTGTTTTTAGATGTTTCAGAACACACCGTACACTTCTCCGGAGTGCCTGTTGGCAATTTACATCCCACCCATCAGCGTAGCAAGGCTCCCATTTCTCCATGGCCGGTCCTGCATTTCTGGTTTGGACACTTTTTTCCCCATGGCCCTTTTGCCCGCTTGGAAGCGAGACTTCTTTGGAGCGCTGAACTGCCTTTCCAGGTTGCTTGGTTGGCCAAAAAGGGCGTATGCGTTTTTTCCTGAATATATTCAGGAAAAACGCATACGCCCTTTTTGGCCAAGGGCATCATTGTCCACGTTTTGCCGCTTTTCATGTGCTTTCAAGGCGATTCGAATCTACCTCCTGAAATCTGTTTCCTGCAATTCTGCCTTGCTTTCAAAGCCTCTTCGTTGCCTTCCCTTAATATATTTGTGGACGAGAGGTATCATTTAAAACTCTGCAGGTTTGTGAATTGCAGTGCCCCTGAGCTCCATTTTTCAACTCGCTTTTTTGGGAGCTGGCCGCAAAACCGCAGGATTGCTTCAGGCCCTCTTCTGGTTCTGGGGGGCAGGCTGAGCTTGTGCTTAATTCTTCTTCCTGATGGGAAAATAGAGTGACCTGTGCCTGTCCCAACACCTAGAGCTAGTCTCTCATTGGTTCCCCCTCTTCCCCTTCATCCTCAGGACAAATTGCAACCTGTACGGAACAGGAGGTTAAAGGTGCTGATTCTCCAAGGAGGGAGATGGCTAGTAAATCGGCTGGAATGGCGAACCCGAGCAAAGGAGATGAGAAATGAGGTGCGTTTTAGAAACCTTTCCCGATCACACGGTGTACCATCTTCTGGGTTTCTCATGCCTGTTTTTGACGTAGGAAGATGCCCTTGAACCTGGAGATTTGGGACCCATGGGATGGGTACCATGCAGTATTACTTGAAAGGGTCTGCGTTGGCTCACCCAACCTCACCGAACCTCTCAGCCCCAAGAGTGTCCACCCTTATGTCTCAATCAGCTGTGGGTCTAGATATGGTCAATCCAGGTTGCATCACAGCCCCTGAACGAATTTTGTAAGAATTTCTCTCTCTTTCACTGTCTTTGTTTCACGGGTTTTGAAAAGTAATTTATTTTTATAATGGGGTTTAGCTGCTTTTCACGGCTGTGTTTATGCCGCTTTACACCCCCTTGACTCACTTACAGAGAGATATCAATACATAGGTTTGAAGATTCTTACTAGTCAGATATATTCTTGTGCGGTGAATAGGGGGTGTTGAGTCCAGTTCACTGAAAAAGGAATAGGTCTTGTCTCTTACATATTGGGTTTATGGAACGGTATCGGAGCTAATTTGAAACCCTTGTTTTATGCATCACCCCACCTCACCTTTCCCGTTCAGCAGCCATAGTGTGTTTCCTAAACGTGGGACTCTGTTCTGTTTTGCAATTCAGTTCAAGTGTAGCGGTTTTTACATTCCCTCTAGAAGTGATATCTTATGATAAGTGTCTTTTTCTGTGTGACTTATTTCACTTAGAATCGTCGTACCTAAATCCACTCATCGTGCTGCTACTAGCCTTATGACGTTGATTTCATGGCTGAGTGATATTCCATTGTACATGAGGACCACAACTTCTTTATCCATTTTTCTCTTTCCTAGGATATTTAAGGTGTAATGAAGTGGGGGTTCTTGTCCACAGAGCAGCCCTAAACTTTGGGGTGCCTGTGTCTTGCTGATTTTTAGTTTTCCCAATTTATACGCCCATGAGTGGAAGTGCCCTATGCTCTCCAAGCTGTGTTTTTTAGATGTTTCAGAACACACCGTACACTTCTCCAGAGTGGCTGTTGGCAGTTTACATCCCACCCATCAGCGTAGCAAGGCTCCCATTTCTCCATGGCCGGTCCTGCATTTCTGGTTTGGACACTTTTTTCCGCATGGCCCTTTTGCCCGCTGGGAAGCGAGACTTCTTTGGAGCGCTAATTGGCCTTTCCAGGTTGCTTGGTTGGCCAAAAAGGGCGTATGCGTTTTTTCCTGAATATATTCAGGAAAAAACGCATACGCCCTTTTTGGCCAAGGGCATCATTGTCCACGTTTTGCCGCTTTTCATGTGCTTTCAAGGCGATTCGAATCTACCTCCTGAAATCTGTTTTCTGCAATTCTGCCTTGCTTTCAAAGCCTCTTCGTTGCCTTCTCTTAATATATTTGTGGACGAGAGGTATCATTTAAAACTCTGCAGGTTTGTGAATTGCAGTGCCCCTGAGCTCCATTTTTCAACTCGCTTTTTTGGGAGCTGGCCGCAAAAGCGCAGGATTGCTTCAGGCCCTCTTCTGGTTCTGGGGGGCAGGCTGAGCTTGTGCTTAATTCTTCTTCCTGATGGGAAAATAGAGTGACCTGTGCCTGTCCCAACACCTAGAGCTAGTCTCTCATTGGTTCCCCCTCTTCCCGTTCATCCTCAGGACAAATTGCCACCTGTACGGAACAGGAGGTTAAAGGTGCTGATTCTCCAAGGAGGGAGATGGCTAGTAAATCGGCTGGAATGGCGAACCCCAGCAAAGGAGATGAGAAATGAGGTACGTTTTAGAAACCTTTCCCGATCACACGGTGTACCATCTTCTGGGTTTCTCATGCCTGTTTTCGACGTAGGAAGATGCCCTTGAACCTGGAGATTTGGGACCCATGGGATGGGTACCATGCAGTATTACTTGAAAGGGTCTGCGTTGGCTCACCCAACCTCACCGAACCTCTCAGCCCCAAGAGTGTCCACCCTTATGTCTCAATCAGCTGTGGGTCTAGATATGGTCAATCCAGGTTGCATCACAGCCCCTGAACGAATTTTGTAAGAATTTCTCTCTCTTTCACTGCCTTTGTTTCACGGGTTTTGAAAAGTAATTTATTTTTATAATGGGGTTTAGCTGCTTTTCACGGCTGTGTTTATGCCGCTTTACACCCCCTTGACTCACTTACAGAGAGATATCAATACATAGGTTTGAAGATTCTTACTAGTCAGATATATTCTTGTGCGGTGAATAGGGGGTGTTGAGTCCAGTTCACTGAAAAAGGAATAGGTCTTGTCTCTTACATATTGGGTTTATGGAACGGTATCTGAGCTAATTTGAAACCCTTGTTTTATGCATCACCCCACCTCACCTTTCCCGTTCAGCAGCCATAGTGTGTTTCCTAAACGTGGGTCTCTGTTCTGTTTTGCAATTCAGTTCAAGTGTAGCGGTTTTTACATTCCCTCTCTAAGTGATATCTTAGGATAAGTGTCTTTTTCTGTGTGACTTATTTCACTTAGAATCGTCGTACCTAAATCCACTCATCGTGCTGCTACTAGCCTTATGACGTTGATTTCATGGCTGAGTGATATTCCATTGTACAGGAGGACCACAACTTCTTTATCCATTTTTCTCTTTCCTAGGATATTTAAGGTGTAATGAAGTGGGGGTTCTTGTCAACAGAGCAGCCCTAAACTTTGGGGTGCCTCTGTCTTGCTGATTTTTAGTTTTCCCAATTTATACGCCCATGAGTGGAAGTGCCCTATGCTCTCCAAGCTGTGTTTTTTAGATGTTTCAGAACACACCGTACACTTCTCCAGAGTGGCTGTTGGCAATTTACATCCCACCCATCAGCGTAGCAAGGCTCCCATTTCTCCATGGCCGGTCCTGCATTTCTGGTTTGGACACTTTTTTCCGCATGGCCCTTTTGCCCGCTGGGAAGCGAGACTTCTTTGGAGCGCTGATTGGCCTTTCCAGGTTGCTTGGTTGGCCAAAAAGGGCGTATGCGTTTTTTCCTGAATATATTCAGGAAAAAACGCATACGCCCTTTTTGGCCAAGGGCATCATTGTCCACGTTTTGCCGCTTTTCATGTGCTTTCAAGGCGATTCGAATCTACCTCCTGAAATCTGTTTCCTGCAATTCTGCCTTGCTTTCAAAGCCTCTTCGTTGCCTTCCCTTAATATATTTGTGGACGAGAGGTATCATTTAAAACTCTGCAGGTTTGTGAATTGCAGTGCCCCTGAGCTCCATTTTTCAACTCGCTTTTTTGGGAGCTAGCCGCAAAAGCGCAGGATTGCTTCTGGCCCTCTTCTGGTTCTGGGGGGCAGGCTGAGCTTGTGCTTAATTCTTCTTCCTGATGGGAAAATAGAGTGACCTGTGCCTGTCCCAACACCTAGAGCTAGTCTCTCATTGGTTCCCCCTCTTCCCCTTCATCCTCAGGACAAATTGCAACCTGTACGGAACAGGAGGTTAAAGGTGCTGATTCTCCAAGGAGGGAGATGGCTAGTAAATCGGCTGGAATGGCGAACCCGAGCAAAGGAGATGAGAAATGAGGTGCGTTTTAGAAACCTTTCCCAATCACACGGTGTACCATCTTCTGGGTTTCTCATGCCTGTTTTCGACGTAGGAAGATGCCCTTGAACCTGGAGATTTGGGACCCATTGGATGGGTACCATGCAGTATTACTTGAAAGGGTCTGCGTTGGCTCACCCAACCTCACCGAACCTCTCAGCCCCAAGAGTGTCCACCCTTATGTCTCAATCAGCTGTGGGTCTAGATATGGTCAATCCAGGTTGCATCACAGCCCCTGAACGAATTTTGTAAGAATTTCTCTCTCTTTCACTGTCTTTGTTTCACGGGTTTTGAAAAGTAATTTATTTTTATAATGGGGTTTAGCTGCTTTTCACGGCTGTGTTTATGCCACTTTACACCCCCTTGACTCACTTACAGAGAGATATCAATATATAGGTTTGAAGATTGTTACTAGTCAGATATATTCTTGTGCGGTGAATAGGGGGTGTTGAGTCCAGTTCACTGAAAAAGGAATAGGTCTTGTCTCTTACATATTGGGTTTATGGAACGGTATCGGAGCTAATTTGAAACCCTTGTTTTATGCATCACCCCACCTCACCTTTCCCGTTCAGCAGCCATAGTGTGTTTCCTAAACGTGGGACTCTGTTCTGTTTTGCAATTCAGTTCAAGTGTAGCGTTTTTTACATTCCCTCTAGAAGTGATATCTTATGATAAGTGTCTTTTTCTGTGTGACTTATTTCACTTAGAATCGTCGTACCTAAATCCACTCATCGTGCTGCTACTAGCCTTATGACGTTGATTTCATGGCTGAGTGATATTCCATTGTACATGAGGACCACAACTTCTTTATCCATTTTTCTCTTTCCTAGGATATTTAAGGTGTAATGAAGTGGGGGTTCTTGTCCACAGAGGAGCCCTAAACTTTGGGGTGCCTGTGTCTTGCTGATTTTTAGTTTTCCCAATTTATACGGCCATGAGTGGAAGTGCCCTATGCTCTCCAAGCTGTGTTTTTAGATGTTTCAGAACACACCGTACACTTCTCCGGAGTGCCTGTTGGCAATTTACATCCCACCCATCAGCGTAGCAAGGCTCCCATTTCTCCATGGCCGGTCCTGCATTTCTGGTTTGGACACTTTTTTCCCCATGGCCCTTTTGCCCGCTGGGAAGCGAGACTTCTTTGGAGCGCTGATTGGCCTTTCCAGGTTGCTTGGTTGGCCAAAAAGGGCGTATGCGTTTTTTCCTGAATATATTCAGGAAAAAACGCATACGCCCTTTTTGGCCAAGGGCATCATTGTCCACGTTTTGCCGCTTTTCATGTGCTTTCAAGGCGATTCGAATCTACCTCCTGAAATCTGTTTCCTGCAATTCTGCCTTGCTTTCAAAGCCTCTTCGTTGCCTTCCCTTAATATATTTGTGGAAGAGAGGTATCATTTAAAACTCTGCAGGTTTGTGAATTGCAGTGCCCCTGAGCTCCATTTTTCAACTCGCTTTTTTGGGAGCTGGCCGCAAAAGCGCAGGATTGCTTCAGGCCCTCTTCTGGTTCTGGGGGGCAGGCTGAGCTTGTGCTTGATTCTTCTTCCTGATGGGAAAATAGAGTGACCTGTGCCTGTCCCAACACCTAGAGCTAGTCTCTCATTGGTTCCCCCTCTTCCCGTTCATCCTCAGGACAAATTGCAACCTGTACGGAACAGGAGGTTAAAGGTGCTGATTCTCCAAGGAGGGAGATTGCTAGTAAATCGGCTGGAATGGCGAACCCGAGCAAAGGAGATGAGAAATGAGGTGCGTTTTAGAAACCTTTCCCGATCACACGGTGTACCATCTTCTGGGTTTCTCATGCCTGTTTTCGACGTAGGAAGATGCCCTTGAACCTGGAGATTTGGGACCCATGGGATGGGTACCATGCAGTATTACTTGAAAGGGTCTGCGTTGGCTCACCCAACCTCACCGAACCTCTCAGCCCCAAGAGTGTCCACCCTTATGTCTCAATCAGCTGTGGGTCTAGATATGGTCAATCCAGGTTGCATCACAGCCCCTGAACGAATTTTGTAAGAATTTCTCTCTCTTTCACTGTCTTTGTTTCACGGGTTTTGAAAAGTAATTTAGTTTTATAATGGGGTTTAGCTGCTTTTCACGGCTGTGTTTATGACGCTTTACACCCCCTTGACTCACTTACAGAGAGATATCAATACATAGGTTTGAAGATTCTTACTAGTCAGATATATTCTTGTGCGGTGAATAGGGGGTGTTGAGTCCAGTTCACTGAAAAAGGAATAGGTCTTGTCTCTTACATATTGGGTTTATGGAACGGTATCGGAGCTAATTTGAAACCCTTGTTTTATGCATCACCCCACCTCACCTTTCCCGTTCAGCAGCCATAGTGTGTTTCCTAAACGTGGGACTCTGTTCTGTTTTGCAATTCAGTTCAAGTGTAGCGGTTTTTACATTCCCTCTAGAAGTGATATCTTATGATAAGTGTCTTTTTCTGTGTGACTTATTTCACTTAGAATCGTCGTACCTAAATCCACTCATCGTGCTGCTACTAGCCTTATGACGTTGATTTCATGGCTGAGTGATATTCCATTGTACATGAGGACCACAACTTCTTTATCCATTTTTCTCTTTCCTAGGATATTTAAGGTGTAATGAAGTGGGGGTTCTTGTCCACAGAGCAGCCCTAAACTTTGGGGTGCCTGTGTCTTGCTGATTTTTAGTTTTCCCAATTTATACGCCCATGAGTGGAAGTGCCCTATGCTCTCCAAGCTGTGTTTTTAGATGTTTCAGAACACACCGTACACTTCTCCGGAGTGCCTGTTGGCAATTTACATCCCACCCATCAGCGTAGCAAGGCTCCCATTTCTCCATGGCCGGTCCTGCATTTCTGGTTTGGACACTTTTTTCCCCATGGCCCTTTTGCCCGCTGGGAAGCGAGACTTCTTTGGAGCGCTGATTGGCCTTTCCAGGTTGCTTGGTTGGCCAAAAAGGGCGTATGCGTTTTTTCCTGAATATATTCAGGAAAAAACGCATACGCCCTTTTTGGCCAAGGGCATCATTGTCCACGTTTTGCCGCTTTTCATGTGCTTTCAAGGCGATTCGAATCTACCTCCTGAAATCTGTTTCCTGCAATTCTGCCTTGCTTTCAAAGCCTCTTCGTTGCCTTCCCTTAATATATTTGTGGAAGAGAGGTATCATTTAAAACTCTGCAGGTTTGTGAATTGCAGTGCCCCTGAGCTCCATTTTTCAACTCGCTTTTTTGGGAGCTGGCCGCCAAAGCGCAGGATTGCTTCAGGCCCTCTTCTGGTTCTGGGGGGCAGGCTGAGCTTGTGCTTGATTCTTCTTCCTGATGGGAAAATAGAGTGACCTGTGCCTGTCCCAACACCTAGAGCTAGTCTCTCATTGGTTCCCCCTCTTCCCCTTCATCCTCAGGACAAATTGCAACCTGTACGGAACAGGAGGTTAAAGGTGCTGATTCTCCAAGGAGGGAGATTGCTAGTAAATCGGCTGGAATGGCGAACCCGAGCAAAGGAGATGAGAAATGAAGTGCGTTTTAGAAACCTTTCCCGATCACACGGTGTACCATCTTCTGGGTTTCTCATGCCTGTTTTCGACGTAGGAAGATGCCCTTGAACCTGCAGATTTGGGACCCATGGGATGGGTACCATGCAGTATTACTTGAAAGGGTCTGCGTTGGCTCACCCAACCTCACCGAACCTCTCAGCCCCAAGAGTGTCCACCCTTATGTCTCAATCAGCTGTGGGTCTAGATATGGTCAATCCAGGTTGCATCACAGCCCCTGAACGAATTTTGTAAGAATTTCTCTCTCTTTCACTGTCTTTGTTTCACGGGTTTTGAAAAGTAATTTAGTTTTATAATGGGGTTTAGCTGCTTTTCACGGCTGTGTTTATGCCGCTTTACACCCCCTTGACTCACTTACAGAGAGATATCAATACATAGGTTTGAAGATTCTTACTAGTCAGATATATTCTTGTGCGGTGAATAGGGGGTGTTGAGTCCAGTTCACTGAAAAAGGAATAGGTCTTGTCTCTTACATATTGGGTTTATGGAACGGTATCGGAGCTAATTTGAAACCCTTGTTTTATGCATCACCCCACCTCACCTTTCCCGTTCAGCAGCCATAGTGTGTTTCCTAAACGTGGGACTCTGTTCTGTTTTGCAATTCAGTTCAAGTGTAGCGGTTTTTACATTCCCTCTAGAAGTGATATCTTATGATAAGTGTCTTTTTCTGTGTGACTTATTTCACTTAGAATCGTCGTACCTAAATCCACTCATCGTGCTGCTACTAGCCTTATGACGTTGATTTCATGGCTGAGTGATATTCCATTGTACGTGAGGACCACAACTTCTTTATCCATTTTTCTCTTTCCTAGGATATTTAAGGTGTAATGAAGTGGGGGTTCTTGTCCACAGAGCAGCCCTAAACTTTGGGGTGCCTGTGTCTTGCTGATTTTTAGTTTTCCCAATTTATACGCCCATGAGTGGAAGTGCCCTATGCTCTCCAAGCTGTGTTTTTTAGATGTTTCAGAACACACCGTACACTTCTCCAGAGTGGCTGTTGGCAATTTACATCCCACCCATCAGCGTAGCAAGGCTCCCATTTCTCCATGGCCGGTCCTGCATTTCTGGTTTGGACACTTTTTTCCGCATGGCCCTTTTGCCCGCTGGGAAGCGAGACTTCTTTGGAGCGCTGATTGGCCTTTCCAGGTTGCTTGGTTGGCCAAAAAGGGCGTATGCGTTTTTTCCTGAATATATTCAGGAAAAAACGCATACGCCCTTTTTGGCCAAGGGCATCATTGTCCACGTTTTGCCGCTTTTCATGTGCTTTCAAGGCGATTCGAATCTACCTCCTGAAATCTGTTTCCTGCAATTCTGCCTTGCTTTCAAAGCCTCTTCGTTGCCTTCCCTTAATATATTTGTGGACGAGAGGTATCATTTAAAACTCTGCAGGTCTGTGAATTGCAGTGCCCCTGAGCTCCATTTTTCAACTCGCTTTTTTGGGAGCTGGCCGCAAAAGCGCAGGATTGCTTCAGGCCCTCTTCTGGTTCTGGGGGGCAGGCTGAGCTTGTGCTTGATTCTTCTTCCTGATGGGAAAATAGAGTGACCTGTGCCTGTCCCAACACCTAGAGCTAGTCTCTCATTGGTTCCCCCTCTTCCCGTTCATCCTCAGGACAAATCGCAACCTGTACGGAACAGGAGGTTAAAGGTGCTGATTCTCCAAGGAGGGAGATGGCTAGTAAATCGGCTGGAATGGCGAACCCGAGCAAAGGAGATGAGAAATGAGGTGCGTTTTAGAAACCTTTCCCGATCACACGGTGTACCATCTTCTGGGTTTCTCATGCCTGTTTTCGACGTAGGAAGATGCCCTTGAACCTGGAGATTTGGGACCCATGGGATGGGTACCATGCAGTATTACTTGAAAGGGTCTGCGTTGGCTCACCCAACCTCACCGAACCTCTCAGCCCCAAGAGTGTCCACCCTTATGTCTCAATCAGCTGTGGGTCTAGATATGGTCAATCCAGGTTGCATCACAGCCCCTGAACGAATTTTGTAAGAATTTCTCTCTCTTTCACTGTCTTTGTTTCACGGGTTTTGAAAAGTAATTTATTTTTATAATGGGGTTTAGCTGCTTTTCACGGCTGTGTTTATGCCGCTTTACACCCCCTTGACTCACTTACAGAGAGATATCAATACATAGGTTTGAAGATTCTTACTAGTCAGATATATTCTTGTGCGGTGAATAGGGGGTGTTGAGTCCAGTTCACTGAAAAAGGAATAGGTCTTGTCTCTTACATATTGGGTTTATGGAACGGTATCGGAGCTAATTTGAAACCCTTGTTTTATGCATCACCCCACCTCACCTTTCCCGTTCAGCAGCCATAGTGTGTTTCCTAAACGTGGGACTCTGTTCTGTTTTGCAATTCAGTTCAAGTGTAGCGTTTTTTACATTCCCTCTAGAAGTGATATCTTATGATAAGTGTCTTTTTCTGTGTGACTTATTTCACTTAGAATCGTCGTACCTAAATCCACTCATCGTGCTGCTACTAGCCTTATGACGTTGATTTCATGGCTGAGGGATATTCCATTGTACATGAGGACCACAACTTCTTTATCCATTTTTCTCTTTCCTAGGATATTTAAGGTGTAATGAAGTGGGGGTTCTTGTCCACAGAGCAGCCCTAAACTTTGGGGTGCCTGTGTCTTGCTGATTTTTAGTTTTCCCAATTTATACGCCCATGAGTGGAAGTGCCCTATGCTCTCCAAGCTGTGTTTTTTAGATGTTTCAGAACACACCGTACACTTCTCCAGAGTGGCTGTTGGCAATTTACATCCCACCCATCAGCGTAGCAAGGCTCCCATTTCTCCATGGCCGGTCCTGCATTTCTGGTTTGGACACTTTTTTCCGCATGGCCCTTTTGCCCGCTGGGAAGCGAGACTTCTTTGGAGCGCTGATTGGCCTTTCCAGGTTGCTTGGTTGGCCAAAAAGGGCGTATGCGTTTTTTCCTGAATATATTCAGGAAAAAACGCATACGCCCTTTTTGGCCAAGGGCATCATTGTCCACGTTTTGCCGCTTTTCATGTGCTTTCAAGGCGATTCGAATCTACCTCCTGAAATCTGTTTCCTGCAATTCTGCCTTGCTTTCAAAGCCTCTTCGTTGCCTTCCCTTAATATATTTGTGGACGAGAGGTATCATTTAAAACTCTGCAGGTCTGTGAATTGCAGTGCCCCTGAGCTCCATTTTTCAACTCGCTTTTTTGGGAGCTGGCCGCAAAAGCGCAGGATTGCTTCAGGCCCTCTTCTGGTTCTGGGGGGCAGGCTGAGCTTGTGCTTAATTCTTCTTCCTGATGGGAAAATAGAGTGACCTGTGCCTGTCCCAACACCTAGAGCTAGTCTCTCATTGGTTCCCCCTCTTCCCGTTCATCCTCAGGACAAATTGCAACCTGTACGGAACAGGAGGTTAAAGGTGCTGATTCTCCAAGGAGGGAGATGGCTAGTAAATCGGCTGGAATGGCGAACCCGAGCAAAGGAGATGAGAAATGAGGTGCGTTTTAGAAACCTTTCCCGATCACACGGTGTACCATCTTCTGGGTTTCTCATGCCTGTTTTCGACGTAGGAAGATGCCCTTGAACCTGGAGATTTGGGACCCATGGGATGGGTACCATGCAGTATTACTTGAAAGGGTCTGCGTTGGCTCACCCAACCTCACCGAACCTCTCAGCCCCAGGAGTGTCCACCCTTATGTCTCAATCAGCTGTGGGTCTAGATATGGTCAATCCAGGTTGCATCACAGCCCCTGAACGAATTTTGTAAGAATTTCTCTCTCTTTCACTGTCTTTGTTTCACGGGTTTTGAAAAGTAATTTAGTTTTATAATGGGGTTTAGCTGCTTTTCACGGCTGTGTTTATGCCGCTTTACACCCCCTTGACTCACTTACAGAGAGATATCAATACATAGGTTTGAAGATTCTTACTAGTCAGATATATTCTTGTGCGGTGAATAGGGGGTGTTGAGTCCAGTTCACTGAAAAAGGAATAGGTCTTGTCTCTTACATATTGGGTTTATGGAACGGTATCGGAGCTAATTTGAAACCCTTGTTTTATGCATCACCCCACCTCACCTTTCCCGTTCAGCAGCCATAGTGTGTTTCCTAAACGTGGGACTCTGTTCTGTTTTGCAATTCAGTTCAAGTGTAGCGGTTTTTACATTCCCTCTCGAAGTGATATCTTATGATAAGTGTCTTTTTCTGTGTGACTTATTTCACTTAGAATCGTCGTACCTAAATCCACTCATCGTGCTGCTACTAGCCTTATGACGTTGATTTCAGGGCTGAGTGATATTCCATTGTACATGAGGACCACAACTTCTTTATCCATTTTTCTCTTTCCTAGGATATTGAAGGTGTAATGAAGTGGGGGTTCTTGTCCACAGAGCAGCCCTAAACTTTGGGGTGCCTGTGTCTTGCTGATTTTTAGTTTTCCCAATTCATACGGCCATGAGTGGAAGTGCCCTATGCTCTCCAAGCTGTGTTTTTAGATGTTTCAGAACACACCGTACACTTCTCCGGAGTGCCTGTTGGCAATATACATCCCACCCATCAGCGTAGCAAGGCTCCCATTTCTCCATGGCCGGTCCTGCATTTCTGGTTTGGACACTTTTTTCCGCATGGCCCTTTTGCCCGCTGGGAAGCGAGACTTCTTTGGAGCGCTGATTGGCCTTTCCAGGTTGCTTGGTTGGCCAAAAAGGGCGTATGCGTTTTTTCCTGAATATATTCAGGAAAAAACGCATACGCCCTTTTTGGCCAAGGGCATCATTGTCCACGTTTTGCCGCTTTTCATGTGCTTTCAAGGCGATTCGAATCTACCTCCTGAAATCTGTTTCCTGCAATTCTGCCTTGCTTTCAAAGCCTCTTCGTTGCCTTCCCTTAATATATTTGTGGACGAGAGGTATCATTTAAAACTCTGCAGGTCTGTGAATTGTAGTGCCCCTGAGCTCCATTTTTCAACTCGCTTTTTTGGGAGCTGGCCGCAAAAGCGCAGGATTGCTTCAGGCCCTCTTCTGGTTCTGGGGGGCAGGCTGAGCTTGTGCTTAATTCTTCTTCCTGATGGGAAAATAGAGTGACCTGTGCCTGTCCCAACACCTAGAGCTAGTCTCTCATTGGTTCCCCCTCTTCCCCTTCATCCTCAGGACAAATTGCAACCTGTACGGAACAGGAGGTTAAAGGTGCTGATTCTCCAAGGAGGGAGATGGCTAGTAAATCGGCTGGAATGGCGAACCCGAGCAAAGGAGATGAGAAATGAGGTGCGTTTTAGAAACCTTTCCCGATCACACCGTGTACCATCTTCTGGGTTTCTCATGCCTGTTTTCGACGTAGGAAGATGCCCTTGAACCTGGAGATTTGGGACCCATGGGTTGGGTACCATGCAGTATTACTTGAAAGGGTGTGCGTTGGCTCACCCAACCTCACCGAACCTCTCAGCCCCAAGAGTGTCCACCCTTATGTCTCAATCAGCTGTGGGTCTAGATATGGTCAATCCAGGTTGCATCACAGCCCCTGAACGAATTTTGTAAGAATTTCTCTCTCTTTCACTGTCTTTGTTTCACGGGTTTTGAAAAGTAATTTATTTTTATAATGGGGTTTAGCTGCTTTTCACGGCTGTGTTTATGCCGCTTTACACCACCTTGACTCACTTACAGAGAGATATCAATACATAGGTTTGAAGATTCTTACTAGTCAGATATATTCTTGTGCGGTGAATAGGGGGTGTTGAGTCCAGTTCACTGAGCAAGGAATAGGTCTTGTCTCTTACATATTGGGTTTATGGAACGGTATCTGAGCTAATTTGAAACCCTTGTTTTATGCATCACCCCACCTCACCTTTCCCGTTCAGCAGCCATAGTGTGTTTCCTAAACGTGTGACTCTGTTCTGTTTTGCAATTCAGTTCAAGTGTAGCGGTTTTTACATTCCCTCTAGAAGTGATATCTTATGATAAGTGTCTTTTTCTGTGTGACTTATTTCACTTAGAATCGTCGTACCTAAATCCACTCATCGTGCTGCTACTAGCCTTATGACGTTGATTTCATGGCTGAGTGATATTCCATTGTACATGAGGACCACAACTTCTTTATCCATTTTTCTCTTTCCTAGGATATTTAAGGTGTAATGAAGTGGGGGTTCTTGTCCACAGAGCAGCCCTAAACTTTGGGGTGCCTGTGTCTTGCTGATTTTTAGTTTTCCCAATTTATACGCCCATGAGTGGAAGTGCCCTATGCTCTCCAAGCTGTGTTTTTTAGATGTTTCAGAACACACCGTACACTTCTCCAGAGTGGCTGTTGGCAATTTACATCCCACCCATCAGCGTAGCAAGGCTCCCATTTCTCCATGGCCGGTCCTGCATTTCTGGTTTGGACACTTTTTTCCGCATGGCCCTTTTGCCCGCTGGGAAGCGAGACTTCTTTGGAGCGCTGATTGGCCTTTCCAGGTTGCTTGGTTGGCCAAAAAGGGCGTATGCGTTTTTTCCTGAATATATTCAGGAAAAAACGCATACGCCCTTTTTGGCCAAGGGCATCATTGTCCACGTTTTGCCGCTTTTCATGTGCTTTCAAGGCGATTCGAATCTACCTCCTGAAATCTGTTTCCTGCAATTCTGCCTTGCTTTCAAAGCCTCTTCGTTGCCTTCCCTTAATATATTTGTGGACGAGAGGTATCATTTAAAACTCTGCAGGTCTGTGAATTGCAGTGCCCCTGAGCTCCATTTTTCAACTCGCTTTTTTGGGAGCTGGCCGCAAAAGCGCAGGATTGCTTCAGGCCCTCTTCTGGTTCTGGGGGGCAGGCTGAGCTTGTGCTTAATTCTTCTTCCTGATGGGAAAATAGAGTGACCTGTGCCTGTCCCAACACCTAGAGCTAGTCTCTCATTGGTTCCCCCTCTTCCCGTTCATCCTCAGGACAAATTGCAACCTGTACGGAACAGGAGGTTAAAGGTGCTGATTCTCCAAGGAGGGAGATGGCTAGTAAATCGGCTGGAATGGCGAACCCGAGCAAAGGAGATGAGAAATGAGGTGCGTTTTAGAAACCTTTCCCGATCACACGGTGTACCATCTTCTGGGTTTCTCATGCCTGTTTTCGACGTAGGAAGATGCCCTTGAACCTGGAGATTTGGGACCCATGGGATGGGTACCATGCAGTATTACTTGAAAGGGTCTGCGTTGGCTCACCCAACCTCACCGAACCTCTCAGCCCCAGGAGTGTCCACCCTTATGTCTCAATCAGCTGTGGGTCTAGATATGGTCAATCCAGGTTGCATCACAGCCCCTGAAAGAATTTTGTAAGAATTTCTCTCTCTTTCACTGTCTTTGTTTCACGGGTTTTGAAAAGTAATTTATTTTTATAATGGGGTTTAGCTGCTTTTCACGGCTGTGTTTATGCCGCTTTACACCCCCTTGACTCACTTACAGAGAGATATCAATACATAGGTTTGAAGATTCTTACTAGTCAGATATATTCTTGTGCGGTGAATAGGGGGTGTTGAGTCCAGTTCACTGAAAAAGGAATAGGTCTTGTCTCTTACATATTGGGTTTATGGAACGGTATCGGAGCTAATTTGAAACCCTTGTTTTATGCATCACCCCACCTCACCTTTCCCGTTCAGCAGCCATAGTGTGTTTCCTAAACGTGGGACTCTGTTCTGTTTTGCAATTCAGTTCAAGTGTAGCGGTTTTTACATTCCCTCTAGAAGTGATATCTTATGATAAGTGTCTTTTTCTGTGTGACTTATTTCACTTAGAATCGTCGTACCTAAATCCACTCATCGTGCTGCTACTAGCCTTATGACGTTGATTTCATGGCTGAGTGATATTCCATTGTACATGAGGACCACAACTTCTTTATCCATTTTTCTCTTTCCTAGGATATTGAAGGTGTAATGAAGTGGGGGTTCTTGTCCACAGAGCAGCCCTAAACTTTGGGGTGCCTGTGTCTTGCTGATTTTTAGTTTTCCCAATTCATACGGCCATGAGTGGAAGTGCCCTATGCTCTCCAAGCTGTGTTTTTAGATGTTTCAGAACACACCGTACACTTCTCCGGAGTGCCTGTTGGCAATATACATCCCACCCATCAGCGTAGCAAGGCTCCCATTTCTCCATGGCCGGTCCTGCATTTCTGGTTTGGACACTTTTTTCCGCATGGCCCTTTTGCCCGCTGGGAAGCGAGACTTCTTTGGAGCGCTGATTGGCCTTTCCAGGTTGCTTGGTTGGCCAAAAAGGGCGTATGCGTTTTTTCCTGAATATATTCAGGAAAAAACGCATACGCCCTTTTTGGCCAAGGGCATCATTGTCCACGTTTTGCCGCTTTTCATGTGCTTTCAAGGCGATTCGAATCTACCTCCTGAAATCTGTTTCCTGCAATTCTGCCTTGCTTTCAAAGCCTCTTCGTTGCCTTCCCTTAATATATTTGTGGACGAGAGGTATCATTTAAAACTCTGCAGGTTTGTGAATTGCAGTGCCCCTGAGCTCCATTTTTCAACTCGCTTTTTTGGGAGCTGGCCGCCAAAGCGCAGGATTGCTTCAGGCCCTCTTCTGGTTCTGGGGGGCAGGCTGAGCTTGTGCTTAATTCTTCTTCCTGATGGGAAAATAGAGTGACCTGTGCCTGTCCCAACACCTAGAGCTAGTCTCTCATTGGTTCCCCCTCTTCCCGTTCATCCTCAGGACAAATTGCAACCTGTACGGAACAGGAGGTTAAAGGTGCTGATTCTCCAAGGAGGGAGATGGCTAGTAAATCGGCTGGAATGGCGAACCCGAGCAAAGGAGATGAGAAATGAGGTGCGTTTTAGAAACCTTTCCCAATCACACGGTGTACCATCTTCTGGGTTTCTCATGCCTGTTTTCGACGTAGGAAGATGCCCTTGAACCTGGAGATTTGGGACCCATTGGATGGGTACCATGCAGTATTACTTGAAAGGGTCTGCGTTGGCTCACCCAACCTCACCGAACCTCTCAGCCCCAAGAGTGTCCACCCTTATGTCTCAATCAGCTGTGGGTCTAGATATGGTCAATCCAGGTTGCATCACAGCCCCTGAACGAATTTTGTAAGAATTTCTCTCTCTTTCACTGTCTTTGTTTCACGGGTTTTGAAAAGTAATTTATTTTTATAATGGGGTTTAGCTGCTTTTCACGGCTGTGTTTATGCCACTTTACACCCCCTTGACTCACTTACAGAGAGATATCAATATATAGGTTTGAAGATTCTTACTAGTCAGATATATTCTTGTGCGGTGAATAGGGGGTGTTGAGTCCAGTTCACTGAAAAAGGAATAGGTCTTGTCTCTTACATATTGGGTTTATGGAACGGTATCTGAGCTAATTTGAAACCCTTGTTTTATGCATCACCCCACCTCACCTTTCCCGTTCAGCAGCCATAGTGTGTTTCCTAAACGTGGGACTCTGTTCTGTTTTGCAATTCAGTTCAAGTGTAGCGTTTTTTACATTCCCTCTAGAAGTGATATCTTATGATAAGTGTCTTTTTCTGTGTGACTTATTTCACTTAGAATCGTCGTACCTAAATCCACTCATCGTGCTGCTACTAGCCTTATGACGTTGATTTCATGGCTGAGTGATATTCCATTGTACATGAGGACCACAACTTCTTTATCCATTTTTCTCTTTCCTAGGATATTTAAGGTGTAATGAAGTGGGGGTTCTTGTCCACAGAGCAGCCCTAAACTTTGGGGTGCCTGTGTCTTGCTGATTTTTAGTTTTCCCAATTTATACGCCCATGAGTGGAAGTGCCCTATGCTCTCCAAGCTGTGTTTTTTAGATGTTTCAGAACACACCGTACACTTCTCCAGAGTGGCTGTTGGCAATTTACATCCCACCCATCAGCGTAGCAAGGCTCCCATTTCTCCATGGCCGGTCCTGCATTTCTGGTTTGGACACTTTTTTCCGCATGGCCCTTTTGCCCGCTGGGAAGCGAGACTTCTTTGGAGCGCTGATTGGCCTTTCCAGGTTGCTTGGTTGGCCAAAAAGGGCGTATGCGTTTTTTCCTGAATATATTCAGGAAAAAACGCATACGCCCTTTTTGGCCAAGGGCATCATTGTCCACGTTTTGCCGCTTTTCATGTGCTTTCAAGGCGATTCGAATCTACCTCCTGAAATCTGTTTCCTGCAATTCTGCCTTGCTTTCAAAGCCTCTTCGTTGCCTTCCCTTAATATATTTGTGGACGAGAGGTATCATTTAAAACTCTGCAGGTCTGTGAATTGCAGTGCCCCTGAGCTCCATTTTTCAACTCGCTTTTTTGGGAGCTGGCCGCAAAAGCGCAGGATTGCTTCAGGCCCTCTTCTGGTTCTGGGGGGCAGGCTGAGCTTGTGCTTAATTCTTCTTCCTGATGGGAAAATAGAGTGACCTGTGCCTGTCCCAACACCTAGAGCTAGTCTCTCATTGGTTCCCCCTCTTCCCGTTCATCCTCAGGACAAATTGCAACCTGTACGGAACAGGAGGTTAAAGGTGCTGATTCTCCAAGGAGGGAGATGGCTAGTAAATCGGCTGGAATGGCGAACCCGAGCAAAGGAGATGAGAAATGAGGTGCGTTTTAGAAACCTTTCCCGATCACACGGTGTACCATCTTCTGGGTTTCTCATGCCTGTTTTCGACGTAGGAAGATGCCCTTGAACCTGGAGATTTGGGACCCATGGGATGGGTACCATGCAGTATTACTTGAAAGGGTCTGCGTTGGCTCACCCAACCTCACCGAACCTCTCAGCCCCAGGAGTGTCCACCCTTATGTCTCAATCAGCTGTGGGTCTAGATATGGTCAATCCAGGTTGCATCACAGCCCCTGAAAGAATTTTGTAAGAATTTCTCTCTCTTTCACTGTCTTTGTTTCACGGGTTTTGAAAAGTAATTTATTTTTATAATGGGGTTTAGCTGCTTTTCACGGCTGTGTTTATGCCGCTTTACACCCCCTTGACTCACTTACAGAGAGATATCAATACATAGGTTTGAAGATTCTTACTAGTCAGATATATTCTTGTGCGGTGAATAGGGGGTGTTGAGTCCAGTTCACTGAAAAAGGAATAGGTCTTGTCTCTTACATATTGGGTTTATGGAACGGTATCTGAGCTAATTTGAAACCCTTGTTTTATGCATCACCCCACCTCACCTTTCCCGTTCAGCAGCCATAGTGTGTTTCCTAAACGTGGGACTCTGTTCTGTTTTGCAATTCAGTTCAAGTGTAGCGTTTTTTACATTCCCTCTAGAAGTGATATCTTATGATAAGTGTCTTTTTCTGTGTGACTTATTTCACTTAGAATCGTCGTACCTAAATCCACTCATCGTGCTGCTACTAGCCTTATGACGTTGATTTCATGGCTGAGTGATATTCCATTGTACATGAGGACCACAACTTCTTTATCCATTTTTCTCTTTCCTAGGATATTTAAGGTGTAATGAAGTGGGGGTTCTTGTCCACAGAGCAGCCCTAAACTTTGGGGTGCCTGTGTCTTGCTGATTTTTAGTTTTCCCAATTTATACGCCCATGAGTGGAAGTGCCCTATGCTCTCCAAGCTGTGTTTTTTAGATGTTTCAGAACACACCGTACACTTCTCCAGAGTGGCTGTTGGCAATTTACATCCCACCCATCAGCGTAGCAAGGCTCCCATTTCTCCATGGCCGGTCCTGCATTTCTGGTTTGGACACTTTTTTCCGCATGGCCCTTTTGCCCGCTGGGAAGCGAGACTTCTTTGGAGCGCTGATTGGCCTTTCCAGGTTGCTTGGTTGGCCAAAAAGGGCGTATGCGTTTTTTCCTGAATATATTCAGGAAAAAACGCATACGCCCTTTTTGGCCAAGGGCATCATTGTCCACGTTTTGCCGCTTTTCATGTGCTTTCAAGGCGATTCGAATCTACCTCCTGAAATCTGTTTCCTGCAATTCTGCCTTGCTTTCAAAGCCTCTTCGTTGCCTTCCCTTAATATATTTGTGGACGAGAGGTATCATTTAAAACTCTGCAGGTCTGTGAATTGCAGTGCCCCTGAGCTCCATTTTTCAACTCGCTTTTTTGGGAGCTGGCCGCAAAAGCGCAGGATTGCTTCAGGCCCTCTTCTGGTTCTGGGGGGCAGGCTGAGCTTGTGCTTAATTCTTCTTCCTGATGGGAAAATAGAGTGACCTGTGCCTGTCCCAACACCTAGAGCTAGTCTCTCATTGGTTCCCCCTCTTCCCGTTCATCCTCAGGACAAATTGCAACCTGTACGGAACAGGAGGTTAAAGGTGCTGATTCTCCAAGGAGGGAGATGGCTAGTAAATCGGCTGGAATGGCGAACCCGAGCAAAGGAGATGAGAAATGAGGTGCGTTTTAGAAACCTTTCCCGATCACACGGTGTACCATCTTCTGGGTTTCTCATGCCTGTTTTCGACGTAGGAAGATGCCCTTGAACCTGGAGATTTGGGACCCATGGGATGGGTACCATGCAGTATTACTTGAAAGGGTCTGCGTTGGCTCACCCAACCTCACCGAACCTCTCAGCCCCAGGAGTGTCCACCCTTATGTCTCAATCAGCTGTGGGTCTAGATATGGTCAATCCAGGTTGCATCACAGCCCCTGAAAGAATTTTGTAAGAATTTCTCTCTCTTTCACTGTCTTTGTTTCACGGGTTTTGAAAAGTAATTTATTTTTATAATGGGGTTTAGCTGCTTTTCACGGCTGTGTTTATGCCGCTTTACACCCCCTTGACTCACTTACAGAGAGATATCAATACATAGGTTTGAAGATTCTTACTAGTCAGATATATTCTTGTGCGGTGAATAGGGGGTGTTGAGTCCAGTTCACTGAAAAAGGAATAGGTCTTGTCTCTTACATATTGGGTTTATGGAACGGTATCGGAGCTAATTTGAAACCCTTGTTTTATGCATCACCCCACCTCACCTTTCCCGTTCAGCAGCCATAGTGTGTTTCCTAAACGTGGGACTCTGTTCTGTTTTGCAATTCAGTTCAAGTGTAGCGGTTTTTACATTCCCTCTAGAAGTGATATCTTATGATAAGTGTCTTTTTCTGTGTGACTTATTTCACTTAGAATCGTCGTACCTAAATCCACTCATCGTGCTGCTACTAGCCTTATGACGTTGATTTCATGGCTGAGTGATATTCCATTGTACATGAGGACCACAACTTCTTTATCCATTTTTCTCTTTCCTAGGATATTGAAGGTGTAATGAAGTGGGGGTTCTTGTCCACAGAGCAGCCCTAAACTTTGGGGTGCCTGTGTCTTGCTGATTTTTAGTTTTCCCAATTCATACGGCCATGAGTGGAAGTGCCCTATGCTCTCCAAGCTGTGTTTTTAGATGTTTCAGAACACACCGTACACTTCTCCGGAGTGCCTGTTGGCAATATACATCCCACCCATCAGCGTAGCAAGGCTCCCATTTCTCCATGGCCGGTCCTGCATTTCTGGTTTGGACACTTTTTTCCGCATGGCCCTTTTGCCCGCTGGGAAGCGAGACTTCTTTGGAGCGCTGATTGGCCTTTCCAGGTTGCTTGGTTGGCCAAAAAGGGCGTATGCGTTTTTTCCTGAATATATTCAGGAAAAAACGCATACGCCCTTTTTGGCCAAGGGCATCATTGTCCACGTTTTGCCGCTTTTCATGTGCTTTCAAGGCGATTCGAATCTACCTCCTGAAATCTGTTTCCTGCAATTCTGCCTTGCTTTCAAAGCCTCTTCGTTGCCTTCCCTTAATATATTTGTGGACGAGAGGTATCATTTAAAACTCTGCAGGTTTGTGAATTGCAGTGCCCCTGAGCTCCATTTTTCAACTCGCTTTTTTGGGAGCTGGCCGCCAAAGCGCAGGATTGCTTCAGGCCCTCTTCTGGTTCTGGGGGGCAGGCTGAGCTTGTGCTTAATTCTTCTTCCTGATGGGAAAATAGAGTGACCTGTGCCTGTCCCAACACCTAGAGCTAGTCTCTCATTGGTTCCCCCTCTTCCCGTTCATCCTCAGGACAAATTGCAACCTGTACGGAACAGGAGGTTAAAGGTGCTGATTCTCCAAGGAGGGAGATGGCTAGTAAATCGGCTGGAATGGCGAACCCGAGCAAAGGAGATGAGAAATGAGGTGCGTTTTAGAAACCTTTCCCAATCACACGGTGTACCATCTTCTGGGTTTCTCATGCCTGTTTTCGACGTAGGAAGATGCCCTTGAACCTGGAGATTTGGGACCCATTGGATGGGTACCATGCAGTATTACTTGAAAGGGTCTGCGTTGGCTCACCCAACCTCACCGAACCTCTCAGCCCCAAGAGTGTCCACCCTTATGTCTCAATCAGCTGTGGGTCTAGATATGGTCAATCCAGGTTGCATCACAGCCCCTGAACGAATTTTGTAAGAATTTCTCTCTCTTTCACTGTCTTTGTTTCACGGGTTTTGAAAAGTAATTTATTTTTATAATGGGGTTTAGCTGCTTTTCACGGCTGTGTTTATGCCACTTTACACCCCCTTGACTCACTTACAGAGAGATATCAATATATAGGTTTGAAGATTCTTACTAGTCAGATATATTCTTGTGCGGTGAATAGGGGGTGTTGAGTCCAGTTCACTGAAAAAGGAATAGGTCTTGTCTCTTACATATTGGGTTTATGGAACGGTATCTGAGCTAATTTGAAACCCTTGTTTTATGCATCACCCCACCTCACCTTTCCCGTTCAGCAGCCATAGTGTGTTTCCTAAACGTGGGACTCTGTTCTGTTTTGCAATTCAGTTCAAGTGTAGCGTTTTTTACATTCCCTCTAGAAGTGATATCTTATGATAAGTGTCTTTTTCTGTGTGACTTATTTCACTTAGAATCGTCGTACCTAAATCCACTCATCGTGCTGCTACTAGCCTTATGACGTTGATTTCATGGCTGAGTGATATTCCATTGTACATGAGGACCACAACTTCTTTATCCATTTTTCTCTTTCCTAGGATATTTAAGGTGTAATGAAGTGGGGGTTCTTGTCCACAGAGCAGCCCTAAACTTTGGGGTGCCTGTGTCTTGCTGATTTTTAGTTTTCCCAATTTATACGCCCATGAGTGGAAGTGCCCTATGCTCTCCAAGCTGTGTTTTTTAGATGTTTCAGAACACACCGTACACTTCTCCAGAGTGGCTGTTGGCAATTTACATCCCACCCATCAGCGTAGCAAGGCTCCCATTTCTCCATGGCCGGTCCTGCATTTCTGGTTTGGACACTTTTTTCCGCATGGCCCTTTTGCCCGCTGGGAAGCGAGACTTCTTTGGAGCGCTGATTCGCCTTTCCAGGTTGCTTGGTTGGCCAAAAAGGGCGTATGCGTTTTTTCCTGAATATATTCAGGAAAAAACGCATACGCCCTTTTTGGCCAAGGGCATCATTGTCCACGTTTTGCCGCTTTTCATGTGCTTTCAAGGCGATTCGAATCTACCTCCTGAAATCTGTTTCCTGCAATTCTGCCTTGCTTTCAAAGCCTCTTCGTTGCCTTCCCTTAATATATTTGTGGACGAGAGGTATCATTTAAAACTCTGCAGGTCTGTGAATTGCAGTGCCCCTGAGCTCCATTTTTCAACTCGCTTTTTTGGGAGCTGGCCGCAAAAGCGCAGGATTGCTTCAGGCCCTCTTCTGGTTCTGGGGGGCAGGCTGAGCTTGTGCTTAATTCTTCTTCCTGATGGGAAAATAGAGTGACCTGTGCCTGTCCCAACACCTAGAGCTAGTCTCTCATTGGTTCCCCCTCTTCCCGTTCATCCTCAGGACAAATTGCAACCTGTACGGAACAGGAGGTTAAAGGTGCTGATTCTCCAAGGAGGGAGATGGCTAGTAAATCGGCTGGAATGGCGAACCCGAGCAAAGGAGATGAGAAATGAGGTGCGTTTTAGAAACCTTTCCCGATCACACGGTGTACCATCTTCTGGGTTTCTCATGCCTGTTTTCGACGTAGGAAGATGCCCTTGAACCTGGAGATTTGGGACCCATGGGATGGGTACCATGCAGTATTACTTGAAAGGGTCTGCGTTGGCTCACCCAACCTCACCGAACCTCTCAGCCCAAAGAGTGTCCACCCTTATGTCTCAATCAGCTGTGGGTCTAGATATGGTCAATCCAGGTTGCATCACAGCCCCTGAAAGAATTTTGTAAGAATTTCTCTCTCTTTCACTGTCTTTGTTTCACGGGTTTTGAAAAGTAATTTATTTTTATAATGGGGTTTAGCTGCTTTTCACGGCTGTGTTTATGCCGCTTTACACCCCCTTGACTCACTTACAGAGAGATATCAATACATAGGTTTGAAGATTCTTACTAGTCAGATATATTCTTGTGCGGTGAATAGGGGGTGTTGAGTCCAGTTCACTGAAAAAGGAATAGGTCTTGTCTCTTACATATTGGGTTTATGGAACGGTATCGGAGCTAATTTGAAACCCTTGTTTTATGCATCACCCCACCTCACCTTTCCCGTTCAGCAGCCATAGTGTGTTTCCTAAACGTGGGACTCTGTTCTGTTTTGCAATTCAGTTCAAGTGTAGCGGTTTTTACATTCCCTCTAGAAGTGATATCTTATGATAAGTGTCTTTTTCTGTGTGACTTATTTCACTTAGAATCGTCGTACCTAAATCCACTCATCGTGCTGCTACTAGCCTTATGACGTTGATTTCATGGCTGAGTGATATTCCATTGTACATGAGGACCACAACTTCTTTATCCATTTTTCTCTTTCCTAGGATATTTAAGGTGTAATGAAGTGGGGGTTCTTGTCCACAGAGCAGCCCTAAACTTTGGGGTGCCTGTGTCTTGCTGATTTTTAGTTTTCCCAATTCATACGCCCATGAGTGGAAGTGCCCTATGCTCTCCAAGCTGTGTTTTTAGATGTTTCAGAACACACCGTACACTTCTCCGGAGTGCCTGTTGGCAATTTACATCCCACCCATCAGCGTAGCAAGGCTCCCATTTCTCCATGGCCGGTCCTGCATTTCTGGTTTGGACACTTTTTTCCCCATGGCCCTTTTGCCCGCTGGGAAGCGAGACTTCTTTGGAGCGCTGATTGGCCTTTCCAGGTTGCTTGGTTGGCCAAAAAGGGCGTATGCGTTTTTTCCTGAATATATTCAGGAAAAAACGCATACGCCCTTTTTGGCCAAGGGCATCATTGTCCACGTTTTGCCGCTTTTCATGTGCTTTCAAGGCGATTCGAATCTACCTCCTGAAATCTGTTTCCTGCAATTCTGCCTTGCTTTCAAAGCCTCTTCGTTGCCTTCCCTTAATATATTTGTGGACGAGAGGTATCATTTAAAACTGTGCAGGTTTGTGAATTGCAGTGCCCCTGAGCACCATTTTTCAACTCGCTTTTTTGGGAGCTGGCCGCCAAAGCGCAGGATTGCTTCAGGCCCTCTTCTGGTTCTGGGGGGCAGGCTGAGCTTGTGCTTGATTCTTCTTCCTGATGGGAAAATAGAGTGACCTGTGCCTGTCCCAACACCTAGAGCTAGTCTCTCATTGGTTCCCCCTCTTCCCGTTCATCCTCAGGACAAATTGCAACCTGTACGGAACAGGAGGTTAAAGGTGCTGATTCTCCAAGGAGGGAGATTGCTAGTAAATCGGCTGGAATGGCGAACCCGAGCAAAGGAGATGAGAAATGAGGTGCGTTTTAGAAACCTTTCCCGATCACACGGTGTACCATCTTCTGGGTTTCTCATGCCTGTTTTCGACGTAGGAAGATGCCCTTGAACCTGCAGATTTGGGACCCATGGGATGGGTACCATGCAGTATTACTTGAAAGGGTCTGCGTTGGCTCACCCAACCTCACCGAACCTCTCAGCCCCAAGAGTGTCCACCCTTATGTCTCAATCAGCTGTGGGTCTAGATATGGTCAATCCAGGTTGCATCACAGCCCCTGAACGAATTTTGTAAGAATTTCTCTCTCTTTCACTGTCTTTGTTTCACGGGTTTTGAAAAGTAATTTAGTTTTATAATGGGGTTTAGCTGCTTTTCACGGCTGTGTTTATGCCGCTTTACACCCCCTTGACTCACTTACAGAGAGATATCAATACATAGGTTTGAAGATTCTTACTAGTCAGATATATTCTTGTGCGGTGAATAGGGGGTGTTGAGTCCAGTTCACTGAAAAAGGAATAGGTCTTGTCTCTTACATATTGGGTTTATGGAACGGTATCGGAGCTAATTTGAAACCCTTGTTTTATGCATCACCCCACCTCACCTTTCCCGTTCAGCAGCCATAGTGTGTTTCCTAAACGTGGGACTCTGTTCTGTTTTGCAATTCAGTTCAAGTGTAGCGGTTTTTACATTCCCTCTAGAAGTGATATCTTATGATAAGTGTCTTTTTCTGTGTGACTTATTTCACTTAGAATCGTCGTACCTAAATCCACTCATCGTGCTGCTACTAGCCTTATGACGTTGATTTCATGGCTGAGTGATATTCCATTGTACATGAGGACCACAACTTCTTTATCCATTTTTCTCTTTCCTAGGATATTGAAGGTGTAATGAAGTGGGGGTTCTTGTCCACAGAGCAGCCCTAAACTTTGGGGTGCCTGTGTCTTGCTGATTTTTAGTTTTCCCAATTCATACGGCCATGAGTGGAAGTGCCCTATGCTCTCCAAGCTGTGTTTTTAGATGTTTCAGAACACACCGTACACTTCTCCGGAGTGCCTGTTGGCAATTTACATCCCACCCATCAGCGTAGCAAGGCTCCCATTTCTCCATGGCCGGTCCTGCATTTCTGGTTTGGACACTTTTTTCCGCATGGCCCTTTTGCCCGCTGGGAAGCGAGACTTCTTTGGAGCGCTGATTGGCCTTTCCAGGTTGCTTGGTTGGCCAAAAAGGGCGTATGCGTTTTTTCCTGAATATATTCAGGAAAAAACGCATACGCCCTTTTTGGCCAAGGGCATCATTGTCCACGTTTTGCCGCTTTTCATGTGCTTTCAAGGCGATTCGAATCTACCTCCTGAAATCTGTTTCCTGCAATTCTGCCTTGCTTTCAAAGCCTCTTCGTTGCCTTCCCTTAATATATTTGTGGAAGAGAGGTATCATTTAAAACTCTGCAGGTTTGTGAATTGCAGTGCCCCTGAGCTCCATTTTTCAACTCGCTTTTTTGGGAGCTGGCCGCCAAAGAGCAGGATTGCTTCAGGCCCTCTTCTGGTTCTGGGGGGCAGGCTGAGCTTGTGCTTAATTCTTCTTCCTGATGGGAAAATAGAGTGACCTGTGCCTGTCCCAACACCTAGAGCTAGTCTCTCATTGGTTCCCCCTCTTCTCGTTCATCCTCAGGACAAATTGCAACCTGTACGGAACAGGAGGTTAAAGGTGCTGATTCTCCAAGGAGGGAGATGGCTAGTAAATCGGCTGGAATGGCGAACCCGAGCAAAGGAGATGAGAAATGAGGTGCGTTTTAGAAACCTTTCCCGATCACACGGTGTACCATCTTCTGGGTTTCTCATGCCTGTTTTCGACGTAGGAAGATGCCCTTGAACCTGGAGATTTGGGACCCATGGGATGGGTACCATGCAGTATTACTTGAAAGGGTCTGCGTTGGCTCACCCAACCTCACCGAACCTCTCAGCCCCAAGAGTGTCCACCCTTATGTCTCAATCAGCTGTGGGTCTAGATATGGTCAATCCAGGTTGCATCACAGCCCCTGAAAGAATTTTGTAAGAATTTCTCTCTCTTTCACTGTCTTTGTTTCACGGGTTTTGAAAAGTAATTTATTTTTATAATGGGGTTTAGCTGCTTTTCACGGCTGTGTTTATGCCGCTTTACACCCCCTTGACTCACTTACAGAGAGATATCAATACATAGGTTTGAAGATTCTTACTAGTCAGATATATTCTTGTGCGGTGAATAGGGGGTGTTGAGTCCAGTTCACTGAAAAAGGAATAGGTCTTGTCTCTTACATATTGGGTTTATGGAACGGTATCGGAGCTAATTTGAAACCCTTGTTTTATGCATCACCCCACCTCACCTTTCCCGTTCAGCAGCCATAGTGTGTTTCCTAAACGTGGGACTCTGTTCTGTTTTGCAATTCAGTTCAAGTGTAGCGGTTTTTACATTCCCTCTAGAAGTGATATCTTATGATAAGTGTCTTTTTCTGTGTGACTTATTTCACTTAGAATCGTCGTACCTAAATCCACTCATCGTGCTGCTACTAGCCTTATGACGTTGATTTCATGGCTGAGTGATATTCCATTGTACATGAGGACCACAACTTCTTTATCCATTTTTCTCTTTCCTAGGATATTGAAGGTGTAATGAAGTGGGGGTTCTTGTCCACAGAGCAGCCCTAAACTTTGGGGTGCCTGTGTCTTGCTGATTTTTAGTTTTCCCAATTGATACGGCCATGAGTGGAAGTGCCCTATGCTCTCCAAGCTGTGTTTTTAGATGTTTCAGAACACACCGTACACTTCTCCGGAGTGCCTGTTGGCAATTTACATCCCACCCATCAGCGTAGCAAGGCTCCCATTTCTCCATGGCCGGTCCTGCATTTCTGGTTTGGACACTTTTTTCCCCATGGCCCTTTTGCCCGCTGGGAAGCGAGAGTTCTTTGGAGCGCTGATTGGCCTTTCCAGGTTGCTTGGTTGGCCAAAAAGGGCGTATGCGTTTTTTCCTGAATATATTCAGGAAAAAACGCATACGCCCTTTTTGGCCAAGGGCATCATTGTCCACGTTTTGCCGCTTTTCATGTGCTTTCAAGGCGATTCGAATCTACCTCCTGAAATCTGTTTCCTGCAATTCTGCCTTGCTTTCAAAGCCTCTTCGTTGCCTTCCCTTAATATATTTGTGGACGAGAGGTATCATTTAAAACTCTGCAGGTCTGTGAATTGCAGTGCCCCTGAGCTCCATTTTTCAACTCGCTTTTTTGGGAGCTGGCCGCAAAAGCGCAGGATTGCTTCAGGCCCTCTTCTGGTTCTGGGGGGCAGGCTGAGCTTGTGCTTAATTCTTCTTCCTGATGGGAAAATAGAGTGACCTGTGCCTGTCCCAACACCTAGAGCTAGTCTCTCATTGGTTCCCCCTCTTCCCGTTCATCCTCAGGACAAATTGCAACCTGTACGGAACAGGAGGTTAAAGGTGCTGATTCTCCAAGGAGGGAGATGGCTAGTAAATCGGCTGGAATGGCGAACCCGAGCAAAGGAGATGAGAAATGAGGTGCGTTTTAGAAACCTTTCCCGATCACACGGTGTACCATCTTCTGGGTTTCTCATGCCTGTTTTCGACGTAGGAAGATGCCCTTGAACCTGGAGATTTGGGACCCATGGGATGGGTACCATGCAGTATTACTTGAAAGGGTCTGCGTTGGCTCACCCAACCTCACCGAACCTCTCAGCCCCAAGAGTGTCCACCCTTATGTCTCAATCAGCTGTGGGTCTAGATATGGTCAATCCAGGTTGCATCACACCCCCTGAACGAATTTTGTAAGAATTTCTCTCTCTTTCACTGTCTTTGTTTCACGGGTTTTGAAAAGTAATTTATTTTTATAATGGGGTTTAGCTGCTTTTCACGGCTGTGTTTATGCCGCTTTACACCCCCTTGACTCACTTACAGAGAGATATCAATACATAGGTTTGAAGATTCTTACTAGTCAGATATATTCTTGTGCGGTGAATAGGGGGTGTTGAGTCCAGTTCACTGAAAAAGGAATAGGTCTTGTCTCTTACATATTGGGTTTATGGAACGGTATCGGAGCTAATTTGAAACCCTTGTTTTATGCATCACCCCACCTCACCTTTCCCGTTCAGCAGCCATAGTGTGTTTCCTAAACGTGGGACTCTGTTCTGTTTTGCAATTCAGTTCAAGTGTAGCGGTTTTTACATTCCCTCTAGAAGTGATATCTTATGATAAGTGTCTTTTTCTGTGTGACTTATTTCACTTAGAATCGTCGTACCTAAATCCACTCATCGTGCTGCTACTAGCCTTATGACGTTGATTTCATGGCTGAGTGATATTCCATTGTACATGAGGACCACAACTTCTTTATCCATTTTTCTCTTTCCTAGGATATTGAAGGTGTAATGAAGTGGGGGTTCTTGTCCACAGAGCAGCCCTAAACTTTGGGGTGCCTGTGTCTTGCTGATTTTTAGTTTTCCCAATTCATACGGCCATGAGTGGAAGTGCCCTATGCTCTCCAAGCTGTGTTTTTAGATGTTTCAGAACACACCGTACACTTCTCCGGAGTGCCTGTTGGCAATTTACATCCCACCCATCAGCGTAGCAAGGCTCCCATTTCTCCATGGCCGGTCCTGCATTTCTGGTTTGGACACTTTTTTCCCCATGGCCCTTTTGCCCGCTGGGAAGCGAGAGTTCTTTGGAGCGCTGATTGGCCTTTCCAGGTTGCTTGGTTGGCCAAAAAGGGCGTATGCGTTTTTTCCTGAATATATTCAGGAAAAAACGCATACGCCCTTTTTGGCCAAGGGCATCATTGTCCACGTTTTGCCGCTTTTCATGTGCTTTCAAGGCGATTCGAATCTACCTCCTGAAATCTGTTTCCTGCAATTCTGCCTTGCTTTCAAAGCCTCTTCGTTGCCTTCCCTTAATATATTTGTGGACGAGAGGTATCATTTAAAACTCTGCAGGTCTGTGAATTGCAGTGCCCCTGAGCTCCATTTTTCAACTCGCTTTTTTGGGAGCTGGCCGCAAAAGCGCAGGATTGCTTCAGGCCCTCTTCTGGTTCTGGGGGGCAGGCTGAGCTTGTGCTTAATTCTTCTTCCTGATGGGAAAATAGAGTGACCTGTGCCTGTCCCAACACCTAGAGCTAGTCTCTCATTGGTTCCCCCTCTTCCCGTTCATCCTCAGGACAAATTGCAACCTGTACGGAACAGGAGGTTAAAGGTGCTGATTCTCCAAGGAGGGAGATGGCTAGTAAATCGGCTGGAATGGCGAACCCGAGCAAAGGAGATGAGAAATGAGGTGCGTTTTAGAAACCTTTCCCGATCACACGGTGTACCATCTTCTGGGTTTCTCATGCCTGTTTTCGACGTAGGAAGATGCCCTTGAACCGGGAGATTTGGGACCCATGGGATGGGTACCATGCAGTATTACTTGAAAGGGTCTGCGTTGGCTCACCCAACCTCACCGAACCTCTCAGCCCCAAGAGTGTCCACCCTTATGTCTCAATCAGCTGTGGGTCTAGATATGGTCAATCCAGGTTGCATCACACCCCCTGAACGAATTTTGTAAGAATTTCTCTCTCTTTCACTGTCTTTGTTTCACGGGTTTTGAAAAGTAATTTATTTTTATAATGGGGTTTAGCTGCTTTTCACGGCTGTGTTTATGCCGCTTTACACCCCCTTGACTCACTTACAGAGAGATATCAATACATAGGTTTGAAGATTCTTACTAGTCAGATATATTCTTGTGCGGTGAATAGGGGGTGTTGAGTCCAGTTCACTGAAAAAGGAATAGGTCTTGTCTCTTACATATTGGGTTTATGGAACGGTATCGGAGCTAATTTGAAACCCTTGTTTTATGCATCACCCCACCTCACCTTTCCCGTTCAGCAGCCATAGTGTGTTTCCTAAACGTGGGACTCTGTTCTGTTTTGCAATTCAGTTCAAGTGTAGCGGTTTTTACATTCCCTCTAGAAGTGATATCTTATGATAAGTGTCTTTTTCTGTGTGACTTATTTCACTTAGAATCGTCGTACCTAAATCCACTCATCGTGCTGCTACTAGCCTTATGACGTTGATTTCATGGCTGAGTGATATTCCATTGTACATGAGGACCACAACTTCTTTATCCATTTTTCTCTTTCCTAGGATATTTAAGGTGTAATGAAGTGGGGGTTCTTGTCCACAGAGCAGCCCTAAACTTTGGGGTGCCTGTGTCTTGCTGATTTTTACTTTTCCCAATTCATACGGCCATGAGTGGAAGTGCCCTATGCTCTCCAAGCTGTGTTTTTAGATGTTTCAGAACACACCGTACACTTCTCCGGAGTGCCTGTTGGCAATTTACATCCCACCCATCAGCGTAGCAAGGCTCCCATTTCTCCATGGCCGGTCCTGCATTTCTGGTTTGGACACTTTTTTCCGCATGGCCCTTTTGCCCGCTGGGAAGCGAGACTTCTTTGGAGCGCTGATTGGCCTTTCCAGGTTGCTTGGTTGGCCAAAAAGGGCGTATGCGTTTTTTCCTGAATATATTCAGGAAAAAACGCATACGCCCTTTTTGGCCAAGGGCATCATTGTCCACGTTTTGCCGCTTTTCATGTGCTTTCAAGGCGATTCGAATCTACCTCCTGAAATCTGTTTCCTGCAATTCTGCCTTGCTTTCAAAGCCTCTTCGTTGCCTTCCCTTAATATATTTGTGGAAGAGAGGTATCATTTAAAACTCTGCAGGTTTGTGAATTGCAGTGCCCCTGAGCTCCATTTTTCAACTCGCTTTTTTGGGAGCTGGCCGCCAAAGCGCAGGATTGCTTCAGGCCCTCTTCTGGTTCTGGGGGGCAGGCTGAGCTTGTGCTTGATTCTTCTTCCTGATGGGAAAATAGAGTGACCTGTGCCTGTCCCAACACCTAGAGCTAGTCTCTCATTGGTTCCCCCTCTTCCCGTTCATCCTCAGGACAAATTGCAACCTGTACGGAACAGGAGGTTAAAGGTGCTGATTCTCCATGGAGGGAGATTGCTAGTAAATCGGCTGGAATGGCGAACCCGAGCAAAGGAGATGAGAAATGAAGTGCGTTTTAGAAACCTTTCCCGATCACACGGTGTACCATCTTCTGGGTTTCTCATGCCTGTTTTCGACGTAGGAAGATGCCCTTGAACCTGCAGATTTGGGACCCATGGGATGGGTACCATGCAGTATTACTTGAAAGGGTCTGCGTTGGCTCACCCAACCTCACCGAACCTCTCAGCCCCAAGAGTGTCCACCCTTATGTCTCAATCAGCTGTGGGTCTAGACATGGTCAATCCAGGTTGCATCACAGCCCCTGAACGAATTTTGTAAGAATTTCTCTCTCTTTCACTGTCTTTGTTTCACGGGTTTTGAAAAGTAATTTAGTTTTATAATGGGGTTTAGCTGCTTTTCACGGCTGTGTTTATGCCGCTTTACACCCCCTTGACTCACTTACAGAGAGATATCAATACATAGGTTTGAAGATTCTTACTAGTCAGATATATTCTTGTGCGGTGAATAGGGGGTGTTGAGTCCAGTTCACTGAAAAAGGAATAGGTCTTGTCTCTTACATATTGGGTTTATGGAATGGTATCGGAGCTAATTTGAAACCCTTGTTTTATGCATCACCCCACCTCACCTTTCCCGTTCAGCAGCCATAGTGTGTTTCCTAAACGTGGGACTCTGTTCTGTTTTGCAATTCAGTTCAAGTGTAGCGGTTTTTACATTCCCTCTAGAAGTGATATATTATGATAAGTGTCTTTTTCTGTGTGACTTATTTCACTTAGAATCGTCGTACCTAAATCCACTCATCGTGCTGCTACTAGCCTTATGACGTTGATTTCATGGCTGAGTGATATTCCATTGTACATGAGGACCACAACTTCTTTATCCATTTTTCTCTTTCCTAGGATATTTAAGGTGTAATGAAGTGGGGGTTCTTGTCCACAGAGCAGCCCTAAACTTTGGGGTGCCTGTGTCTTGCTGATTTTTCGTTTTCCCAATTTATACGCCCATGAGTGGAAGTGCCCTATGCTCTCCAAGCTTTGTTTTTTAGATGTTTCAGAACACACCGTACACTTCTCCAGAGTGGCTGTTGGCAATTTACATCCCACCCATCAGCGTAGCAAGGCTCCCATTTCTCCATGGCCGGTCCTGCATTTCTGGTTTGGACACTTTTTTCCGCATGGCCCTTTTGCCCGCTGGGAAGCGAGACTTCTTTGGAGCGCTGATTGGCCTTTCCAGGTTGCTTGGTTGGCCAAAAAGGGCGTATGCGTTTTTTCCTGAATATATTCAGGAAAAAACGCATACACCCTTTTTGGCCAAGGGCATCATTGTCCACGTTTTGCCGCTTTTCATGTGCTTTCAAGGCGATTCGAATCTACCTCCTGAAATCTGTTTCCTGCAATTCTGCCTTGCTTTCAAAGCCTCTTCGTTGCCTTCCCTTAATATATTTGTGGACGAGAGGTATCATTTAAAACTCTGCAGGTCTGTGAATTGCAGTGCCCCTGAGCTCCATTTTTCAACTCGCTTTTTTGGGAGCTGGCCGCAAAAGCGCAGGATTGCTTCAGGCCCTCTTCTGGTTCTGGGGGGCAGGCTGAGCTTGTGCTTAATTCTTCTTCCTGATGGGAAAATAGAGTGACCTGTGCCTGTCCCAACACCTAGAGCTAGTCTCTCATTGGTTCCCCCTCTTCCCGTTCATCCTCAGGACAAATTGCAACCTGTACGGAACAGGAGGTTAAAGGTGCTGATTCTCCATGGAGGGAGATTGCTAGTAAATCGGCTGGAATGGCGAACCCGAGCAAAGGAGATGAGAAATGAAGTGCGTTTTAGAAACCTTTCCCGATCACACGGTGTACCATCTTCTGGGTTTCTCATGCCTGTTTTCGACGTAGGAAGATGCCCTTGAACCTGGAGATTTGGGACCCATGGGATGGGTACCATGCAGTATTACTTGAAAGGGTCTGCGTTGGCTCACCCAACCTCACCGAACCTCTCAGCCCCAAGAGTGTCCACCCTTATGTCTCAATCAGCTGTGGGTCTAGACATGGTCAATCCAGGTTGCATCACAGCCCCTGAACGAATTTTGTAAGAATTTCTCTCTCTTTCACTGTCTTTGTTTCACGGGTTTTGAAAAGTAATTTAGTTTTATAATGGGGTTTAGCTGCTTTTCACGGCTGTGTTTATGCCGCTTTACACCCCCTTGACTCACTTACAGAGAGATATCAATACATAGGTTTGAAGATTCTTACTAGTCAGATATATTCTTGTGCGGTGAATAGGTGGTGTTGAGTCCAGTTCACTGAAAAAGGAATAGGTCTTGTCTCTTACATATTGCGTTTATGGAACGGTATCAGAGCTAATTTGAAACCCTTGTTTTATGCATCACCCCACCTCACCTTTCCCGTTCAGCAGCCATAGTGTGTTTCCTAAACGTGGGACTCTGTTCTGTTTTGCAATTCAGTTCAAGTGTAGCGGTTTTTACATTCCCTCTAGAAGTGATATCTTATGATAAGTGTCTTTTTCTGTGTGACTTATTTCACTTAGAATCGTCGTACCTAAATCCACTCATCGTGCTGCTACTAGCCTTATGACGTTGATTTCATGGCTGAGTGATATTCCATTGTACATGAGGACCACAACTTCTTTATCCATTTTTCTCTTTCCTAGGATATTTAAGGTGTAATGAAGTGGGGGTTCTTGTCCACAGAGCAGCCCTAAACTTTGGGGTGCCTGTGTCTTGCTGATTTTTAGTTTTCCCAATTCATACGGCCATGAGTGGAAGTGCCCTATGCTCTCCAAGCTGTGTTTTTAGATGTTTCAGAACACACCGTACACTTCTCCGGAGTGCCTGTTGGCAATTTACATCCCACCCATCAGCGTAGCAAGGCTCCCATTTCTCCATGGCCGGTCCTGCATTTCTGGTTTGGACACTTTTTTCCCCATGGCCCTTTTGCCCGCTGGGAAGCGAGACTTCTTTGGAGCGCTGATTGGCCTTTCCAGGTTGCTTGGTTGGCCAAAAAGGGCGTATGCGTTTTTTCCTGAATATATTCAGGAAAAAACGCATACGCCCTTTTTGGCCAAGGGCATCATTGTCCACGTTTTGCCGCTTTTCATGTGCTTTCAAGGCGATTCGAATCTACCTCCTGAAATCTGTTTCCTGCAATTCTGCCTTGCTTTCAAAGCCTCTTCGTTGCCTTCCCTTAATATATTTGTGGACGAGAGGTATCATTTAAAACTCTGCAGGTTTGTGAATTGCAGTGCCCCTGAGCTCCATTTTTCAACTCGCTTTTTTGGGAGCTGGCCGCAAAAGCGCAGGATTGCTTCAGGCCCTCTTCTGGTTCTGGGGGGCAGGCTGAGCTTGTGCTTGATTCTTCTTCCTGATGGGAAAATAGAGTGACCTGTGCCTGTCCCAACACCTAGAGCTAGTCTCTCATTGGTTCCCCCTCTTCCCGTTCATCCTCAGGACAAATTGCAACCTGTACGGAACAGGAGGTTAAAGGTGCTGATTCTCCAAGGAGGGAGATTGCTAGTAAATCGGCTGGAATGGCGAACCCGAGCAAAGGAGATGAGAAATGAGGTGCGTTTTAGAAACCTTTCCCGATCACACGGTGTACCATCTTCTGGGTTTCTCATGCCTGTTTTCGACGTAGGAAGATGCCCTTGAACCTGCAGATTTGGGACCCATGGGATGGGTACCATGCAGTATTACTTGAAAGGGTCTGCGTTGGCTCACCCAACCTCACCGAACCTCTCAGCCCCAAGAGTGTCCACCCTTATGTCTCAATCAGCTGTGGGTCTAGATATGGTCAATCCAGGTTGCATCACAGCCCCTGAACGAATTTTGTAAGAATTTCTCTCTCTTTCACTGTCTTTGTTTCACGGGTTTTGAAAAGTAATTTAGTTTTATAATGGGGTTTAGCTGCTTTTCACGGCTGTGTTTATGCCGCTTTACACCCCCTTGACTCACTTACAGAGAGATATCAATACATAGGTTTGAAGATTCTTACTAGTCAGATATATTCTTGTGCGGTGAATAGGGGGTGTTGAGTCCAGTTCACTGAAAAAGGAATAGGTCTTGTCTCTTACATATTGGGTTTATGGAACGGTATCGGAGCTAATTTGAAACCCTTGTTTTATGCATCACTCCACCTCACCTTTCCCGTTCAGCAGCCATAGTGTGTTTCCTAAACGTGGGACTCTGTTCTGTTTTGCAATTCAGTTCAAGTGTAGCGGTTTTTACATTCCCTCTAGAAGTGATATATTATGATAAGTGTCTTTTTCTGTGTGACTTATTTCACTTAGAATCGTCGTACCTAAATCCACTCATCGTGCTGCTACTAGCCTTATGACGTTGATTTCATGGCTGAGTGATATTCCATTGTACATGAGGACCACAACTTCTTTATCCATTTTTCTCTTTCCTAGGATATTTAAGGTGTAATGAAGTGGGGGTTCTTGTGCACAGAGCAGCCCTAAACTTTGGGGTGCCTGTGTCTTGCTGATTTTTCGTTTTCCCAATTTATACGCCCATGAGTGGAAGTGCCCTATGCTCTCCAAGCTTTGTTTTTTAGATGTTTCAGAACACACCGTACACTTCTCCAGAGTGGCTGTTGGCAATTTACATCCCACCCATCAGCGTAGCAAGGCTCCCATTTCTCCATGGCCGGTCCTGCATTTCTGGTTTGGACACTTTTTTCCGCATGGCCCTTTTGCCCGCTGGGAAGCGAGACTTCTTTGGAGCGCTGATTGGCCTTTCCAGGTTGCTTGGTTGGCCAAAAAGGGCGTATGCGTTTTTTCCTGAATATATTCAGGAAAAAACGCATACGCCCTTTTTGGCCAAGGGCATCATTGTCCACGTTTTGCCGCTTTTCATGTGCTTTCAAGGCGATTCGAATCTACCTCCTGAAATCTGTTTCCTGCAATTCTGCCTTGCTTTCAAAGCCTCTTCGTTGCCTTCCCTTAATATATTTGTGGACGAGAGGTATCATTTAAAACTCTGCAGGTCTGTGAATTGCAGTGCCCCTGAGCTCCATTTTTCAACTCGCTTTTTTGGGAGCTGGCCGCAAAAGCGCAGGATTGCTTCAGGCCCTCTTCTGGTTCTGGGGGGCAGGCTGAGCTTGTGCTTAATTCTTCTTCCTGATGGGAAAATAGAGTGACCTGTGCCTGTCCCAACACCTAGAGCTAGTCTCTCATTGGTTCCCCCTCTTCCCGTTCATCCTCAGGACAAATCGCAACCTGTACGGAACAGGAGGTTAAAGGTGCTGATTCTCCAAGGAGGGAGATGGCTAGTAAATCGGCTGGAATGGCGAACCCGAGCAAAGGAGATGAGAAATGAGGTGCGTTTTAGAAACCTTTCCCGATCACACGGTGTACCATCTTCTGGGTTTCTCATGCCTGTTTTCGACGTAGGAAGATGCCCTTGAACCTGGAGATTTGGGACCCATGGGATGGGTACCATGCAGTATTACTTGAAAGGGTCTGCGTTGGCTCACCCAACCTCACCGAACCTCTCAGCCCCAAGAGTGTCCACCCTTATGTCTCAATCAGCTGTGGGTCTAGATATGGTCAATCCAGGTTGCATCACAGCCCCTGAACGAATTTTGTAAGAATTTCTCTCTCTTTCACTGTCTTTGTTTCACGGGTTTTGAAAAGTAATTTATTTTTATAATGGGGTTTAGCTGCTTTTCACGGCTGTGTTTATGCCGCTTTACACCCCCTTGACTCACTTACAGAGAGATATCAATACATAGGTTTGAAGATTCTTACTAGTCAGATATATTCTTGTGCGGTGAATAGGGGGTGTTGAGTCCAGTTCACTGAAAAAGGAATAGGTCTTGTCTCTTACATATTGGGTTTATGGAACGGTATCGGAGCTAATTTGAAACCCTTGTTTTATGCATCACCCCACCTCACCTTTCCCGTTCAGCAGCCATAGTGTGTTTCCTAAACGTGGGACTCTGTTCTGTTTTGCAATTCAGTTCAAGTGTAGCGGTTTTTACATTCCCTCTCTAAGTGATATCTTATGATAAGTGTCTTTTTCTGTGTGACTTATTTCACTTAGAATCGTCGTACCTAAATCCACTCATCGTGCTGCTACTAGCCTTATGACGTGGATTTCATGGCTGAGTGATATTCCATTGTACATGAGGACCACAACTTCTTTATCCATTTTTCTCTTTCTTAGGATATTTAAGGTGTAATGAAGTGGGGGTTCTTGTCAACAGAGCAGCCCTAAACTTTGGGGTGCCTGTGTCTTGCTGATTTTTAGTTTTCCCAATTTATACGCCCATGAGTGGAAGTGCCCTATGCTCTCCAAGCTGTGTTTTTTAGATGTTTCAGAACACACCGTACACTTCTCCAGAGTGGCTGTTGGCAATTTACATCCCACCCATCAGCGTAGCAAGGCTCCCATTTCTCCATGGCCGGTCCTGCATTTCTGGTTTGGACACTTTTTTCCGCATGGCCCTTTTGCCCGCTGGGAAGCGAGACTTCTTTGGAGCGCTGATTGGCCTTTCCAGGTTGCTTGGTTGGCCAAAAAGGGCGTATGCGTTTTTTCCTGAATATATTCAGGAAAAAACGCATACGCCCTTTTTGGCCAAGGGCATCATTGTCCACGTTTTGCCGCTTTTCATGTGCTTTCAAGGCGATTCGAATCTACCTCCTGAAATCTGTTTCCTGCAATTCTGCCTTGCTTTCAAAGCCTCTTCGTTGCCTTCCCTTAATATATTTGTGGACGAGAGGTATCATTTAAAACTCTGCAGGTTTGTGAATTGCAGTGTCCCTGAGCTCCATTTTTCAACTCGCTTTTTTGGGAGCTGGCCGCAAAAGCGCAGGATTGCTTCAGGCCCTCTTCTGGTTCTGGGGGGCAGGCTGAGCTTGTGCTTAATTCTTCTTCCTGATGGGAAAATAGAGTGACCTGTGCCTCTCCCAACACCTAGAGCTAGTCTCTCATTGGTTCCCCCTCTTCCCGTTCATCCTCAGGACAAATTGCAACCTGTACGGAACAGGAGGTTAAAGGTGCTGATTCTCCAAGGAGGGAGATGGCTAGTAAATCGGCTGGAATGGCGAACCCGAGCAAAGGAGATGAGAAATGAGGTGCGTTTTAGAAACCTTTCCCGATCACACGGTGTACCATCTTCTGGGTTTCTCATGCCTGTTTTCGACGTAGGAAGATGCCCTTGAACCTGGAGATTTGGGACCCATGGGATGGGTACCATGCAGTATTACTTGAAAGGGTCTGCGTTGGCTCACCCAACCTCACCGAACCTCTCAGCCCCAAGAGTGTCCACCCTTATGTCTCAATCAGCTGTGGGTCTAGATATGGTCAATCCAGGTTGCATCACATCCCCTGAACGAATTTTGTAAGAATTTCTCTCTCTTTCACTGCCTTTGTTTCACGGGTTTTGAAAAGTAATTTATTTTTATAATGGGGTTTAGCTGCTTTTCACGGCTGTGTTTATGCCGCTTTACACCCCCTTGACTCACTTACAGAGAGATATCAATACATAGGTTTGAAGATTCTTACTAGTCAGATATATTCTTGTGCGGTGAATAGGGGGTGTTGAGTCCAGTTCACTGAGCAAGGAATAGGTCTTGTCTCTTACATATTGGGTTTATGGAACGGTATCGGAGCTAATTTGAAACCCTTGTTTTATGCATCACCCCACCTCACCTTTCCCGTTCAGCAGCCATAGTGTGTTTTCTAAACGTGTGACTCTGTTCTGTTTTGTAATTCAGTTCAAGTGTAGCGGTTTTTACATTCCCTCTCTAAGTGATATCTTATGATAAGTGTCTTTTTCTGTGTGACTTATTTCACTTAGAATCGTCGTACCTAAATCCACTCATCGTGCTGCTACTAGCCTTATGACGTGGATTTCATGGCTGAGTGATATTCCATTGTACATGAGGACCACAACTTCTTTATCCATTTTTCGCTTTCCTAGGATATTTAAGGTGTAATGAAGTGGGGGTTCTTGTCAACAGAGCAGCCCTAAACTTTGGGGTGCCTGTGTCTTGCTGATTTTTAGTTTTCCCAATTTATACGCCCATGAGTGGAAGTGCCCTATGCTCTCCAAGCTGTGTTTTTTAGATGTTTCAGAACACACCGTACACTTCTCCAGAGTGGCTGTTGGCAATTTACATCCCACCCATCAGCGTAGCAAGGCTCCCATTTCTCCATGGCCGGTCCTGCATTTCTGGTTTGGACACTTTTTTCCACATGGCCCTTTTGCCCGCTGGGAAGCGAGACTTCTTTGGAGCGCTGATTGGCCTTTCCAGGTTGCTTGGTTGGCCAAAAAGGGCGTATGCGTTTTTTCCTGAATATATTCAGGAAAAAACGCATACGCCCTTTTTGGCCAAGGGCATCATTGTCCACGTTTTGCCGCTTTTCATGCGCTTTCAAGGCGATTCGAATCTACCTCCTGAAATCTGTTTCCTGCAATTCTGCCTTGCTTTCAAAGCCTCTTCGTTGCCTTCCCTTAATATATTTGTGGACGAGAGGTATCATTTAAAACACTGCAGGTTTGTGAATTGCAGTGCCCCTGAGCTCCATTTTTCAACTCGCTTTTTTGGGAGCTGTCCGCAAAAGCGAAGGATTGCTTCAGGCCCTCTTCTCGTTCTGGGGGGCAGGCTGAGCTTGTGCTTAATTCTTCTTCCTGATGGGAAAATAGAGTGACCTGTGCCTGTCCCAACACCTAGAGCTAGTCTCTCATTGGTTCCCCCTCTTCCCGTTCATCCTCAGGACAAATTGCAACCTGTACGGAACAGGAGGTTAAAGGTGCTGATTCTCCAAGGAGGGAGATGGCTAGTAAATCGGCTGGAATGGCGAACCCGAGCAAAGGAGATGAGAAATGAGGTGCGTTTTAGAAACCTTTCCGGATCACACAGTGTACCATCTTCTGGGTTTCTCATGCCTGTTTTCGACGTAGGAAGATGCCCTTGAACCTGGAGATTTGGGACCCATGGGATGGGTACCATGCAGTATTACTTGAAAGGGTCTGCGTTGGCTCACCCAACCTCACCGAACCTCTCAGCCCCAAGAGTGTCCACCCTTATGTCTCAATCAGCTGTGGGTCTAGATATGGTCAATCCAGGTTGCATCACAGCCCCTAAACGAATTTTGTAAGAATTTCTCTCTCTTTCACTGCCTTTGTTTCACGGGTTTTGAAAAGTAATTTATTTTTATAATGGGGTTTAGCTGCTTTTCACGGCTGTGTTTATGCCGCTTTACACCCCCTTGACTCACTTACAGAGAGATATCAATACATAGGTTTGAAGATTCTTACTAGTCAGATATATTCTTGTGCGGTGAATAGGGGGTGTTGAGCCCAGTTCACTGAAAAAGGAATAGGTCTTGTCTCTTACATATTGGGTTTATGGAACGGTATCGGAGCTAATTTGAAACCCTTGTTTTATGCATCACCCCACCTCACCTTTCCCGTTCAGCAGCCATAGTGTGTTTCCTAAACGTGTGACCCTGTTCTCTTTTGCAATTCAGTTCAAGTGTAGCGGTTTTTACATTCCCTCTCTAAGTGATTTCTTATGATAAGTGTCTTTTTCTGTGTGACTTATTTCACTTAGAATCGTCGTACCTAAATCCACTCATCGTGCTGCTACTAGCCTTATGACGTGGATTTCATGGCTGAGTGATATTCCATTGTACATGAGGACCACAACTTCTTTATCCATTTTTCGCTTTCCTAGGATATTTAAGGTGTAATGAAGTGGGGGTTCTTGTCAACAGAGCAGCCCTAAACTTTGGGGTGCCTGTGTCTTGCTGATTTTTAGTTTTCCCAATTTATACGCCCATGAGTGGAAGTGCCCTATGCTCTCCAAGCTGTGTTTTTTAGATGTTTCAGAACACACCGTACACTTCTCCAGAGTGGCTGTTGGCAATTTACATCCCACCCATCAGCGTAGCAAGGCTCCCATTTCTCCATGGCCGGTCCTGCATTTCTGGTTTGGACACTTTTTTCCGCATGGCCCTTTGCCCGCTGGGAAGCGAGACTTCTTTGGAGCGCTGATTGGCCTTTCCAGGTTGCTTGGTTGGCCAAAAAGGGCGTATGCGTTTTTTCCTGAATATATTCAGGAAAAAACGCATACGCCCTTTTTGGCCAAGGGCATCATTGTCCACGTTTTGCCGCTTTTCATGTGCTTTCAAGGCGATTCGAATCTACCTCCTGAAATCTGTTTCCTGCAATTCTGCCTTGCTTTCAAAGCCTCTTCGTTGCCTTCCCTTAATATATTTGTGGACGAGAGGTATCATTTAAAACTCTGCAGGTTTGTGAATTGCAGTGCCCCTGAGCTCCATTTTTCAACTCGCTTTCTTGGGAGCTGTCCGCAAAAGCGCAGGATTGCTTCAGGCCCTCTTCTGGTTCTGGGGGGCAGGCTGAGCTTGTGCTTAATTCTTCTTCCTGATGGGAAAATAGAGTGACCTGTGCCTGTCCCAACACCTAGAGCTAGTCTCTCATTGGTTCCCCCTCTTCCCGTTCATCCTCAGGACAAATTGCAACCTGTACGGAACAGGAGGTTAAAGGTGCTGATTCTCCAAGGAGGGAGATGGCTAGTAAATCGGCTGGAATGGCGAACCCGAGCACAGGAGATGAGAAATGAGGTGCGTTTTAGAAACCTTTCCCGATCGCACGGTGTACCATCTTCTGGGTTTCTCATGCCTGTTTTCGACGTAGGAAGATGCCCTTGAACCTGGAGATTTGGGACCCATGGGATGGGTACCATGCAGTATTACTTGAAAGGGTCTGCGTTGGCTCACCCAACCTCACCGAACCTCTCAGCCCCAAGAGTGTCCACCCTTATGTCTCAATCAGCTGTGGGTCTAGATATGGTCAATCCAGGTTGCATCACAGCCCCTGAACGAATTTTGTAAGAATTTCTCTCTCTTTCACTGCCTTTGTTTCACGGGTTTTGAAAAGTAATTTATTTTTATAATGGGGTTTAGCTGCTTTTCACGGCTGTGTTTATGCCGCTTTACAAACCCTTGACTCACTTACAGAGAGATATCAATACATAGGTTTGAAGATTCTTACTAGTCAGATATATTCTTGTGCGGTGAATAGGGGGTGTTGAGTCCAGTTCACTGAAAAAGGAATAGGTCTTGTCTCTTACATATTGGGTTTATGGAACGGTATCGGAGCTAATTTGAAACCCTTGTTTTATGCATCACCCCACCTCACCTTTCCCGTTCAGCAGCCATAGTGTGTTTTCTAAACGTGTGACTCTGTTCTGTTTTGTAATTCAGTTCAAGTGTAGCGGTTTTTACATTCCCTCTCTAAGTGATATCTTATGATAAGTGTCTTTTTCTGTGTGACTTATTTCACTTAGAATCGTCGTACCTAAATCCACTCATCGTGCTGCTACTAGCCTTATGACGTGGATTTCATGGCTGAGTGATATTCCATTGTACATGAGGACCACAACTTCTTTATCCATTTTTCGCTTTCCTAGGATATTTAAGGTGTAATGAAGTGGGGGTTCTTGTCAACAGAGCAGCCCTAAACTTTGGGGTGCCTGTGTCTTGCTGATTTTTAGTTTTCCCAATTTATACGCCCATGAGTGGAAGTGCCCTATGCTCTCCAAGCTGTGTTTTTTAGATGTTTCAGAACACACCGTACACTTCTCCAGAGTGGCTGTTGGCAATTTACATCCCACCCATCAGCGTAGCAAGGCTCCCATTTCTCCATGGCCGGTCCTGCATTTCTGGTTTGGACACTTTTTTCCGCATGGCCCTTTTGCCCGCTGGGAAGCGAGACTTCTTTGGAGCGCTGATTGGCCTTTCCAGGTTGCTTGGTTGGCCAAAAAGGGCGTATGCGTTTTTCCCTGAATATATTCAGGAAAAAACGCATACGCCCTTTTTGGCCAAGGGCATCATTGTCCACGTTTTGCCGCTTTTCATGCGCTTTCAAGGCGATTCGAATCTACCTCCTGAAATCTGTTTCCTGCAATTCTGCCTTGCTTTCAAAGCCTCTTCGTTGCCTTCCCTTAATATATTTGTGGACGAGAGGTATCATTTAAAACACTGCAGGTTTGTGAATTGCAGTGCCCCTGAGCTCCATTTTTCAACTCGCTTTTTTGGGAGCTGTCCGCAAAAGCGAAGGATTGCTTCAGGTCCTCTTCTCGTTCTGGGGGGCAGGCTGAGCTTGTGCTTAATTCTTCTTCCTGATGGGAAAATAGAGTGACCTGTGCCTGTCCCAACACCTAGAGCTAGTCTCTCATTGGTTCCCCCTCTTCCCGTTCATCCTCAGGACAAATTGCAACCTGTACGGAACAGGAGGTTAAAGGTGCTGATTCTCCAAGGAGGGAGATGGCTAGTAAATCGGCTGGAATGGCGAACCCGAGCAAAGGAGATGAGAAATGAGGTGCGTTTTAGAAACCTTTCCCGATCACACGGTGTACCATCTTCTGGGTTTCTCATGCCTGTTTTCGACGTAGGAAGATGCCCTTGAACCTGGAGATTTGGGACCCATGGGATGGGTACCATGCAGTATTACTTGAAAGGGTCTGCGTTGGCTCACCCAACCTCACCGAACCTCTCAGCCCCAAGAGTGTCCACCCTTATGTCTCAATCAGCTGTGGGTCTAGATATGGTCAATCCAGGTTGCATCACAGCCCCTGAACGAATTTTGTAAGAATTTCTCTCTCTTTCACTGCCTTTGTTTCACGGGTTTTGAAAAGTAATTTATTTTTATAATGGGGTTTAGCTGCTTTTCACGGCTGTGTTTATGCCGCTTTACACCCCCTTGACTCACTTACAGAGAGATATCAATACATAGGTTTGAAGATTCTTACTAGTCAGATATATTCTTGTGCGGTGAATAGGGGGTGTTGAGCCCAGTTCACTGAAAAAGGAATAGGTCTTCTCTCTTACATATTGGGTTTATGGAACGGTATCGGAGCTAATTTGAAACCCTTGTTTTATGCATCACCCCACCTCACCTTTCCCGTTCAGCAGCCATAGTGTGTTTTCTAAACGTGTGACTCTGTTCTGTTTTGTAATTCAGTTCAAGTGTAGCGGTTTTTACATTCCCCCTCTAAGTGATATCTTATGATAAGTGTCTTTTTCTGTGTGACTTATTTCACTTAGAATCGTCGTACCTAAATCCACTCATCGTGCTGCTACTAGCCTTATGACGTGGATTTCATGGCTGAGTGATATTCCATTGTACATGAGGACCACAACTTCTTTATCCATTTTTCTCTTTCTTAGGATATTTAAGGTGTAATGAAGTGGGGGTTCTTGTCAACAGAGCAGCCCTAAACTTTGGGGTGCCTGTGTCTTGCTGATTTTTAGTTTTCCCAATTTATACGCCCATGAGTGGAAGTGCCCTATGCTCTCCAAGCTGTGTTTTTTAGATGTTTCAGAACACACCGTACACTTCTCCAGAGTGGCTGTTGGCAATTTACATCCCACCCATCAGCGTAGCAAGGCTCCCATTTCTCCATGGCCGGTCCTGCATTTCTGGTTTGGACACTTTTTTCCACATGGCCCTTTTGCCCGCTGGGAAGCGAGACTTCTTTGGAGCGCTGATTGGCCTTTCCAGGTTGCTTGGTTGGCCAAAAAGGGCGTATGCGTTTTTTCCTGAATATATTCAGGAAAAAACGCATACGCCCTTTTTGGCCAAGGGCATCATTGTCCACGTTTTGCCGCTTTTCATGTGCTTTCAAGGCGATTCGAATCTACCTCCTGAAATCTGTTTCCTGCAATTCTGCCTTGCTTTCAAAGCCTCTTCGTTGCCTTCCCTTAATATATTTGTGGACGAGAGGTATCATTTAAAACTCTGCAGGTTTGTGAATTGCAGTGTCCCTGAGCTCCATTTTTCAACTCGCTTTTTTGGGAGCTGGCCGCAAAAGCGCAGGATTGCTTCAGGCCCTCTTCTGGTTCTGGGGGGCAGGCTGAGCTTGTGCTTAATTCTTCTTCCTGATGGGAAAATAGAGTGACCTGTGCCTGTCCCAACACCTAGAGCTAGTCTCTCATTGGTTCCCCCTCTTCCCCTTCATCCTCAGGACAAATTGCAACCTGTACGGAACAGGAGGTTAAAGGTGCTGATTCTCCAAGGAGGGAGATGGCTAGTAAATCGGCTGGAATGGCGAACCCGAGCAAAGGAGATGAGAAATGAGGTGCGTTTTAGAAACCTTTCCCGATCACACGGTGTACCATCTTCTGGGTTTCTCATGCCTGTTTTCGACGTAGGAAGATGCCCTTGAACCTGGAGATTTGGGACCCATGGGATGGGTACCATGCAGTATTACTTGAAAGGGTCTGCGTTGGCTCACCCAACCTCACCGAACCTCTCAGCCCCAAGAGTGTCCACCCTTATGTCTCAATCAGCTGTGGGTCTAGATATGGTCAATCCAGGTTGCATCACAGCCCCTGAACGAATTTTGTAAGAATTTCTCTCTCTTTCACTGCCTTTGTTTCACGGGTTTTGAAAAGTAATTTATTTTTATAATGGGGTTTAGCTGCTTTTCACGGCTGTGTTTATGCCGCTTTACACCCCCTTGACTCACTTACAGAGAGATATCAATACATAGGTTTGAAGATTCTTACTAGTCAGATATATTCTTGTGCGGTGAATAGGGGGTGTTGAGTCCAGTTCACTGAAAAAGGAATAAGTCTTGTCTCTTACATATTGGGTTTATGGAACGGTATCGGAGCTAATTTGAAACCCTTGTTTTATGCATCACCCCACCTCACCTTTCCCGTTCAGCAGCCATAGTGTGTTTCCTAAACGTGTGACTCTGTTCTCTTTTGCAATTCAGTTCAAGTGTAGCGGTTTTTACATTCCCTCTCTAAGTGATTTCTTATGATAAGTGTCTTTTTCTGTGTGACTTATTTCACTTAGAATCGTCGTACCTAAATCCACTCATCGTGCTGCTACTAGCCTTATGACGTGGATTTCATGGCTGAGTGATATTCTATTGTACATGAGGACCACAACTTCTTTATCCATTTTTCGCTTTCCTAGGATATTTAAGGTGTAATGAAGTGGGGGTTCTTGTCAACAGAGCAGCCCTAAACTTTGGGGTGCCTGTGTCTTGCTGATTTTTAGTTTTCCCAATTTATACGCCCATGAGTGGAAGTGCCCTATGCTCTCCAAGCTGTGTTTTTTAGATGTTTCAGAACACACCGTACACTTCTCCAGAGTGGCTGTTGGCAATTTACATCCCACCCATCAGCGTAGCAAGGCTCCCATTTCTCCATGGCCGGTCCTGCATTTCTGGTTTGGACACTTTTTTCCGCATGGCCCTTTGGCCCGCTGGGAAGTGAGACTTCTTTGGAGCGCTGATTGGCCTTTCCAGGTTGCTTGGTTGGCCAAAAAGGGCGTATGCGTTTTTTCCTGAATATATTCAGGAAAAACGCATACGCCCTTTTTGGCCAAGGGCATCATTGTCCACGTTTTGCCGCTTTTCATGTGCTTTCAAGGCGATTCGAATCTACCTCCTGAAATCTGTTTCCTGCAATTCTGCCTTGCTTTCAAAGCCTCTTCGTTGCCTTCCCTTAATATATTTGTGGACGAGAGGTATCATTTAAAACTCTGCAGGTTTGTGAATTGCAGTGCCCCTGAGCTCCATTTTTCAACTCGCTTTTTTGGGAGCTGGCCGCCAAAGCGCAGGATTGCTTCAGGCCCTCTTCTGGTTCTGGGGGGCAGGCTGAGCTTGTGCTTAATTCTTCTTCCTGATGGGAAAATAGAGTGACCTGTGCCTGTCCCAACACCTAGAGCTACTCTCTCATTGGTTCCCCCTCTTCCCCTTCATCCTCAGGACAAATTGCAACCTGTACGGAACAGGAGGTTAAAGGTGCTGATTCTCCAAGGAGGGAGATGGCTAGTAAATCGGCTGGAATGGCGAACCCGAGCAAAGGAGATGAGAAATGAGGTGCGTTTTAGAAACCTTTCCCGATCACACGGTGTACCATCTTCTGGGTTTCTCATGCCTGTTTTCGACGTAGGAAGATGCCCTTGAACCTGGAGATTTGGGACCCATGGGATGGGTACCATGCAGTATTACTTGAAAGGGTCTGCGTTGGCTCACCCAACCTCACCGAACCTCTCAGCCCCAAGAGTGTCCACCCTTATGTCTCAATCAGCTGTGGGTCTAGATATGGTCAATCCAGGTTGCATCACAGCCCCTGAACGAATTTTGTAAGAATTTCTCTCTCTTTCACTGCCTTTGTTTCACGGGTTTTGAAAAGTAATTTATTTTTATAATGGGGTTTAGCTGCTTTTCACGGCTGTGTTTATGCCGCTTTACACCCCCTTGACTCACTTACAGAGAGATATCAATACATAGGTTTGAAGATTCTTACTAGTCAGATATATTCTTGTGCGGTGAATAGGGGGTGTTGAGTCCAGTTCACTGAAAAAGGAATAGGTCTTGTCTCTTACATATTGGGTTTATGGAACGGTATCGGAGCTAATTTGAAACCCTTGTTTTATGCATCACCCCACCTCACCTTTCCCGTTCAGCAGCCATAGTGTGTTTTCTAAACGTGTGACTCTGTTCTGTTTTGTAATTCAGTTCAAGTGTAGCGGTTTTTACATTCCCTCTCTAAGTGATATCTTATGATAAGTGTCTTTTTCTGTGTGACTTATTTCACTTAGAATCGTCGTACCTAAATCCACTCATCGTGCTGCTACTAGCCTTATGACGTGGATTTCATGGCTGAGTGATATTCCTTTGTACATGAGGACGACAACTTCTTTATCCATTTTTCTCTTTCTTAGGATATTTAAGGTGTAATGAAGTGGGGGTTCTTGTCAACAGAGCAGCCCTAAACTTTGGGGTGCCTGTGTCTTGCTGATTTTTAGTTTTCCCAATTTATACGCCCATGAGTGGAAGTGCCCTATGCTCTCCAAGCTGTGTTTTTTAGATGTTTCAGAACACACCGTACACTTCTCCAGAGTGGCTGTTGGCAATTTACATCCCACCCATCAGCGTAGCAAGGCTCCCATTTCTCCATGGCCGGTCCTGCATTTCTGGTTTGGACACTTTTTTCCGCATGGCCCTTTTGCCCGCTGGGAAGCGAGACTTCTTTGGAGCGCTGATTGGCCTTTCCAGGTTGCTTGGTTGGCCAAAAAGGGCGTATGCGTTTTTTCCTGAATATATTCAGGAAAAAACGCATACGCCCTTTTTGGCCAAGGGCATCATTGTCCACGTTTTGCCGCTTTTCATGTGCTTTCAAGGCGATTCGAATCTACCTCCTGAAATCTGTTTCCTGCAATTCTGCCTTGCTTTCAAAGCCTCTTCGTTGCCTTCCCTTAATATATTTGTGGACGAGAGGTATCATTTAAAACTCTGCAGGTTTGTGAATTGCAGTGCCCCTGAGCTCCATTTTTCAACTCGCTTTTTTGGGAGCTGGCCGCCAAAGCGCAGGATTGCTTCAGGCCCTCTTCTGGTTCTGGGGGGCAGGCTGAGCTTGTGCTTAATTCTTCTTCCTGATGGGAAAATAGAGTGACCTGTGCCTGTCCCAACACCTAGAGCTAGTCTCTCATTGGTTCCCCCTCTTCCCCTTCATCCTCAGGACAAATTGCAACCTGTACGGAACAGGAGGTTAAAGGTGCTGATTCTCCAAGGAGGGAGATGGCTAGTAAATCGGCTGGAATGGCGAACCCGAGCAAAGGAGATGAGAAATGAGGTGCGTTTTAGAAACCTTTCCCGATCACACGGTGTACCATCTTCTGGGTTTCTCATGCCTGTTTTCGACGTAGGAAGATGCCCTTGAACCTGGAGATTTGGGACCCATGGGATGGGTACCATGCAGTATTACTTGAAAGGGTCTGCGTTGGCTCACCCAACCTCACCGAACCTCTCAGCCCCAAGAGTGTCCACCCTTATGTCTCAATCAGCTGTGGGTCTAGATATGGTCAATCCAGGTTGCATCACAGCCCCTGAACGAATTTTGTAAGAATTTCTCTCTCTTTCACTGCCTTTGTTTCACGGGTTTTGAAAAGTAATTTATTTTTATAATGGGGTTTAGCTGCTTTTCACGGCTGTGTTTATGCCGCTTTACACCCCCTTGACTCACTTACAGAGAGATATCAATACATAGGTTTGAAGATTCTTACTAGTCAGATATATTCTTGTGCGGTGAATAGGGGGTGTTGAGTCCAGTTCACTGAAAAAGGAATAGGTCTTGTCTCTTACATATTGGGTTTATGGAACGGTATCGGAGCTAATTTGAAACCCTTGTTTTATGCATCACCCCACCTCACCTTTCCCGTTCAGCAGCCATAGTGTGTTTTCTAAACGTGTGACTCTGTTCTGTTTTGTAATTCAGTTCAAGTGTAGCGGTTTTTACATTCCCTCTCTAAGTGATATCTTATGATAAGTGTCTTTTTCTGTGTGACTTATTTCACTTAGAATCGTCGTACCTAAATCCACTCATCGTGCTGCTACTAGCCTTATGACGTGGATTTCATGGCTGAGTGATATTCCATTGTACATGAGGACCACAACTTCTTTATCCATTTTTCGCTTTCCTAGGATATTTAAGGTGTAATGAAGTGGGGGTTCTTGTCAACAGAGCAGCCCTAAACTTTGGGGTGCCTGTGTCTTGCTGATTTTTAGTTTTCCCAATTTATACGCCCATGAGTGGAAGTGCCCTATGCTCTCCAAGCTGTGTTTTTTAGATGTTTCAGAACACACCGTACACTTCTCCAGAGTGGCTGTTGGCAATTTACATCCCACCCATCAGCGTAGCAAGGCTCCCATTTCTCCATGGCCGGTCCTGCATTTCTGGTTTGGACACTTTTTTCCGCATGGCCCTTTGGCCCGCTGGGAAGTGAGACTTCTTTGGAGCGCTGATTGGCCTTTCCAGGTTGCTTGGTTGGCCAAAAAGGGCGTATGCGTTTTTTCCTGAATATATTCAGGAAAAACGCATACGCCCTTTTTGGCCAAGGGCATCATTGTCCACGTTTTGCCGCTTTTCATGTGCTTTCAAGGCGATTCGAATCTACCTCCTGAAATCTGTTTCCTGCAATTCTGCCTTGCTTTCAAAGCCTCTTCGTTGCCTTCCCTTAATATATTTGTGGACGAGAGGTATCATTTAAAACTCTGCAGGTTTGTGAATTGCAGTGCCCCTGAGCTCCATTTTTCAACTCGCTTTTTTGGGAGCTGGCCGCCAAAGCGCAGGATTGCTTCAGGCCCTCTTCTGGTTCTGGGGGGCAGGCTGAGCTTGTGCTTAATTCTTCTTCCTGATGGGAAAATAGAGTGACCTGTGCCTGTCCCAACACCTAGAGCTACTCTCTCATTGGTTCCCCCTCTTCCCCTTCATCCTCAGGACAAATTGCAACCTGTACGGAACAGGAGGTTAAAGGTGCTGATTCTCCAAGGAGGGAGATGGCTAGTAAATCGGCTGGAATGGCGAACCCGAGCAAAGGAGATGAGAAATGAGGTGCGTTTTAGAAACCTTTCCCGATCACACGGTGTACCATCTTCTGGGTTTCTCATGCCTGTTTTCGACGTAGGAAGATGCCCTTGAACCTGGAGATTTGGGACCCATGGGATGGGTACCATGCAGTATTACTTGAAAGGGTCTGCGTTGGCTCACCCAACCTCACCGAACCTCTCAGCCCCAAGAGTGTCCACCCTTATGTCTCAATCAGCTGTGGGTCTAGATATGGTCAATCCAGGTTGCATCACAGCCCCTGAACGAATTTTGTAAGAATTTCTCTCTCTTTCACTGCCTTTGTTTCACGGGTTTTGAAAAGTAATTTATTTTTATAATGGGGTTTAGCTGCTTTTCACGGCTGTGTTTATGCCGCTTTACACCCCCTTGACTCACTTACAGAGAGATATCAATACATAGGTTTGAAGATTCTTACTAGTCAGATATATTCTTGTGCGGTGAATAGGGGGTGTTGAGTCCAGTTCACTGAAAAAGGAATAGGTCTTGTCTCTTACATATTGGGTTTATGGAACGGTATCGGAGCTAATTTGAAACCCTTGTTTTATGCATCACCCCACCTCACCTTTCCCGTTCAGCAGCCATAGTGTGTTTTCTAAACGTGTGACTCTGTTCTGTTTTGTAATTCAGTTCAAGTGTAGCGGTTTTTACATTCCCTCTCTAAGTGATATCTTATGATAAGTGTCTTTTTCTGTGTGACTTATTTCACTTAGAATCGTCGTACCTAAATCCACTCATCGTGCTGCTACTAGCCTTATGACGTGGATTTCATGGCTGAGTGATATTCCTTTGTACATGAGGACGACAACTTCTTTATCCATTTTTCTCTTTCTTAGGATATTTAAGGTGTAATGAAGTGGGGGTTCTTGTCAACAGAGCAGCCCTAAACTTTGGGGTGCCTGTGTCTTGCTGATTTTTAGTTTTCCCAATTTATACGCCCATGAGTGGAAGTGCCCTATGCTCTCCAAGCTGTGTTTTTTAGATGTTTCAGAACACACCGTACACTTCTCCAGAGTGGCTGTTGGCAATTTACATCCCACCCATCAGCGTAGCAAGGCTCCCATTTCTCCATGGCCGGTCCTGCATTTCTGGTTTGGACACTTTTTTCCGCATGGCCCTTTTGCCCGCTGGGAAGCGAGACTTCTTTGGAGCGCTGATTGGCCTTTCCAGGTTGCTTGGTTGGCCAAAAAGGGCGTATGCGTTTTTTCCTGAATATATTCAGGAAAAAACGCATACGCCCTTTTTGGCCAAGGGCATCATTGTCCACGTTTTGCCGCTTTTCATGTGCTTTCAAGGCGATTCGAATCTACCTCCTGAAATCTGTTTCCTGCAATTCTGCCTTGCTTTCAAAGCCTCTTCGTTGCCTTCCCTTAATATATTTGTGGACGAGAGGTATCATTTAAAACTCTGCAGGTTTGTGAATTGCAGTGCCCCTGAGCTCCATTTTTCAACTCGCTTTTTTGGGAGCTGGCCGCCAAAGCGCAGGATTGCTTCAGGCCCTCTTCTGGTTCTGGGGGGCAGGCTGAGCTTGTGCTTAATTCTTCTTCCTGATGGGAAAATAGAGTGACCTGTGCCTGTCCCAACACCTAGAGCTAGTCTCTCATTGGTTCCCCCTCTTCCCCTTCATCCTCAGGACAAATTGCAACCTGTACGGAACAGGAGGTTAAAGGTGCTGATTCTCCAAGGAGGGAGATGGCTAGTAAATCGGCTGGAATGGCGAACCCGAGCAAAGGAGATGAGAAATGAGGTGCGTTTTAGAAACCTTTCCCGATCACACGGTGTACCATCTTCTGGGTTTCTCATGCCTGTTTTCGACGTAGGAAGATGCCCTTGAACCTGGAGATTTGGGACCCATGGGATGGGTACCATGCAGTATTACTTGAAAGGGTCTGCGTTGGCTCACCCAACCTCACCGAACCTCTCAGCCCCAAGAGTGTCCACCCTTATGTCTCAATCAGCTGTGGGTCTAGATATGGTCAATCCAGGTTGCATCACAGCCCCTGAACGAATTTTGTAAGAATTTCTCTCTCTTTCACTGCCTTTGTTTCACGGGTTTTGAAAAGTAATTTATTTTTATAATGGGGTTTAGCTGCTTTTCACGGCTGTGTTTATGCCGCTTTACACCCCCTTGACTCACTTACAGAGAGATATCAATACATAGGTTTGAAGATTCTTACTAGTCAGATATATTCTTGTGCGGTGAATAGGGGGTGTTGAGTCCAGTTCACTGAAAAAGGAATAGGTCTTGTCTCTTACATATTGGGTTTATGGAACGGTATCGGAGCTAATTTGAAACCCTTGTTTTATGCATCACCCCACCTCACCTTTCCCGTTCAGCAGCCATAGTGTGTTTTCTAAACGTGTGACTCTGTTCTGTTTTGTAATTCAGTTCAAGTGTAGCGGTTTTTACATTCCCTCTCTAAGTGATATCTTATGATAAGTGTCTTTTTCTGTGTGACTTATTTCACTTAGAATCGTCGTACCTAAATCCACTCATCGTGCTGCTACTAGCCTTATGACGTGGATTTCATGGCTGAGTGATATTCCATTGTACATGAGGACCACAACTTCTTTATCCATTTTTCGCTTTCCTAGGATATTTAAGGTGTAATGAAGTGGGGGTTCTTGTCAACAGAGCAGCCCTAAACTTTGGGGTGCCTGTGTCTTGCTGATTTTTAGTTTTCCCAATTTATACGCCCATGAGTGGAAGTGCCCTATGCTCTCCAAGCTGTGTTTTTTAGAAGTTTCAGAACACACCGTACACTTCTCCAGAGTGGCTGTTGGCAATTTACATCCCACCCATCAGCGTAGCAAGGCTCCCATTTCTCCATGGCCGGTCCTGCATTTCTGGTTTGGACACTTTTTTCCGCATGGCCCTTTTGCCCGCTGGGAAGCGAGACTTCTTTGGAGCGCTGATTGGCCTTTCCAGGTTGCTTGGTTGGCCAAAAAGGGCGTATGCGTTTTTTCCTGAATATATTCAGGAAAAAACGCATACGCCCTTTTTGGCCAAGGGCATCATTGTCCACGTTTTGCCGCTTTTCATGTGCTTTCAAGGCGATTCGAATCTACCTCCTGAAATCTGTTTCCTGCAATTCTGCCTTGCTTTCAAAGCCTCTTCGTTGCCTTCCCTTAATATATTTGTGGACGAGAGGTATCATTTAAAACTCTGCAGGTTTGTGAATTGCAGTGTCCCTGAGCTCCATTTTTCAACTCGCTTTTTTGGGAGCTGGCCGCAAAAGCGCAGGATTGCTTCAGGCCCTCTTCTGGTTCTGGGGGGCAGGCTGAGCTTGTGCTTAATTCTTCTTCCTGATGGGAAAATAGAGTGACCTGTGCCTGTCCCAACACCTAGAGCTAGTCTCTCATTGGTTCCCCCTCTTCCCGTTCATCCTCAGGACAAATTGCAACCTGTACGGAACAGGAGGTTAAAGGTGCTGATTCTCCAAGGAGGGAGATGGCTAGTAAATCGGCTGGAATGGCGAACCCGAGCAAAGGAGATGAGAAATGAGGTGCGTTTTAGAAACCTTTCCCGATCACACGGTGTACCATCTTCTGGGTTTCTCATGCCTGTTTTCGACGCAGGAAGATGCCCTTGAACCTGGAGATTTGGGACCCATGGGATGGGTACCATGCAGTATTACTTGAAAGGGTCTGCGTTGGCTCACCCAACCTCACCGAACCTCTCAGCCCCAAGAGTGTCCACCCTTATGTCTCAATCAGCTGTGGGTCTAGATATGGTCAATCCAGGTTGCATCACAGCCCCTGAACGAATTTTGTAAGAATTTCTCTCTCTTTCACTGCCTTTGTTTCACGGGTTTTGAAAAGTAATTTATTTTTATAATGGGGTTTAGCTGCTTTTCACGGCTGTGTTTATGCCGCTTTACACCCCCTTGACTCACTTACAGAGAGATATCAATACATAGGTTTGAAGATTCTTACTAGTCAGATATATTCTTGCGCGGTGAATAGGGGGTGTTGAGTCCAGTTCACTGAAAAAGGAATAGGTCTTGTCTCTTACATATTGGGTTTATGGAACGGTATCGGAGCTAATTTGAAACCCTTGTTTTATGCATCACCCCACCTCACCTTTCCCGTTCAGCAGCCATAGTGTGTTTTCTAAACGTGTTACTCTGTTCTGTTTTGTAATTCAGTTCAAGTGTAGCGGTTTTTACATTCCCTCTCTAAGTGATATCTTATGATAAGTGTCTTTTTCTGTGTGACTTATTTCACTTAGAATCGTCGTACCTAAATCCACTCATCGTGCTGCTACTAGCCTTATGACGTGGATTTCATGGCTGAGTGATATTCCATTGTACATGAGGACCACAACTTCTTTATCCATTTTTCGCTTTCCTAGGATATTTAAGGTGTAATGAAGTGGGGGTTCTTGTCAACAGAGCAGCCCTAAACTTTGGGGTGCCTGTGTCTTGCTGATTTTTAGTTTTCCCAATTTATACGCCCATGAGTGGAAGTGCCCTATGCTCTCCAAGCTGTGTTTTTTAGATGTTTCAGAACACACCGTACACTTCTCCAGAGTGGCTGTTGGCAATTTACATCCCACCCATCAGCGTAGCAAGGCTCCCATTTCTCCATGGCCGGTCCTGCATTTCTGGTTTGGACACTTTTTTCCGCATGGCCCTTTTGCCCGCTGGGAAGCGAGACTTCTTTGGAGCGCTGATTGGCCTTTCCAGGTTGCTTGGTTGGCCAAAAAGGGCGTATGCGTTTTTTCCTGAATATATTCAGGAAAAAACGCATACGCCCTTTTTGGCCAAGGGCATCATTGTCCACGTTTTGCCGCTTTTCATGCGCTTTCAAGGCGATTCGAATCTACCTCCTGAAATCTGTTTCCTGCAATTCTGCCTTGCTTTCAAAGCCTCTTCGTTGCCTTCCCTTAATATATTTGTGGACGAGAGGTATCATTTAAAACACTGCAGGTTTGTGAATTGCAGTGCCCCTGAGCTCCATTTTTCAACTCGCTTTTTTGGGAGCTGGCCGCAAAAGCGAAGGATTGCTTCAGGCCCTCTTCTCGTTCTGGGGGGCAGGCTGAGCTTGTGCTTAATTCTTCTTCCTGATGGGAAAATAGAGTGACCTTTGCCTGTCCCAACACCTAGAGCTAGTCTCTCATTGGTTCCCCCTCTTCCCGTTCATCCTCAGGACAAATTGCAACCTGTACGGAACAGGAGGTTAAAGGTGCTGATTCTCCAAGGAGGGAGATGGCTAGTAAATCGGCTGGAATGGCGAACCCGAGCAAAGGAGATGAGAAATGAGGTGCGTTTTAGAAACCTTTCCCGATCACACGGTGTACCATCTTCTGGGTTTCTCATGCCTGTTTTCGACGTAGGAAGATGCCCTTGAACCTGGAGATTTGGGACCCATGGGATGGGTACCATGCAGTATTACTTGAAAGGGTCTGCGTTGGCTCACCCAACCTCACCGAACCTCTCAGCCCCAAGAGTGTCCACCCTTATGTCTCAATCAGCTGTGGGTCTAGATATGGTCAATCCAGGTTGCATCACAGCCCCTAAACGAATTTTGTAAGAATTTCTCTCTCTTTCACTGCCTTTGTTTCACGGGTTTTGAAAAGTAATTTATTTTTATAATGGGGTTTAGCTGCTTTTCACGGCTGTGTTTATGCCGCTTTACACCCCCTTGACTCACTTACAGAGAGATATCAATACATAGGTTTGAAGATTCTTACTAGTCAGATATATTCTTGTGCGGTGAATAGGGGGTGTTGAGCCCAGTTCACTGAAAAAGGAATAGGTCTTGTCTCTTACATATTGGGTTTATGGAACGGTATCTGAGCTAATTTGAAACCCTTGTTTTATGCAACACCCCACCTCACCTTTCCCGTTCAGCAGCCATAGTGTGTTTCCTAAACGTGTGACTCTGTTCTGTTTTGCAATTCAGTTCAAGTGTAGCGGTTTTTACATTCCCTCTCTAAGTGATATCTTATGATAAGTGTCTTTTTCTGTGTGACTTATTTCACTTAGAATCGTCGTACCTAAATCCACTCATCGTGCTGCTACTAGCCTTATGACGTGGATTTCATGGCTGAGTGATATTCCATTGTACATGAGGACCACAACTTCTTTATCCATTTTTCGCTTTCCTAGGATATTTAAGGTGTAATGAAGTGGGGGTTCTTGTCAACAGAGCAGCCCTAAACTTTGGGGTGCCTGTGTCTTGCTGATTTTTAGTTTTCCCAATTTATACGCCCATGAGTGGAAGTGCCCTATGCTCTCCAAGCTGTGTTTTTTAGATGTTTCAGAACACACCGTACACTTCTCCAGAGTGGCTGTTGGCAATTTACATCCCACCCATCAGCGTAGCAAGGCTCCCATTTCTCCATGGCCGGTCCTGCATTTCTGGTTTGGACACTTTTTTCCGCATGGCCCTTTGGCCCGCTGGGAAGTGAGACTTCTTTGGAGCGCTGATTGGCCTTTCCAGGTTGCTTGGTTGGCCAAAAAGGGCGTATGCGTTTTTTCCTGAATATATTCAGGAAAAACGCATACACCCTTTTTGGCCAAGGGCATCATTGTCCACGTTTTGCCGCTTTTCATGTGCTTTCAAGGCGATTCGAATCTACCTCCTGAAATCTGTTTCCTGCAATTCTGCCTTGCTTTCAAAGCCTCTTCGTTGCCTTCCCTTAATATATTTGTGGACGAGAGGTATCATTTAAAACTCTGCAGGTTTGTGAATTGCAGTGCCCCTGAGCTCCATTTTTCAACTCGCTTTTTTGGGAGCTGGCCGCAAAAGCGCAGGATTGCTTCAGGCCCTCTTCTGGTTCTGGGGGGCAGGCTAAGCTTGTGCTTAATTCTTCTTCCTGATGGGAAAATAGAGTGACCTGTGCCTGTCCCAACACCTAGAGCTAGTCTCTCATTGGTTCCCCCTCTTCCCGTTCATCCTCAGGACAAATTGCAACCTGTACGGAACAGGAGGTTAAAGGTGCTGATTCTCCAAGGAGGGAGATGGCTAGTAAATCGGCTGGAATGGCGAACCCGAGCAAAGGAGATGAGAAATGAGGTGCGTTTTAGAAACCTTTCCCGATCACACGGTGTACCATCTTCTGGGTTTCTCATGCCTGTTTTCGACGTAGGAAGATGCCCTTGAACCTGGAGATTTGGGACCCATGGGATGGGTACCATGCAGTACTACTTTAAAGGGTCTGCGTTGGCTCACCCAACCTTACCGAACCTCTCAGCCCCAAGAGTTTCCACCCTTATGTCTCAATCAGCTGTGGGTCTAGATATGGTCAATCCAGGTTGCATCACAGCCCCTGAACGAATTTTGTAAGAATTTCTCTCTCTTTCACTGTCTTTGTTTCACGGGTTTTGAAAAGTAATTTATTTTTATAATGGGGTTTAGCTGCTTTTCACGGCTGTGTTTATGCCGCTTTACACCCCCTTGACTCACTCACAGAGAGATATCAATACATAGGTTTGAATATTCTTACTAGTCAGATATATTCTTGTGCGGTGAATAGGGGGTGTTGAGTCCAGTTCACTGAAAAAGGAATAGGTCTTGTCTCTTACATATTGGGTTTATGGAACGGTATCTGAGCTAATTTGAAACCCTTGTTTTATGCATCACCCCACCTCACCTTTCCCGTTCAGCAGCCATAGTGTGTTTCGTAAACGTGTGACTCTGTTCTGTTTTGTAATTCAGTTCAAGTGTAGCGGTTTTTACATTCCCTCTAGAAGTGATATCTTATGATAAGTGTCTTTTTCTGTGTGACTTATTTCACTTAGAATCGTCGTACCTAAATCCACTCATCGTGCTGCTACTAGCCTTATGACGTGGATTTCATGGCTGAGTGATATTCAATTGTACATGAGGACCACAAATTCTTTATCCATTTTTCGCTTTCCTAGGATACTTAAGGTGTAATGAAGTGGGGGTTCTTGTCAACAGAGCAGCCCTAAACTTTGGGGTGCCTGTGTCTTGCTGATTTTTAGTTTTCCCAATTTATACGCCCATGAGTGGAAGTGCCCTATGCTCTCCAAGCTGTGTTTTTTAGATGTTTCAGAACACACCGTACACTTCTCCAGAGTGGCTGTTGGCAATTTACATCCCACCCATCAGCGTAGCAAGGCTCCCATTTCTCCATGGCCGGTCCTGCATTTCTGGTTTGGACACTTTTTTCCGCATGGCCCTTTTGCCCGCTGGGAAGCGAGACTTCTTTGGAGCGCTGATTGGCCTTTCCAGGTTGCTTGGTTGGCCAAAAAGGGCGTATGCGTTTTTTCCTGAATATATTCAGGAAAAAACGCATACGCCCTTTTTGGCCAAGGGCATCATTGTCCACGTTTTGCCGCTTTTCATGTGCTTTCAAGGCGATTCGAATCTACCTCCTGAAATCTGTTTCCTGCAATTCTGCCTTGCTTTCAAAGCCTCTTCGTTGCCTTCCCTTAATATATTTGTGGACGAGAGGTATCATTTAAAACTCTGCAGGTTTGTGAATTGCAGTGCCCCTGAGCTCCATTTTTCAACTCGCTTTTTTGGGAGCTGGCCGCAAAAGCGCAGGATTGCTTCAGGCCCTCTTCTGGTTCTGGGGGGCAGGCTGAGCTTGTGCTTAATTCTTCTTCCTGATGGGAAAATAGAGTGACCTGTGCCTGTCCCAACACCTAGAGCTAGTCTCTCATTGATTCCCCCTCTTCCCGTTCATCCTCAGGACAAATTGCAACCTGTACGGAACAGGAGGTTAAAGGTGCTGATTCTCCAAGGAGGGAGATGGCTAGTAAATCGCCTGGAATGGCGAACCCGAGCAAAGGAGATGAGAAATGAGGTGCGTTTTAGAAACCTTTCCCGATCACACGGTGTACCATCTTCTGGGTTTCTCATGCCTGTTTTCGACGTAGGAAGATGCCCTTGAACCTGGAGATTTGGGACCCATGGGATGGGTACCATGCAGTATTACTTGAAAGGGTCTGCGTTGGCTCACCCAACCTCACCGAACCTCTCAGCCCCAAGAGTGTCCACCCTTATGTCTCAATCAGCTGTGGGTCTAGATATGGTCAATCCAGGTTGCATCACAGCCCCTGAACGAATTTTGTAAGAATTTCTCTCTCTTTCACTGTCTTTGTTTCACGGGTTTTGAAAAGTAATTTATTTTTATAATGGGGTTTAGCTGCTTTTCACGGCTGTGTTTATGCCGCTTTACACCCCCTTGACTCACTTACAGAGAGATATCAATACATAGGTTTGAAGATTCTTACTAGTCAGATATATTCTTGTGCGGTGAATAGGGGGTGTTGAGTCCAGTTCACTGAAAAAGGAATAGGTCTTGTCTCTTACATATTGGGTTTAAGGAACGGTATCTGAGCTAATTTGAAACCCTTGTTTTATGCATCACCCCACCTCACCTTTCCCGTTCAGCAGCCATAGTGTGTTTCCTAAACGTGGGACTCTGTTCTGTTTTGCAATTCAGTTCAAGTGTAGCGGTTTTTACATTCCCTCTAGAAGTGATATCTTATGATAAGTGTCTTTTTCTGTGTGACTTATTTCACTTACAATCGTCGTACCTAAATCCACTCATCGTGCTGCTACTAGCCTTATGACGTTGATTTCATGGCTGAGTGATATTCCATTGTACATGAGGACCCCAACTTCTTTATCCATTTTTCTCTTTCCTAGGATATTTAAGGTGTAATGAAGTGGGGGTTCTTGTCCACAGAGCAGCCCTAAACTTTGGGGTGCCTGTGTCTTGCTGATTTTTAGTTTTCCCAGTTTATACGGCCATGAGTGGAAGTGCCCTATGCTCTCCAAGCTGTGTTTTTTAGATGTTTCAGAACACACCGTACACTTCTCCAGAGTGGCTGTTGGCAATTTACATCCCACCCATCAGCGTAGCAAGGCTCCCATTTCTCCATGGCCGGTCCTGCATTTCTGGTTTGGACACTTTTTTCCGCATGGCCCTTTTGCCCGCTGGGAAGCGAGACTTCTTTGGAGCGCTGATTGGCCTTTCCAGGTTGCTTGGTTGGCCAAAAAGGGCGTATGCGTTTTTTCCTGAATATATTCAGGAAAAAACGCATACGCCCTTTTTGGCCAAGGGCATCATTGTCCACGTTTTGCCGCTTTTCATGTGCTTTCAAGGCGATTCGAATCTACCTCCTGAAATCTGTTTCCTGCAATTCTGCCTTGCTTTCAAAGCCTCTTCGTTGCCTTCCCTTAATATATTTGTGGACGAGAGGTATCATTTAAAACTCTGCAGGTTTGTGAATTGCAGTGCCCCTGAGCTCCATTTTTCAACTCGCTTTTTTGGGAGCTGGCCGCCAAAGCGCAGGATTGCTTCAGGCCCTCTTCTGGTTCTGGGGGGCAGGCTGAGCTTGTGCTTAATTCTTCTTCCTGATGGGAAAATAGAGTGACCTGTGCCTGTCCCAACACCTAGAGCTAGTCTCTCATTGGTTCCCCCTCTTCCCCTTCATCCTCAGGACAAATTGCAACCTGTACGGAACAGGAGGTTAAAGGTGATGATTCTCCAAGGAGGGAGATGGCTAGTAAATCGGCTGGAATGGCGAACCCGAGCAAAGGAGATGAGAAATGAGGTGCGTTTTAGAAACCTTTCCCGATCACACGGTGTACCATCTTCTGGGTTTCTCATGCCTGTTTTCGACGTAGGAAGATGCCCTTGAACCTGGAGATTTGGGACCCATGGGATGGGTACCATGCAGTACTACTTGAAAGGGTCTGCGTTGGCTCACCCAACCTCACCGAACCTCTCAGCCCCAAGAGTGTCCACCCTTATGTCTCAATCAGCTGTGGGTCTAGATATGGTCAATCCAGGTTGCATCACAGCCCCTGAACGAATTTTGTAAGAATTTCTCTCTCTTTCACTGTCTTTGTTTCACGGGTTTTGAAAAGTAATTTATTTTTATAATGGGGTTTAGCTGCTTTTCACGGCTGTGTTTATGCCGCTTTACACCCCCTTGACTCACTTACAGAGAGATATCAATACATAGGTTTGAAGATTCTTACTAGTCAGATATATTCTTGTGCGGTGAATAGGGGGTGTTGAGTCCAGTTCACTGAAAAAGGAATAGGTCTTGTCTCTTACATATTGGGTTTATGGAACGGTATCTGAGCTAATTTGAAACCCTTGTTTTATGCATCACCCCACCTCACCTTTCCCGTTCAGCAGCCATAGTGTGTTTCCTAAACGTGGGACTCTGTTCTGTTTTGCAATTCAGTTCAAGTGTAGCGGTTTTTACATTCCCTCTAGAAGTGATATCTTATGATAAGTGTCTTTTTCTGTGTGACTTATTTCACTTAGAATCGTCGTACCTAAATCCACTCATCGTGCTGCTACTAGCCTTATGACGTGGATTTCATGGCTGAGTGATATTCCATTGTACATGAGGACCCCAACTTCTTTATCCATTTTTCTCTTTCCTAGGATATTTAAGGTGTAATGAAGTGGGGGTTCTTGTCAACAGAGCAGCCCTAAACTTTGGGGTGCCTGTGTCTTGCTGATTTTTAGTTTTCCCAATTTATACGCCCATGAGTGGAAGTGCCCTATGCTCTCCAAGCTGTGTTTTTTAGATGTTTCAGAACACACCGTACACTTCTCCAGAGTGGCTGTTGGCAATTTACATCCCACCCATCAGCGTAGCAAGGCTCCCATTTCTCCATGGCCGGTCCTGCATTTCTGGTTTGGACACTTTTTTCCGCATGGCCCTTTTGCCCGCTGGGAAGCGAGACCTCTTTGGAGCGCTGATTGGCCTTTCCAGGTTGCTTGGTTGGCCAAAAAGGGCGTATGCGTTTTTTCCTGAATATATTCAGGAAAAAACGCATACGCCCTTTTTGGCCAAGGGCATCATTGTCCACGTTTTGCCGCTTTTCATGTGCTTTCAAGGCGATTCGAATCTACCTCCTGAAATCTGTTTCCTGCAATTCTGCCTTGCTTTCAAAGCCTCTTCGTTGCCTTCCCTTAATATATTTGTGGACGAGAGGTATCATTTAAAACTCTGCAGGTTTGTGAATTGCAGTGCCCCTGAGCTCCATTTTTCAACTCGCTTTTTTGGGAGCTGGCCGCAAAAGCGCAGGATTGCTTCAGGCCCTCTTCTGGTTCTGGGGGGCAGGCTGAGCTTGTGCTTAATTCTTCTTCCTGATGGGAAAATAGAGTGACCTGTGCCTGTCCCAACCCCTAGAGCTAGTCTCTCATTGGTTCCCCCTCTTCCCGTTCATCCTCAGGACAAATTGCAACCTGTACGGAACAGGAGGTTAAAGGTGCTGATTCTCCAAGGAGGGAGATGGCTAGTAAATCGGCTGGAATGGCGAACCCGAGCAAAGGAGATGAAAAATGAGGTGCGTTTTAGAAACCTTTCCCGATCACACGGTGTACCATCTTCTGGGTTTCTCATGCCTGTTTTCGACGTAGGAAGATGCCCTTGAACCTGGAGATTTGGGACCCATGGGATGGGAACCATGCAGTATTACTTGAAAGGGTCTGCGTTGGCTCACCCAACCTCACCGAACCTCTCAGCCCCAAGAGTGTCCACCCTTATGTCTCAATCAGCTGTGGGTCTAGATATGGTCAATCCAGGTTGCATCACAGCCCCTGAACGAATTGTGTAAGAATTTCTCTCTCTTTCACTGTCTTTGTTTCACGGGTTTTGAAAAGTAATTTATTTTTATAATGGGGTTTAGCTGCTTTTCACGGCTGTGTTTATGCCGCTTTACACCCCCTTGACTCACTTACAGAGAGATATCAATACATAGGTTTGAAGATTCTTACTAGTCAGATATATTCTTGTGCGGTGAATAGGGGGTGTTGAGTCCAGTTCACTGAAAAAGGAATAGGTCTTGTCTCTTACATATTGGGTTTATGGAACGGTATCGGAGCTAATTTGAAACCCTTGTTTTATGCATCACCCCACCTCACCTTTCCCGTTCAGCAGCCATAGTGTGTTTCCTAAATGTGTGACTCTGTTCTGTTTTGTAATTCAGTTCAAGTGTAGCGGTTTTTACATTCCCTCTCTAAGTGATATCTTATGATAAGTGTCTTTTTCTGTGTGACTTATTTCACTTAGAATCGACGTACCTAAATCCACTCATCGTGCTGCTACTAGCCTTATGACGTGGATTTCATGGCTGAGGATATTCCATTGTACATGAGGACCACAACTTCTTTATCCATTTTTCGCTTTCCTAGGATATTTAAGGTGTAATGAAGTGGGGGTTCTTGTCAACAGAGCAGCCCTAAACTTTGGGGTGCCTGTGTCTTGCTGATTTTTAGTTTTCCCTATTTATACGCCCATGAGTGGAAGTGCCCTATGCTCTCCAAGCTGTGTTTTTTAGATGTTTCAGAACACTCCGTACACTTCTCCGGAGTGGCTGTTGGCAATTTACATCCCACCCATCAGCGTAGCAAGGCTCCCATTTCTCCATGGCCGGTCCTGCATTTCTGGTTTGGACACTTTTTTCCGCATGGCCCTTTTGCCCGCTGGGAAGCGAGACTTCTTTGGAGCGCTGATTGGCCTTTCCAGGTTGCTTGGTTGGCCAAAAAGGGCGTATTCGTTTTTTCCTGAATATATTCAGGAAAAAACGCATACGCCCTTTTTGGCCAAGGGCATCATTGTCCACGTTTTGCCGCTTTTCATGTGCTTTCAAGGCGATTCGAATCTACCTCCTGAAATCTGTTTCCTGCAATTCTGCCTTGCTTTCAAAGCCTCTTCGTTGCCTTCCCTTAATATATTTGTGGACGAGAGGTATCATTTAAAACTCTGCAGGTTTGTGAATTGCAGTGCCCCTGAGCTCCATTTTTCAACTCGCTTTTTTGGGAGCTGGCCGCAAAAGCGCAGGATTGCTTCAGGCCCTCTTCTGGTTCTGGGGGGCAGGCTGAGCTTGTGCTTAATTCTTCTTCCTGATGGGAAAATAGAGTGACCTGTGCCTGTCCCAACACCTAGAGCTAGTCTCTCATTGGTTCCCCCTCTTCCCGTTCATCCTCAGGACAAATTGCAACCTGTACGGAACAGGAGGTTAAAGGTGCTGATTCTCCAAGGAGGGAGATGGCTAGTAAATCGGCTGGAATGGCGAACCCGAGCAAAGGAGATGAGAAATGAGGTGCGTTTTAGAAACCTTTCCCGATCACACTGTGTACCATCTTCTGGGTTTCTCATGCCTGTTTTCGACGTAGGAAGATGCCCTTGAACCTGGAGATTTGGGACCCATGGGATGGGTACCATGCAGTATTACTTGAAAGGGTCTGCGTTGGCTCACCCAACCTCACCGAACCTCTCAGGCCCAAGAGTGTCCACCCTTATGTCTCAATCAGCTGTGGGTCTAGATATGGTCAATCCAGGTTGCATCACACCCCCTGAACGAATTTTGTAAGAATTTCTCTCTCTTTCACTGTCTTTGTTTCACGGGTTTTGAAAAGTAATTTATTTTTATAATGGGGTTTAGCTGCTTTTCACGGCTGTGTTTATGCCGCTTTACACCCCCTTGACTCACTTACAGAGAGATATCAATACATAGGTTTGAAGATTCTTACTAGTCAGATATATTCTTGTGCGGTGAATAGGGGGTGTTGAGTCCAGTTCACTGAAAAAGGAATAGGTCTTGTCTCTTACATATTGGGTTTATGGAACGGTATCTGAGCTAATTTGAAACCCTTGTTTTATGCATCACCCCACCTCACCTTTCCCGTTCAGCAGCCATAGTGTGTTTCCTAAACGTGGGACTCTGTTCTGTTTTGCAATTCAGTTCAAGTGTAGCGGTTTTTACATTCCCTCTAGAAGTGATATCTTATGATAAGTGTCTTTTTCTGTGTGACTTATTTCACTTAGAATCGTCGTACCTAAATCCACTCATCGTGCTGCTAATAGCCTTATGACGTTGATTTCATGGCTGAATGATATTCCATTGTACATGAGGACCACAACTTCTTTATCCATTTTTCTCTTTCCTAGGATATTTAAGGTGTAATGAAGTGGGGGTTCTTGTCCACAGAGCAGCCCTAAACTTTGGGGTGCCTGTGTCTTGCTGATTTTTAGTTTTCCCAATTTATACGCCCATGAGTGGAAGTGCCCTATGCTCTCCAAGCTGTGTTTTTTAGATGTTTCAGAACACACCGTACACTTCTCCAGAGTGGCTGTTGGCAATTTACATCCCACCCATCAGCGTAGCAAGGCTCCCATTTCTCCATGGCCGGTCCTGCATTTCTGGTTTGGACACTTTTTTCCGCATGGCCCTTTTGCCCGCTGGGAAGCGAGACTTCTTTGGAGCGCTGATTGGCCTTTCCAGGTTGCTTGGTTGGCCAAAAAGGGCGTATGCGTTTTTTCCTGAATATATTCAGGAAAAAACGCATACGCCCTTTTTGGCCAAGGGCATCATTGTCCACGTTTTGCCGCTTTTCATGTGCTTTCAAGGCGATTCGAATCTACCTCCTGAAATCTGTTTCCTGCAATTCTGCCTTGCTTTCAAAGCCTCTTCGTTGCCTTCCCTTAATATATTTGTGGACGAGAGGTATCATTTAAAACTCTGCAGGTTTGTGAATTGCAGTGCCCCTGAGCTCCATTTTTCAACTCGCTTTTTTGGGAGCTGGCCGCAAAAGCGCAGGATTGCTTCAGGCCCTCTTCTGGTTCTGGGGGGCAGGCTGAGCTTGTGCTTAATTCTTCTTCCTGATGGGAAAATAGAGTGACCTGTGCCTGTCCCAACACCGAGAGCTAGTCTCTCATTGGTTCCCCCTCTTCCCGTTCATCCTCAGGACAAATTGCAACCTGTACGGAACAGGAGGTTAAAGGTGCTGATTCTCCAAGGAGGGAGATGGCTAGTAAATCGGCTGGAATGGCGAACCCGAGCAAAGGAGATGAGAAATGAGGTGCGTTTTAGAAACCTTTCCCGATCACACGGTGTACCATCTTCTGGGTTTCTCATGCCTGTTTTCGACGTAGGAAGATGCCCTTGAACCTGGAGATTTGGGACCCATGGGATGGGTACCATGCAGTATTACTTGAAAGGGTCTGCGTTGGCTCACCCAACCTCACCGAACCTCTCAGCCCCAAGAGTGTCCACCCTTATGTCTCAATCAGCTGTGGGTCTAGATATGGTCAATCCAGGTTGCATCACAGCCCCTGAACGAATTTTGTAAGAATTTCTCTCTCTTTCACTGTCTTTGTTTCACGGGTTTTGAAAAGTAATTTATTTTTATAATGGGGTTTAGCTGCTTTTCACGGCTGTGTTTATGCCGCTTTACACCCCCTTGACTCACTTACAGAGAGATATCAATACATAGGTTTGAAGATTCTTACTAGTCAGATATATTCTTGTGCGGTGAATAGGGGGTGTTGAGTCCAGTTCACTGAAAAAGGAATAGGTCTTGTCTCTTACATATTGGGTTTATGGAACGGTATCGGAGCTAATTTGAAACCCTTGTTTTATGCATCACCCCACCTCACCTTTCCCGTTCAGCAGCCATAGTGTGTTTTCTAAACGTGTGACTCTGTTCTGTTTTGTAATTCAGTTCAAGTGTAGCGGTTTTTACATTCCCTCTCTAAGTGATATCTTATGATAAGTGTCTTTTTCTGTGTGACTTATTTCACTTAGAATCGTCGTACCTAAATCCACTCATCGTGCTGCTACTAGCCTTATGACATGGATTTCATGGCTGAGTGATATTCCATTGTACATGAGGACCACCACTTCTTTATCCATTTTTTTCTTTCCTAGGATATTTAAGGTGTAATGAAGTGGGGGTTCTTGTCCACAGAGCAGCCCTAAACTTTGGGGTGCCTGTGTCTTGCTGATTTTTAGTTTTCCCAATTTATACGCCCATGAGTGGAAGTGCCCTATGCTCTCCAAGCTGTGTTTTTTAGATGTTTCAGAACACACCGTACACTTCTCCAGAGTGGCTGTTGGCAATTTACATCCCACCCATCAGCGTAGCAAGGCTCCCATTTCTCCATGGCCGGTCCTGCATTTCTGGTTTGGACACTTTTTTCCGCATGGCCCTTTTGCCCGCTGGGAAGCGAGACTTCTTTGGAGCGCTGATTGGCCTTTCCAGGTTGCTTGGTTGGCCAAAAAGGGCGTATGCGTTTTTTCCTGAATATATTCAGGAAAAAACGCATACGCCCTTTTTGGCCAAGGGCATCATTGTCCACGTTTTGCCGCTTTTCATGTGCTTTCAAGGCGATTCGAATCTACCTCCTGAAATCTGTTTCCTGCAATTCTGCCTTGCTTTCAAAGCCTCTTCGTTGCCTTCCCTTAATATATTTGTGGACGAGAGGTATCATTTAAAACTCTGCAGGTTTGTGAATTGCAGTGCCCCTGAGCTCCATTTTTCAACTCGCTTTTTTGGGAGCTGGCCGCAAAAGCGCAGGATTGCTTCAGGCCCTCTTCTGGTTCTGGGGGGCAGGCTGAGCTTGTGCTTAATTCTTCTTCCTGATGGGAAAATAGAGTGACCTGTGCCTGTCCCAACACCTAGAGCTAGTCTCTCATTGGTTCCCCCTCTTCCCGTTCATCCTCAGGACAAATTGCAACCTGTACGGAACAGGAGGTTAAAGGTGCTGATTCTCCAAGGAGGGAGATGGCTAGTAAATCGGCTGGAATGGCGAACCCGAGCAAAGGAGATGAGAAATGAGGTGCGTTTTAGAAACCTTTCCCGATCACACGGTGTTCCATCTTCTGGGTTTCTCATGCCTGTTTTCGACGTAGGAAGATGCCCTTGAACCTGGAGATTTGGGACCCATGGGATGGGTACCATGCAGTATTACTTGAAAGGGTCTGCGTTGGCTCACCCAACCTCACCGAACCTCTCAGCCCCAAGAGTGTCCACCCTTATGTCTCAATCAGCTGTGGGTCTAGATATGGTCAATCCAGGTTGCATCACAGCCCCTGAACGAATTTTGTAAGAATTTCTCTCTCTTTCACTGTCTTTGTTTCACGGGTTTTGAAAAGTAATTTATTTTTATAATGGGGTTTAGCTGCTTTTCACTGCTGTGTTTATGCCGCTTTACACCCCCTTGACTCACTTACAGAGAGATATCAATACATAGGTTTGAAGATTCTTACTAGTCAGATATATTCTTGTGCGGTGAATAGGTGGTGTTGAGTCCAGTTCACTGAAAAAGGAATAGGTCTTGTCTCTTACATATTGGGTTTATGGAACGGTATCGGAGCTAATTTGAAACCCTTGTTTTATGCATCACCCCACCTCACCTTTCCCGTTCAGCAGCCATAGTGTGTTTCCTAAACGTGGGACTCTGTTCTGTTTTGTAATTCAGTTCAAGTGTAGCGGTTTTTACATTCCCTCTCTAAGTGATATCTTATGATAAGTGTCTTTTTCTGTGTGACTTATTTCACTTAGAATCGTCGTACCTAAATCCACTCATCATGCTGCTACTAGCCTTATGACGTTGATTTCATGGCTGAGTGATATTCCATTGTACATGAGGACCACAACTTCTTTATCCATTTTTCTCTTTCCTAGGATATTTAAGGTGTAATGAAGTGGGGGTTCTTGTCAACAGAGCAGCCCTAAACTTTGGGGTGCCTGTGTCTTGCTGATTTTTAGTTTTCCCAATTTATACGCCCATGAGTGGAAGTGCCCTATGCTCTCCAAGCTGTGTTTTTTAGATGTTTCAGAACACACCGTACACTTCTCCAGAGTGGCTGTTGGCAATTTACATCCCACCCATCAGCGTAGCAAGGCTCCCATTTCTCCATGGCCGGTCCTGCATTTCTGGTTTGGACACTTTTTTCCGCATGGCCCTTTTGCCCGCTGGGAAGCGAGACTTCTTTGGAGCGCTGATTGGCCTTTCCAGGTTGCTTGGTTGGCCAAAAAGGGCGTATGCGTTTTTTCCTGAATATATTCAGGAAAAAACGCATACGCCCTTTTTGGCCAAGGGCATCATTGTCCACGTTTTGCCGCTTTTCATGTGCTTTCAAGGCGATTCGAATCTACCTCCTGACATCTGTTTCCTGCAATTCTGCCTTGCTTTCAAAGCCTCTTCGTTGCCTTCCCTTAATATATTTGTGGACGAGAGGTATCATTTAAAACTCTGCAGGTTTGTGAATTGCAGTGCCCCTGAGCTCCATTTTTCAACTCGCTTTTTTGGGAGCTGGCCGCCAAAGCGCAGGATTGCTTCAGGCCCTCTTCTGGTTCTGGGGGGCAGGCTGAGCTTGTGCTTAATTCTTCTTCCTGATGGGAAAATAGAGTGACCTGTGCCTGTCCCAACACCTAGAGCTAGTCTCTCATTGGTTCCCCCTCTTCCCCTTCATCCTCAGGACAAATTGCAACCTGTACGGAACAGGAGGTTAAAGGTGCTGATTCTCCAAGGAGGGAGATGGCTAGTAAATCAGCTGGAATGGCGAACCCGAGCAAAGGAGATGAGAAATGAGGTGCGTTTTAGAAACCTTTCCCGATCACACGGTGTACCATCTTCTGGGTTTCTCATGCCTGTTTTCGACGTAGGAAGATGCCCTTGAACCTGGAGATTTGGGACCCATGGGATGGGTACCATGCAGTATTACTTGAAAGGGTCTGCGTTGGCTCACCCAACCTCACCGAACCTCTCAGCCCCAAGAGTGTCCACCCTTATGTCTCAATCAGCTGTGGGTCTAGATATGGTCAATCCAGGTTGCATCACAGCCCCTGAACGAATTTTGTAAGAATTTCTCTCTCTTTCACTGTCTTTGTTTCACGGGTTTTGAAAAGTAATTTATTTTTATAATGGGGTTTAGCTGCTTTTCAAGGCTGTGTTTATGCCGCTTTACACCCCCTTGACTCACTTACAGAGAGATATCAATACATAGGTTTGAAGATTCTTACTAGTCAGATATATTCTTGTGCGGTGAATAGGGGGTGTTGAGTCCAGTTCACTGAAAAAGGAATAGGTCTTGTCTCTTACATATTGGGTTTATGGAACGGTATCTGAGCTAATTTGAAACCCTTGTTTTATGCATCACCCCACCTCACCTTTCCCGTTCAGCAGCCATAGTGTGTTTCCTAAACGTGTGACTCTGTTCTGTTTTGCAATTCAGTTCAAGTGTAGCGGGTTTTACATTCCCTCTAGAAGTGATATCTTATGATAAGTGTCTTTTTCTGTGTGACTTATTTCACTTAGAATCGTCGTACCTAAATCCACTCATCGTGCTGCTAATAGCCTTATGACGTTGATTTCATGGCTGAGTGATATTCCATTGTACATGAGGACCCCAACTTCTTTATCCATTTTTCTCTTTCTTAGGATATTTAAGGTGTAATGAAGTGGGGGTTCTTGTCAACAGAGCAGCCCTAAACTTTGGGGTGCCTGTGTCTTGCTGATTTTTAGTTTTCCCAATTTATACGCCCATGAGTGGAAGTGCCCTATGCTCTCCAAGCTGTGTTTTTTAGATGTTTCAGAACACACCGTACACTTCTCCGGAGTGGCTGTTGGCAATTTACATCCCACCCATCAGCGTAGCAAGGCTCCCATTTCTCCATGGCCGGTCCTGCATTTCTGGTTTGGACACTTTTTTCCGCATGGCCCTTTTGCCCGCTGGGAAGCGAGACTTCTTTGGAGCGCTGATTGGCCTTTCCAGGTTGCTTGGTTGGCCAAAAAGGGCGTATGCGTTTTTTCCTGAATATATTCAGGAAAAAACGCATACGCCCTTTTTGGCCAAGGGCATCATTGTCCACGTTTTGCCGCTTTTCATGTGCTTTCAAGGCGATTCGAATCTACCTCCTGAAATCTGTTTCCTGCAATTCTGCCTTGCTTTCAAAGCCTCTTCGTTGCCTTCCCTTAATATATTTGTGGACGAGACGTATCATTTAAAACTCTGCAGGTTTGTGAATTGCAGTGCCCCTGAGCTCCATTTTTCAACTCGCTTTTTTGGGAGCTGGCCGCAAAAGCGCAGGATTGCTTCAGGCCCTCTTCTGGTTCTGGGGGGCAGGCTGAGCTTGTGCTTACTTCTTCTTCCTGATGAGAAAATAGAGTGACCTGTGCCTGTCCCAACACCTAGAGCTAGTCTCTCATTGGTTCCCCCTCTTCCCGTTCATCCTCAGGACAAATTGCAACCTGTACGGAACAGGAGGTTAAAGGTGCTGATTCTCCAAGGAGGGAGATGGCTAGTAAATCGGCTGGAATGGCGAACCCGAGCAAAGGAGATGAGAAATGAGGTGCGTTTTAGAAACCTTTCCCGATCACACGGTGTAGCATCTTCTGGGTTTCTCATGCCTGTTTTCGACGTAGGAAGATGCCCTTGAACCTGGAGATTTGGGACCCATGGGATGGGTACCATGCAGTATTACTTGAAAGGGTCTGCGTTGGCTCACCCAACCTCACCGAACCTCTCAGCCCCAAGAGTGTCCACCCTTATGTCTCAATCAGCTGTGGGTCTAGATATGGTCAATCCAGGTTGCATCACAGCCCCTGAACGAATTTTGTAAGAATTTCTCTCTCTTTCACTGTCTTTGTTTCACGGGTTTTGAAAAGTAATTTATTTTTATAATGGGGTTTAGCTGCTTTTCACGGCTGTGTTTATGCCGCTTTACACCCCCTTGACTCACTTACAGAGAGATATCAATACATAGGTTTGAAGATTCTTACTAGTCAGATATATTCTTGTGCGGTGAATAGGGGGTGTTGAGTCCAGTTCACTGAAAAAGGAATAGGTCTTGTCTCTTACATATTGGGTTTATGGAACGGTATCGGAGCTAATTTGTAACCCTTGTTTTATGCATCACCCCACCTCACCTTTCCCGTTCACCAGCCATAGTGTGTTTCCTAAACGTGGGACTCTGTTCTGTTTTGCAATTCAGTTCAAGTGTAGCGGTTTTTACATTCCCTCTATAAGTGATATCTTATGATAAGTGTCTTTTTCTGTGTGACTTATTTCACTTAGAATCGTCGTACCTAAATCCACTCATCGTGCTGCTACTAGCCTTATGACGTTGATTTCATGGCTGCGTGATATTCCATTGTACATGAGGACCCCAACTTCTTTATCCATTTTTCTCTTTCCTAGGATATTTAAGGTGTAATGAAGTGGGGGTTCTTGTCCACAGAGCAGCCCTAAACTTTGGGGTGCCTGTGTCTTGCTGATTTTTAGTTTTCCCAATTTATACGCCCATGAGTGGAAGTGCCCTATGCTCTCCAAGCTGTGTTTTTTACATGTTTCAGAACACACCGTACACTTCTCCAGAGTGGCTGTTGGCAATTTACATCCCACCCATCAGCGTAGCAAGGCTCCCATTTCTCCATGGCCGGTCCTGCATTTCTGGTTTGGACACTTTTTTCCGCATGGCCCTTTTGCCCGCTGGGAAGCGAGACTTCTTTGGAGCGCTGATTTGCCTTTCGAGGTTGCTTGGTAGGCCAAAAAGGGCGTATGCGTTTTTTCCTGAATATATTCAGGAAAAAACGCATACGCCCTTTTTGGCCAAGGGCATCATTGTCCACGTTTTGCCGCTTTTCATGTGCTTTCAAGGCGATTCGAATCTACCTCCTGAAATCTGTTTCCTGCAATTCTGCCTTGCTTTCAAAGCCTCTTCGTTGCCTTCCCTTAATATATTTGTGGACGAGAGGTATCATTTAAAACTCTGCAGTTTTGTGAATTGCAGCGCCCCTGAGCTCCATTTTTCAACTCGCTTTTTTGGGAGCTGGCCGCAAAAGCGCAGGATTGCTTCAGGCCCTCTTCTGGTTCTGGGGGGCAGGCTGAGCTTGTGCTTAATTCTTCTTCCTGATGGGAAAATAGAGTGACCTGTGCCTGTCCCAACACCGAGAGCTAGTCTCTCATTGGTTCCCCCTCTTCCCCTTCATCCTCAGGACAAATTGCAACCTGTACGGAACAGGAGGTTAAAGGTGCTGATTCTCCAAGGAGGGAGATGGCTAGTAAATCGGCTGGAATGGCGAACCCGAGCCAAGGAGATGAGAAATGAGGTGCGTTTTAGAAACCTTTCCCGATCACACGGTGTACCATCTTCTGGGTTTCTCATGCCTGTTTTCGATGTAGGAAGATGCCCTTGAACCTGGAGATTTGGGACCCATGGGATGGGTACCATGCAGTATTACTTGAAAGGGTCTGCATTGGCTCACCCAACCTCACCGAACCTCTCAGCCCCAAGAGTGTCCACCCTTATGTCTCAATCAGCTGTGGATCTAGATATGGTCAATCCAGGTTGCATCACAGCCCCTGAACGAATTTTGTAAGAATTTCTCTCTCTTTCACTGTCTTTGTTTCACTGGTTTTTAAAAGTAATTTATTTTTATAATGGGGTTTAGCTGCTTTTCACGGCTGTGTTTATGCCGCTTTACACCCCCTTGACTCACTTACAGAGAGATATCAATACATAGGTTTGAAGATTCTTACTAGTCAGATATATTCTTGTGCGGTGAATAGGGGGTGTTGAGTCCAGTTCACTGAAAAAGGAATAGGTCTTGTCTCTTACATATTGGGTTTATGGAACGGTATCGGAGCTAATTTGAAACCCTTGTTTTATGCATCACCCCACCTCACCTTTCCCGTTCAGCAGCCATAGTGTGTTTCCTAAACGTGTGACTCTGTTCTGTTTTGCAATTCAGTTCAAGTGTAGCGGGTTTTACATTCCCTCTAGAAGTGATATCTTATGATAAGTGTCTTTTTCTGTGTGACTTATTTCACTTAGAATCGTCGTACCTAAATCCACTCATCGTGCTGCTAATAGCCTTATGACGTTGATTTCATGGCTGAGTGATATTCCATTGTACATGAGGACCCCAACTTCTTTATCCATTTTTCTCTTTCTTAGGATATTTAAGGTGTAATGAAGTGGGGGTTCTTGTCAACAGAGCAGCCCTAAACTTTGGGGTGCCTGTGTCTTGCTGATTTTTAGTTTTCCCAATTTATACGCCCATGAGTGGAAGTGCCCTATGCTCTCCAAGCTGTGTTTTTTAGATGTTTCAGAACACACCGTACACTTCTCCGGAGTGGCTGTTGGCAATTTACATCCCACCCATCAGCGTAGCAAGGCTCCCATTTCTCCATGGCCGGTCCTGCATTTCTGGTTTGGACACTTTTTTCCGCATGGCCCTTTTGCCCGCTGGGAAGCGAGACTTCTTTGGAGCGCTGATTGGCCTTTCCAGGTTGCTTGGTTGGCCAAAAAGGGCGTATGCGTTTTTTCCTGAATATATTCAGGAAAAAACGCATACGCCCTTTTTGGCCAAGGGCATCATTGTCCACGTTTTGCCGCTTTTCATGTGCTTTCAAGGCGATTCGAATCTACCTCCTGAAATCTGTTTCCTGCAATTCTGCCTTGCTTTCAAAGCCTCTTCGTTGCCTTCCCTTAATATATTTGTGGACGAGACGTATCATTTAAAACTCTGCAGGTTTGTGAATTGCAGTGCCCCTGAGCTCCATTTTTCAACTCGCTTTTTTGGGAGCTGGCCGCAAAAGCGCAGGATTGCTTCAGGCCCTCTTCTGGTTCTGGGGGGCAGGCTGAGCTTGTGCTTACTTCTTCTTCCTGATGAGAAAATAGAGTGACCTGTGCCTGTCCCAACACCTAGAGCTAGTCTCTCATTGGTTCCCCCTCTTCCCGTTCATCCTCAGGACAAATTGCAACCTGTACGGAACAGGAGGTTAAAGGTGCTGATTCTCCAAGGAGGGAGATGGCTAGTAAATCGGCTGGAATGGCGAACCCGAGCAAAGGAGATGAGAAATGAGGTGCGTTTTAGAAACCTTTCCCGATCACACGGTGTAGCATCTTCTGGGTTTCTCATGCCTGTTTTCGACGTAGGAAGATGCCCTTGAACCTGGAGATTTGGGACCCATGGGATGGGTACCATGCAGTATTACTTGAAAGGGTCTGCGTTGGCTCACCCAACCTCACCGAACCTCTCAGCCCCAAGAGTGTCCACCCTTATGTCTCAATCAGCTGTGGGTCTAGATATGGTCAATCCAGGTTGCATCACAGCCCCTGAACGAATTTTGTAAGAATTTCTCTCTCTTTCACTGTCTTTGTTTCACGGGTTTTGAAAAGTAATTTATTTTTATAATGGGGTTTAGCTGCTTTTCACGGCTGTGTTTATGCCGCTTTACACCCCCTTGACTCACTTACAGAGAGATATCAATACATAGGTTTGAAGATTCTTACTAGTCAGATATATTCTTGTGCGGTGAATAGGGGGTGTTGAGTCCAGTTCACTGAAAAAGGAATAGGTCTTGTCTCTTACATATTGGGTTTATGGAACGGTATCGGAGCTAATTTGTAACCCTTGTTTTATGCATCACCCCACCTCACCTTTCCCGTTCACCAGCCATAGTGTGTTTCCTAAACGTGGGACTCTGTTCTGTTTTGCAATTCAGTTCAAGTGTAGCGGTTTTTACATTCCCTCTATAAGTGATATCTTATGATAAGTGTCTTTTTCTGTGTGACTTATTTCACTTAGAATCGTCGTACCTAAATCCACTCATCGTGCTGCTACTAGCCTTATGACGTTGATTTCATGGCTGAGTGATATTCCATTGTACATGAGGACCCCAACTTCTTTATCCATTTTTCTCTTTCCTAGGATATTTAAGGTGTAATGAAGTGGGGGTTCTTGTCCACAGAGCAGCCCTAAACTTTGGGGTGCCTGTGTCTTGCTGATTTTTAGTTTTCCCAATTTATACGCCCATGAGTGGAAGTGCCCTATGCTCTCCAAGCTGTGTTTTTTACATGTTTCAGAACACACCGTACACTTCTCCAGAGTGGCTGTTGGCAATTTACATCCCACCCATCAGCGTAGCAAGGCTCCCATTTCTCCATGGCCGGTCCTGCATTTCTGGTTTGGACACTTTTTTCCGCATGGCCCTTTTGCCCGCTGGGAAGCGAGACTTCTTTGGAGCGCTGATTTGCCTTTCGAGGTTGCTTGGTAGGCCAAAAAGGGCGTATGCGTTTTTTCCTGAATATATTCAGGAAAAAACGCATACGCCCTTTTTGGCCAAGGGCATCATTGTCCACGTTTTGCCGCTTTTCATGTGCTTTCAAGGCGATTCGAATCTACCTCCTGAAATCTGTTTCCTGCAATTCTGCCTTGCTTTCAAAGCCTCTTCGTTGCCTTCCCTTAATATATTTGTGGACGAGAGGTATCATTTAAAACTCTGCAGTTTTGTGAATTGCAGCGCCCCTGAGCTCCATTTTTCAACTCGCTTTTTTGGGAGCTGGCCGCAAAAGCGCAGGATTGCTTCAGGCCCTCTTCTGGTTCTGGGGGGCAGGCTGAGCTTGTGCTTAATTCTTCTTCCTGATGGGAAAATAGAGTGACCTGTGCCTGTCCCAACACCGAGAGCTAGTCTCTCATTGGTTCCCCCTCTTCCCCTTCATCCTCAGGACAAATTGCAACCTGTACGGAACAGGAGGTTAAAGGTGCTGATTCTCTAAGGAGGGAGATGGCTAGTAAATCGGCTGGAATGGCGAACCCGAGCCAAGGAGATGAGAAATGAGGTGCGTTTTAGAAACCTTTCCCGATCACACGGTGTACCATCTTCTGGGTTTCTCATGCCTGTTTTCGATGTAGGAAGATGCCCTTGAACCTGGAGATTTGGGACCCATGGGATGGGTACCATGCAGTATTACTTGAAAGGGTCTGCATTGGCTCACCCAACCTCACCGAACCTCTCAGCCCCAAGAGTGTCCACCCTTATGTCTCAATCAGCTGTGGATCTAGATATGGTCAATCCAGGTTGCATCACAGCCCCTGAACGAATTTTATAAGAATTTCTCTCTCTTTCACTGTCTTTGTTTCACTGGTTTTTAAAAGTAATTTATTTTTATAATGGGGTTTAGCTGCTTTTCACGGCTGTGTTTATGCCGCTTTACACCCCCTTGACTCACTTACAGAGAGATATCAATACATAGGTTTGAAGATTCTTACTAGTCAGATATATTCTTGTGCGGTGAATAGGGGGTGTTGAGTCCAGTTCACTGAAAAAGGAATCGGTCTTGTCTCTTACATATTGGGTTTATGGAACGGTATCTGAGCTAATTTGAAACCCTTGTTTTATGCATCACCCCACCTCACCTTTCCCGTTCAGCAGCCATAGTGTGTTTCCTAAATGTGTGACTCTGTTCTGTTTTGCAATTCAGTTCAAGTGTAGCGGTTTTTACATTCCCTCTATAAGTGATATCTTATGATAAGTGTCTTTTTCTGTGTGACTTATTTCACTTAGAATCGTCGTACCTAAATCCACTCATCGTGCTGCTACTAGCCTTATGACGTTGATTTCATGGCTGAGTGATATTCCATTGTGCATGAGGACCACAACTTCTTTATCCATTTTTCTCTTTCCTAGGATATTGAAGGTGTAATGAAGTGGGGGTTCTTGTCAACAGAGCAGCCCTAAACTTTGGGGTGCCTGTGTCTTGCTGATTTTTAGTTTTCCAATTTATACGCCCATGAGTGGAAGTGCCCTATGCTCTCCAAGCTGTGTTTTTTACATGTTTCAGAACACACCGTACACTTCTCCAGAGTGGCTGTTGGCAATTTACATCCCACCCATCAGCGTAGCAAGGCTCCCATTTCTCCATGGCCGGTCCTGCATTTCTGGTTTGGACACTTTTTTCCGCATGGCCCTTTTGCCCGCTGGGAAGCGAGACTTCTTTGGAGCGCTGATTTGCCTTTCGAGGTTGCTTGGTAGGCCAAAAAGGGCCTATGCGTTTTTTCCTGAATATATTCAGGAAAAGACGCATACGCCCTTTTTGGCCAAGGGCATCATTGTCCACGTTTTGCCGCTTTTCATGTGCTTTCAAGGCGATTCGAATCTACCTCCTGAAATCTGTTTCCTGCAATTCTGCCTTGCTTTCAAAGCCTCTTCGTTGCCTTCCCTTAATATATTTGTGGACGAGAGGTATCATTTAAAACTCTGCAGTTTTGTGAATTGCAGCGCCCCTGAGCTCCATTTTTCAACTCGCTTTTTTGGGAGCTGGCCGCAAAAGCGCAGGATTGCTTCAGGCCCTCTTCTGGTTCTGGGGGGCAGGCTGAGCTTGTGCTTAATTCTTCTTCCTGATGGGAAAATAGAGTGACCTGTGCCTGTCCCAACACCGAGAGCTAGTCTCTCATTGGTTCCCCCTCTTCCCCTTCATCCTCAGGACAAATTGCAACCTGTACGGAACAGGAGGTTAAAGGTGCTGATTCTCCAAGGAGGGAGATGGCTAGTAAATCGGCTGGAATGGCGAACCCGAGCCAAGGAGATGAGAAATGAGGTGCGTTTTAGAAACCTTTCCCGATCACACGGTGTACCATCTTCTGGGTTTCTCATGCCTGTTTTCGATGTAGGAAGATGCCCTTGAACCTGGAGATTTGGGACCCATGGGATGGGTACCATGCAGTATTACTTGAAAGGGTCTGCATTGGCTCACCCAACCTCACCGAACCTCTCAGCCCCAAGAGGGTCCACCCTTATGTCTCAATCAGCTGTGGGTCTAGATATGGTCAATCCAGGTTGCATCACAGCCCCTGAACGAATTTTGTAAGAATTTCTCTCTCTTTCACTGTCTTTGTTTCACGGGTTTTGAAAAGTAATTTATTTTTATAATGGGGTTTAGCTGCTTTTCACGGCTGTGTTTATGCCGCTTTACACCCCCTTGACTCACTTACAGAGAGATATCAATACATAGGTTTGAAGATTCTTACTAGTCAGATATATTCTTGTGCGGTGAATAGGGGGTGTTGAGTCCAGTTCACTGAAAAAGGAATCGGTCTTGTCTCTTACATATTGGGTTTATGGAACGGTATCTGAGCTAATTTGAAACCCTTGTTTTATGCATCACCCCACCTCACCTTTCCCGTTCAGCAGCCATAGTGTGTTTTCTAAATGTGTGACTCTGTTCTGTTTTGCAATTCAGTTCAAGTGTAGCGGTTTTTACATTCCCTCTATAAGTGATATCTTATGATAAGTGTCTTTTTCTGTGTGACTTATTTCACTTAGAATCGTCGTACCTAAATCCACTCATCATGCTGCTACTAGCCTTATGACGTTGATTTCATGGCTGAGTGATATTCCATTGTACATGAGGACCACAACTTCTTTATCCATTTTTCTCTTTCCTAGGATATTTAAGGTGTAATGAAGTGGGGGTTCTTGTCAACAGAGCAGCCCTAAACTTTGGGGTGCCTGTGTCTTGCTGATTTTTAGTTTTCCAATTTATACGCCAATGAGTGGAAGTGCCCTATGCTCTCCAAGCTGTGTTTTTTAGATGTTTCAGAACACACCGTTCACTTTTCCAGAGTGGCTGTTGGCAATTTACATCCCACCCATCAGCGTAGCAAGGCTCCCATTTCTCCATGGCCGGTCCTGCATTTCTGGTTTGGACACTTTTTTCCGCATGGCCCTTTTGCCGCTGGGAAGCAAGACTTCTTTGGAGCGCTGATTGGCCTTTCCAGGTTGCTTGGTTGGCCAAAAAGGGCGTATGCGTTTTTTCCTGAATATATTCAGGAAAAAACGCATACGCCCTTTTTGGCCAAGGGCATCATTGTCCACGTTTTGCCGCTTTTCATGTGCTTTCAAGGCGATTCGAATCTACCTCCTGAAATCTGTTTCCTGCAATTCTGCCTTGCTTTCAAAGCCTCTTCGTTGCCTTCCCTTAATATATTTGTGGACGAGAGGTATCATTTAAAACTCTGCAGTTTTGTGAATTGCAGCGCCCCTGAGCTCCATTTTTCAACTCGCTTTTTTGGGAGCTGGCCGCAAAAGCGCAGGATTGCTTCAGGCCCTCTTCTGGTTCTGGGGGGCAGGCTGAGCTTGTGCTTAATTCTTCTTCCTGATGGGAAAATAGAGTGACCTGTGCCTGTCCCAACACCGAGAGCTAGTCTCTCATTGGTTCCCCCTCTTCCCCTTCATCCTCAGGACAAATTGCAACCTGTACGGAACAGGAGGTTAAAGGTGCTGATTCTCCAAGGAGGGAGATGGCTAGTAAATCGGCTGGAATGGCGAACCCGAGCCAAGGAGATGAGAAATGAGGTGCGTTTTAGAAACCTTTCCCGATCACACGGTGTACCATCTTCTGGGTTTCTCATGCCTGTTTTCGATGTAGGAAGATGCCCTTGAACCTGGAGATTTGGGACCCATGGGATGGGTACCATGCAGTATTACTTGAAAGGGTCTGCATTGGCTCACCCAACCTCACCGAACCTCTCAGCCCCAAGAGGGTCCACCCTTATGTCTCAATCAGCTGTGGGTCTAGATATGGTCAATCCAGGTTGCATCACAGCCCCTGAACGAATTTTGTAAGAATTTCTCTCTCTTTCACTGTCTTTGTTTCACGGGTTTTGAAAAGTAATTTATTTTTATAATGGGGTTTAGCTGCTTTTCACGGCTGTGTTTATGCCGCTTTACACCCCCTTGACTCACTTACAGAGAGATATCAATACATAGGTTTGAAGATTCTTACTAGTCAGATATATTCTTGTGCGGTGAATAGGGGGTGTTGAGTCCAGTTCACTGAAAAAGGAATAGGTCTTGTCTCTTACATATTGGGTTTATGGAACGGTATCTGAGCTAATTTGAAACCCTTGTTTTATGCATCACCCCACCTCACCTTTCCCGTTCAGCAGCCATAGTGTGTTTTCTAAATGTGTGACTCTGTTCTGTTTTGCAATTCAGTTCAAGTGTAGCGGTTTTTACATTCCCTCTATAAGTGATATCTTATGATAAGTGTCTTTTTCTGTGTGACTTATTTCACTTAGAATCGTCGTACCTAAATCCACTCATCGTGCTGCTACTAGCCTTATGACGTTGATTTCATGGCTGAGTGATATTCCATTGTACATGAGGACCACAACTTCTTTATCCATTTTTCTCTTTCCTAGGATATTTAAGGTGTAATGAAGTGGGGGTTCTTGTCAACAGAGCAGCCCTAAACTTTGGGGTGCCTGTGTCTTGCTGATTTTTAGTTTTCCAATTTATACGCCAATGAGTGGAAGTGCCCTATGCTCTCCAAGCTGTGTTTTTTAGATGTTTCAGAACACACCGTTCACTTTTCCAGAGTGGCTGTTGGCAATTTACATCCCACCCATCAGCGTAGCAAGGCTCCCATTTCTCCATGGCCGGTCCTGCATTTCTGGTTTGGACACTTTTTTCCGCATGGCCCTTTTGCCGCTGGGAAGCAAGACTTCTTTGGAGCGCTGATTGGCCTTTCCAGGTTGCTTGGTTGGCCAAAAAGGGCGTATGCGTTTTTTCCTGAATATATTCAGGAAAAAACGCATACGCCCTTTTTGGCCAAGGGCATCATTGTCCACGTTTTGACGCTTTTCATGTGCTTTCAAGGCGATTCGAATCTACCTCCTGAAATCTGTTTCCTGCAATTCTGCCTTGCTTTCAAAGCCTCTTCGTTGCCTTCCCTTAATATATTTGTGGACGAGAGGTATCATTTAAAACTCTGCAGTTTTGTGAATTGCAGCGCCCCTGAGCTCCATTTTTCAACTCGCTTTTTTGGGAGCTGGCCGCAAAAGCGCAGGATTGCTTCAGGCCCTCTTCTGGTTCTGGGGGGCAGGCTGAGCTTGTGCTTAATTCTTCTTCCTGATGGGAAAATAGAGTGACCTGTGCCTGTCCCAACACCGAGAGCTAGTCTCTCATTGGTTCCCCCTCTTCCCCTTCATCCTCAGGACAAATTGCAACCTGTACGGAACAGGAGGTTAAAGGTGCTGATTCTCCAAGGAGGGAGATGGCTAGTAAATCGGCTGGAATGGCGAACCCGAGCCAAGGAGATGAGAAATGAGGTGCGTTTTAGAAACCTTTCCCGATCACACGGTGTACCATCTTCTGGGTTTCTCATGCCTGTTTTCGATGTAGGAAGATGCCCTTGAACCTGGAGATTTGGGACCCATGGGATGGGTACCATGCAGTATTACTTGAAAGGGTCTGCATTGGCTCACCCAACCTCACCGAACCTCTCAGCCCCAAGAGGGTCCACCCTTATGTCTCAATCAGCTGTGGGTCTAGATATGGTCAATCCAGGTTGCATCACAGCCCCTGAACGAATTTTGTAAGAATTTCTCTCTCTTTCACTGTCTTTGTTTCACGGGTTTTGAAAAGTAATTTATTTTTATAATGGGGTTTAGCTGCTTTTCACGGCTGTGTTTATGCCGCTTTACACCCCCTTGACTCACTTACAGAGAGATATCAATACATAGGTTTGAAGATTCTTACTAGTCAGATATATTCTTGTGCGGTGAATAGGGGGTGTTGAGTCCAGTTCACTGAAAAAGGAATCGGTCTTGTCTCTTACATATTGGGTTTATGGAACGGTATCTGAGCTAATTTGAAACCCTTGTTTTATGCATCACCCCACCTCACCTTTCCCGTTCAGCAGCCATAGTGTGTTTTCTAAATGTGTGACTCTGTTCTGTTTTGCAATTCAGTTCAAGTGTAGCGGTTTTTACATTCCCTCTATAAGTGATATCTTATGATAAGTGTCTTTTTCTGTGTGACTTATTTCACTTAGAATCGTCGTACCTAAATCCACTCATCATGCTGCTACTAGCCTTATGACGTTGATTTCATGGCTGAGTGATATTCCATTGTACATGAGGACCACAACTTCTTTATCCATTTTTCTCTTTCCTAGGATATTTAAGGTGTAATGAAGTGGGGGTTCTTGTCAACAGAGCAGCCCTAAACTTTGGGGTGCCTGTGTCTTGCTGATTTTTAGTTTTCCAATTTATACGCCAATGAGTGGAAGTGCCCTATGCTCTCCAAGCTGTGTTTTTTAGATGTTTCAGAACACACCATTCACTTCTCCAGAGTGGCTGTTGGCAATTTACATCCCACCCATCAGCGTAGCAAGGCTCCCATTTCTCCATGGCCGGTCCTGCATTTCTGGTTTGGACACTTTTTTCCGCATGGCCCTTTTGCCGCTGGGAAGCAAGACTTCTTTGGAGCGCTGATTGGCCTTTCCAGGTTGCTTGGTTGGCCAAAAAGGGCGTATGCGTTTTTTCCTGAATATATTCAGGAAAAAACGCATACGCCCTTTTTGGCCAAGGGCATCATTGTCCACGTTTTGCCGCTTTTCATGTGCTTTCAAGGCGATTCGAATCTACCTCCTGAAATCTGTTTCCTGCAATTCTGCCTTGCTTTCAAAGCCTCTTTGTTGCCTTCCCTTAATATATTTGTGGACGAGAGGTATCATTTAAAACTCTGCAGTTTTGTGAATTGCAGCGCCCCTGAGCTCCATTTTTCAACTCGCTTTTTTGGGAGCTGGCCGCAAAAGCGCAGGATTGCTTCAGGCCCTCTTCTGGTTCTGGGGGGCAGGCTGAGCTTGTGCTTAATTCTTCTTCCTGATGGGAAAATAGAGTGACCTGTGCCTGTCCCAACACCTAGAGCTAGTCTCTCATTGGTTCCCCCTCTTCCCCTTCATCCTCAGGACAAATTGCAACCTGTACGGAACAGGAGGTTAAAGGTGCTGATTCTCCAAGGAGGGAGATGGCTAGTAAATCGGCTGGAATGGCGAACCCGAGCAAAGGAGATGAGAAATGAGGTGCGTTTTAGAAACCTTTCCCGATCACACGGTGTACCATCTTCTGGGTTTCTCATGCCTGTTTTCGATGTAGGAAGATGCCCTTGAACCTGGAGATTTGGGACCCATGGGATGGGTACCATGCAGTATTACTTGAAAGGGTCTGCGTTGGCTCACCCAACCTCACCGAACCTCTCAGCCCCAAGAGTGTCCACCCTTATGTCTCAATCAGCTGTGGATCTAGATATGGTCAATCCAGGTTGCATCACAGCCCCTGAACGAATTTTGTAAGAATTTCTCTCTCTTTCACTGTCTTTGTTTCACTGGTTTTTAAAAGTAATTTATTTTTATAATGGGGTTTAGCTGCTTTTCACGGCTGTGTTTATGCCGCTTTACACCCCCTTGACTCACTTACAGAGAGATATCAATACATAGGTTTGAAGATTCTTACTAGTCAGATATATTCTTGTGCGGTGAATAGGGGGTGTTGAGTCCAGTTCACTGAAAAAGGAATCGGTCTTGTCTCTTACATATTGGGTTTATGGAACGGTATCTGAGCTAATTTGAAACACTTGTTTTATGCATCACCCCACCTCACCTTTCCCGTTCAGCAGCCATAGTGTGTTTCCTAGACGTGTGACTCTGTTCTGTTTTGCAATTCAGTTCAAGTGTAGCGGTTTTTACATTCCCTCTATTAGTGATATCCTATGATAAGTGTCTTTTTCTGTGTGACTTATTTCACTTAGAATCGTCGTACCTAAATCCACTCATCGTGCTGCTACTAGCCTTATGACGTTGATTTCATGGCTGAGTGATATTCCATTGTACATGAGGACCACAACTTCTTTATCCATTTTTCTCTTTCCTAGGATATTTAAGGTGTAATGAAGTGGGGGTTCTTGTCAACAGAGCAGCCCTAACCTTTGGGGTGCCTGTGTCTTGCTGATTTTTAGTTTTCCCAATTTATACGCCCATGAGTGGAAGTGCCCTATGCTCTCCAAGCTGTGTTTTTTAGATGTTTCAGAACACACCGTACACTTCTCCAGAGTGGCTGTTGGCAATTTACATCCCACCCATCAGCGTAGCAAGGCTCCCATTTCTCCATGGCCGGTCCTGCATTTCTGGTTTGGACACTTTTTCCGCATGGCCCTTTTGCCCGCTGGGAAGCGAGACTTCTTTGGAGCGCTGATTTGCCTTTCCAGGTTGCTTGGTTGGCCAAAAAGGGGGTATGCGTTTTTTCCTGAATATATTCAGGAAAAAACGCATACGCCCTTTTTGGCCAAGGGCATCATTGTCCACGTTTGGCCGCTTTTCATGTGCTTTCAAGGCGATTCGAATCTACCTCCTGAAATCAGTTTCCTGCAATTCTGCCTTGCTTTCAAAGCCTCTTTGTTGCCTTCCCTTAATGTATTTGTGGACTAGAGGTATCATTTAAAACTCTGCGGGTTTGTGAATTGCAGTGCCCCTGAGCTCCATTTTTCAACTCGCTTTTTTGGGAGCTGCCCGCAAAAGCGCCGGATTACTTCAGGCCCTCTTCTGGTTCTGGGGGGCAGGCTGAGCTTGTGGTTAATTCTTCTTCCTGATGGGAAAATAGAGTGACCCGTGCCTGTCCCAACACCTAGAGCTAGTCTCTCATTGGTTTCCCCTTTTCCCCTTCATCCTCAGGAAAAATTGCAACCTGTACGGAACAGGAGGTTAAAGGTGCTGATTCTCCAAGGTGGGAGATGGCTAGTAAATCGGCTGGAATGGCGAACCCGAGCCAAGGAGATGAGAAATGAGGTGCGTTTTAGAAACCTTTCCCGATCACACGGTGTACCATCTTCTGGGTTTCTCATGCATGTTTTCGATGTAGGAAGATGCCCTTTAACCTGGAGATTTGGGACCCATGGGATGGCTACCATGCAGTATTACTTGAAAGGGTCTGCGTTGGCTCACCCAACCTCACCGAAACTCTCAGCCCCAAGAGTGTCCACCCTTATGTCTCAATCAGCTGTGGGTCTTGATATGGTCAATCCAGGTTGCATCACAGCCCCTGAACGAATTTTGTAAGAATTTCTCTCTCTTTCACTGTCTTTGTTTCACGGGTTTTGAAAAGTAATTTATTTTTATAATGGGGTTTAGCTGCTTTTCACGGCTGTGTTTATGCCGCTTTACACCCCCTTGACTCACTTACAGAGAGATATCAATACATAGGTTTGAAGATTCTTACTAGTCAGATATATTCTTGTGCGGTGAATAGGGGGTGTTGAGTCCAGTTCACTGAGCAAGGAATAGGTCTTGTCTATTACATATTGGGTTTATGGAACGGTATCTGAGCTAATTTGAAACCCTTGTTTTATGCATCACCCCACCTCACCTTTCCCGTTCAGCAGCCATAGTGTGTTTCCTAAACGTGTGACTCTGTTCTGTTTTGCAATTCAGTTCAAGTGTAGCGGTTTCTACATTCCCTCTATACGTGATATCTTATGATAAGTGTCTTTTTCTGTGTGACTTATTTCACTTAGAATCGTCGTACCTAAATCCACACATCGTGCTGCTACTAGCCTTGTGACGTTGATTTCATGGCTGAGTGATATTCCATTGTACATGAGGACCCCAACTTCTTTATCCATTTTTCTCTTTCCTAGGATATTGAAGGTGTAATGAAGTGGGGGTTCTTGTCAACAGAGCAGCCCTAAACTTTGGGGTGCCTGTGTCTTGCTGATTTTTAGTTTTCCCAATTTATACGCCCATGAGTGGAAGTGCCCTATGCTCTCCAAGCTGTGTTTTTTAGATGTTTCAGAACACACCGTACACTTCTCCAGAGTGGCTGTTGGCAATTTACATCCCACCCATCAGCGTAGCAAGGCTCCCATTTCTCCATGGCCGGTCCTGCATTTCTGGTTTGGACACTTTTTTCCGCATGGCCCTTTTGCCCGCTGGGAAGCGAGACTTCTTTGGAGCGCTGATTTGCCTTTCCAGGTGGCTTGGTTGGCCAAAAAGGGCGTATGCGTTTTTTCCTGAATATATTCAGGAAAAAACGCATACGCCCTTTTTGGCCAAGGGCATCATTGTCCACGTTTGGCCGCTTTTCATGTGCTTTCAAGGCGATTCGAATCTACCTCCTGAAATCTGTTTCCTGCAATTCTGCCTTGCTTTCAAAGCCTCTTCGTTGCCTTCCCTTAATATATTTGTGGACGAGAGTTATTTAAAACTCTGCAGTTTTGTGAATTGCAGGGCCCCTGAGCTCCATTTTTCAACTCGCTTTTTTGGGAGCTGGCCGCAAAAGCGCAGGATTGCTTCAGGCCCTCTTCTGGTTCTGGGGGGCAGACTGAGCTTGTGCTTAATTCTTCTTCCTGATGGGAAAATAGAGTGACCCGTGCCTGTCCCAACACTTAGAGCTAGTCTCTCATTGGTTCCCCCTCTTCCCGTTCATCCTCAGGACAAATTGCAACCTGTACGGAACAGGAGGTTAAAGTTGCTGATTCTCCAAAGAGGGAGATGGCTAGTAAATCGGCTGGAATGGCGAACCCGAGCAAAAGAGATGAGAAATGAGGTGCGTTTTAGAAACCATTCCCGATCACACAGTGTACCATCTTCTGGGTTTCTCATGCCTGTTTTCGACGTAGGAAGATGCCCTTGAACCTGGAGATTTGGGACCCATGGGATGGGTACCATGCAGTATTACTTGAAAGGGTCTGCGTTGGCTCACCCAACCTCACCGAACCTCTCAGCCCCAAGTGGGTCCACCCTTATGTCTCAATCAGCTGTAGGTCTAGATATGGTCAATCCAGGTTGCATCACAGCCCCTGAACGAATTTTGTAAGAATTTCTCTCTCTTTCACTGTCTTTGTTTCACGGGTTTTGAAAAGTAATTTATTTTTATAATGGGGATTAGCTGCTTTTCACGGCTGTGTTTATGCCGCTTTACACCCCCTTGACTCACTTACAGAGAGACATCAATACATAGGTTTGAAGATTCTTACTAGTCAGATATATTCTTGTGCGGTGAATAGGGGGTGTTGAGTCTAGTTCACTGAAAAAGGAATAGGTCTTGTCTATTACATATTGGGTTTATGGAACGGTATCTGAGCTAATTTGAAACCCTTGTTTTATGCATCACCCCACCTCACCTTTCCCGTTCAGCAGCCATAGTGTGTTTTCTAAACGTGTGACTCTGTTCTGTTTTGCAATTCAGTTCAAGTGTAGCGGTTTTTACATTCCCTCTATAAGTGATATCTTATAATAAGTGTCTTTTTCTGTGTGACTTATTTCACTTAGAATTGTCGTACCTAAATCCACTCATCGTGCTGCTACTAGCCTTATGACGTTGATTTCATGGCTGAGTGATATTCCATTGTACATGAGGACCCCAACTTCTTTATCCATTTTTCTCTTTCCTAGGATATTGAAGGTGTAATGAAGTGGGGGTTCTTGTCAACAGAGCAGCCCTAAACTTTGGGGTGCCTGTGTCTTGCTGATTTTTAGTTTTCCCAATTTATACGCCCATGAGTGGAAGTGCCCTATGCTCTCCAAGCTGTGTTTTTTAGATGTTTCAGAACACACCGTACACTTCTCCAGAGTGGCTGTTGGCAATTTACATCCCACCCATCAGCGTAGCAAGGCTCCCATTTCTCCATGGCCGGTCCTGCATTTCTGGTTTGGACACTTTTTTCCGCATGGCCCTTTTGCCCGCTGGGAAGCGAGACTTCTTTGGAGCGCTGATTGGCCTTTCCAGGTTGCTTGGTTGGCCAAAAAGGGCGTATGCGTTTTTTCCTGAATATATTCAGGAAAAAACGCATACGCCCTTTTTGGCCAAGGGCATCATTGTCCACGTTTGGCCGCTTTTCATGTGCTTTCAAGGCGATTCGAATCTACCTCCTGAAATCAGTTTCCTGCAATTCTGCCTTGCTTTTAAAGCCTCTTCGTTGCCTTCCCTTAATATATTTGTGGACGAGAGGTATCATTTAAAACTCTGCGGGTTTGTGAATTGCAGTGCCCCTGAGCTCCATTTTTCAACTCGCTTTTTTGGGAGCTGGCCGCAAAAGCGTAGGATTACTTCAGGCCCTCTTCTGGTTCTGGGGGGCAGGCTGAGCTTGTGCTTAATTCTTCTTCCTGATGGGAAAATAGAGTGACCTGTGCCTGTCCCAACACCTAGAGCTAGTCTCTCATTGGTTCCCCCTTTTCCCCTTCATCCTCAGGACAAATTGCAACCTGTACGGAACAGGAGGTTAAAGGTGCTGATTCTCCAAGGTGGGAGATGGCTAGTAAATCGGCTGGAATGGCGAACCCGAGCCAAGGAGATGAGAAATGAGGTGCGTTTTAGAAACCTTTCCCGATCACACGGTGTACCATCTTCTGGGTTTCTCATGCATGTTTTCGATGTAGGAAGATGCCCTTGAACCTGGAGATTTGGGACCCATGGGATGGCTACCATGCAGTATTACTTGAAAGGGTCTGCGTTGGCTCACCCAACCTCACCGAACCTCTCAGCCCCAAGAGGGTCCACCCTTATGTCTCAATCAGCTGTGGGTCTAGATATGGTCAATCCAGGTTGCATCACAGCCCCTGAACGAATTTTGTAAGAATTTCTCTCTCTTTCACTGTCTTTGTTTCACTGGTTTTGAAAAGTAATTTATTTTTATAATGGGGGTTAGCTGCTTTTCACGGCTGTGTTTATGCCACTTTACACCCCCTTGACTCACTTACAGAGAGATATCAATACATAGGTTTGAAGATTCTTACTAGTCAGATATATTCTTGTGCGCTGAATAGGGGGTGTTGAGTCCAGTTCACTGAAAAAGGAATAGGTCTTGTCTCTTACATATTGGGTTTATGGAACGGTATCTGAGCTAATTTGAAACCCTTGTTTTATGCATCACCCCACCTCACCTTTCCCGTTCAGCAGCCATAGTGTGTTTTCTGAACGTGTGACTCTGTTCTGTTTTGTAATTCAGTTCAAGTGTAGCGGTTTTTACATTCCCTCTCTAAGTGATATCTTATGATAAGTGTCTTTTTCTGTGTGACTTATTTCACTTAGAATCGTCGTACCTAAATCCACTCATCGTGCTGCTACTAGCCTTATGACGTTGATTTCATGGCTGAGTGATATTCCATTGTACATGAGGACCACAACTTCTTTATCCATTTTTCTCTTTCCTAGGATATTGAAGGGGTAATGAAGTGGGGGTTCTTGTCAACAGAGCAGCCCTAAATATTGGGGTGCCTGTGTCTTGCTGATTTTTAGTTTTCCCAATTTATACGCCCATGAGTGGAAGTGCCCTATGCTCTCCAAGCTGTGTTTTTTAGATGTTTCAGAACACACCGTACACTTCTCCAGAGTGGCTGTTGGCAATTTACATCCCACCCATCAGCGTAGCAAGGCTCCCATTTCTCCATTGCTGGTCCTGCATTTCTGGTTTGGACACTTTTTCCGCATGGCCCTTTTGCCCGCTGGGAAGCGAGACTTCTTTGGAGCGCTGATTTGCCTTTCCAGGTTGCTTGGTTGGCCAAAAAGGGCGTATGCGTTTTTTCCTGAATATATTCAGGAAAAAACGCATACGCCCTTTTTGGCCAAGGGCATCATTGTCCACGTTTGGCCGCTTTTCATGTGCTTTCAAGGCGATTCGAATCTACCTCCTGAAATCAGTTTCCTGCAATTCTGCCTTGCTTTCAAAGCCTCTTTGTTGCCTTCCCTTAATGTATTTGTGGACTAGAGGTATCATTTAAAACTCTGCGGGTTTGTGAATTGCAGTGCCCCTGAGCTCCATTTTTCAACTCGCTTTTTTGGGAGCTGGCCGCAAAAGCGCCGGATTACTTCAGGCCCTCTTCTGGTTCTGGGGGGCAGGCTGAGCTTGTGCTTAATTCTTCTTCCTGATGGGAAAATAGAGTGACCCGTGCCTGTCCCAACACCTAGAGCTAGTCTCTCATTGGTTTCCCCTTTTCCCCTTCATCCTCAGGAAAAATTGCAACCTGTACGGAACAGGAGGTTAAAGGTGCTGATTCTCCAAGGTGGGAGATGGCTAGTAAATCGGCTGGAATGGCGAACCCGAGCCAAGGAGATGAGAAATGAGGTGCGTTTTAGAAACCTTTCCCGATCACACGGTGTACCATCTTCTGGGTTTCTCATGCATGTTTTCGATGTAGGAAGATGCCCTTGAACCTGGAGATTTGGGACCCATGGGATGGCTACCATGCAGTATTACTTGAAAGGGTCTGCGTTGGCTCACCCAACCTCACCGAAACTCTCAGCCCCAAGAGTGTCCACCCTTATGTCTCAATCAGCTGTGGGTCTTGATATGGTCAATCCAGGTTGCATCACAGCCCCTGAACGAATTTTGTAAGAATTTCTCTCTCTTTCACTGTCTTTGTTTCACTGGTTTTGAAAAGTAATTTATTTTTATAATGGGGTTTAGCTGCTTTTCACGGCTGTGTTTATGCCGCTTTACACCCCCTTGACTCACTTACAGAGAGATATCAATACATAGGTTTGAAGATTCTTACTAGTCAGATATATTCTTGTGCGGTGAATAGGGGGTGTTGAGTCCAGTTCACTGAGCAAGGAATAGGTCTTGTCTATTACATATTGGGTTTATGGAACGGTATCTGAGCTAATTTGAAACCCTTGTTTTATGCATCACCCCACCTCACCTTTCCCGTTCAGCAGCCATAGTGTGTTTCCTAAACGTGTGACTCTGTTCTGTTTTGCAATTCAGTTCAAGTGTAGCGGTTTCTACATTCCCTCTATAAGTGATATCTTATGATAAGTGTCTTTTTCTGTGTGACTTATTTCACTTAGAATCGTCGTACCTAAATCCACACATCGTGCTGCTACTAGCCTTGTGACGTTGATTTCATGGCTGAGTGATATTCCATTGTAAATGAGGACCCCAACTTCTTTATCCATTTTTCTCTTTCCTAGGATATTGAAGGTGTAATGAAGTGGGGGTTCTTGTCAACAGAGCAGCCCTAAACTTTGGGGTGCCTGTGTCTTGCTGATTTTTAGTTTTCCCAATTTATACGCCCATGAGTGGAAGTGCCCTATGCTCTCCAAGCTGTGTTTTTTAGATGTTTCAGAACACACCGTACACTTCTCCAGAGTGGCTGTTGGCAATTTACATCCCACCCATCAGCGTAGCAAGGCTCCCATTTCTCCATGGCCGGTCCTGCATTTCTGGTTTGGACACTTTTTTCCGCATGGCCCTTTTGCCCGCTGGGAAGCGAGACTTCTTTGGAGCGCTGATTTGCCTTTCCAGGTGGCTTGGTTGGCCAAAAAGGGCGTATGCGTTTTTTCCTGAATATATTCAGGAAAAAACGCATACGCCCTTTTTGGCCAAGGGCATCATTGTCCACGTTTGGCCGCTTTTCATGTGCTTTCAAGGCGATTCGAATCTACCTCCTGAAATCTGTTTCCTGCAATTCTGCCTTGCTTTCAAAGCCTCTTCGTTGCCTTCCCTTAATATATTTGTGGACGAGAGTTATTTAAAACTCTGCAGTTTTGTGAATTGCAGGGCCCCTGAGCTCCATTTTTCAACTCGCTTTTTTGGGAGCTGGCCGCAAAAGCGCAGGATTGCTTCAGGCCCTCTTCTGGTTCTGGGGGGCAGACTGAGCTTGTGCTTAATTCTTCTTCCTGATGGGAAAATAGAGTGACCCGTGCCTGTCCCAACATTTAGAGCTAGTCTCTCATTGGTTCCCCCTCTTCCCGTTCATCCTCAGGACAAATTGCAACCTGTACGGAACAGGAGGTTAAAGTTGCTGATTCTCCAAAGAGGGAGATGGCTAGTAAATCGGCTGGAATGGCGAACCCGAGCAAAAGAGATGAGAAATGAGGTGCGTTTTAGAAACCATTCCCGATCACACAGTGTACCATCTTCTGGGTTTCTCATGCCTGTTTTCGACGTAGGAAGATGCCCTTGAACCTGGAGATTTGGGACCCATGGGATGGGTACCATGCAGTATTACTTGAAAGGGTCTGCGTTGGCTCACCCAACCTCACCGAACCTCTCAGCCCCAAGTGGGTCCACCCTTATGTCTCAATCAGCTGTAGGTCTAGATATGGTCAATCCAGGTTGCATCACAGCCCCTGAACGAATTTTGTAAGAATTTCTCTCTCTTTCACTGTCTTTGTTTCACGGGTTTTGAAAAGTAATTTATTTTTATAATGGGGATTAGCTGCTTTTCACGGCTGTGTTTATGCCGCTTTACACCCCCTTGACTCACTTACAGAGAGACATCAATACATAGGTTTGAAGATTCTTACTAGTCAGATATATTCTTGTGCGGTGAATAGGGGGTGTTGAGTCTAGTTCACTGAAAAAGGAATAGGTCTTGTCTATTACATATTGGGTTTATGGAACGGTATCTGAGCTAATTTGAAACCCTTGTTTTATGCATCACCCCACCTCACCTTTCCCGTTCAGCAGCCATAGTGTGTTTTCTAAACGTGTGACTCTGTTCTGTTTTGCAATTCAGTTCAAGTGTAGCGGTTTTTACATTCCCTCTATAAGTGATATCTTATAATAAGTGTCTTTTTCTGTGTGACTTATTTCACTTAGAATTGTCGTACCTAAATCCACTCATCGTGCTGCTACTAGCCTTATGACGTTGATTTCATGGCTGAGTGATATTCCATTGTACATGAGGACCCCAACTTCTTTATCCATTTTTCTCTTTCCTAGGATATTGAAGGTGTAATGAAGTGGGGGTTCTTGTCAACAGAGCAGCCCTAAACTTTGGGGTGCCTGTGTCTTGCTGATTTTTAGTTTTCCCAATTTATACGCCCATGAGTGGAAGTGCCCTATGCTCTCCAAGCTGTGTTTTTTAGATGTTTCAGAACACACCGTACACTTCTCCAGAGTGGCTGTTGGCAATTTACATCCCACCCATCAACGTAGCAAGGCTCCCATTTCTCCATGGCCGGTCCTGCATTTCTGGTTTGGACACTTTTTTCCGCATGGCCCTTTTGCCCGCTGGGAAGCGAGACTTCTTTGGAGCGCTGATTTGCCTTTCCAGGTTGCTTGGTTGGCCAAAAGGGGCGTATGCGTTTTTTCCTGAATATATTCAGGAAAAAACGCATACGCCCTTTTTGGCCAAGGGCATCATTGTCCACGTTTGGCCGCTTTTCATGTGCTTTCAAGGCGATTCGAATCTACCTCCTGAAATCAGTTTCCTGCAATTCTGCCTTGCTTTCAAAGCCTCTTCGTTGCCTTCCCTTAATATATTTGTGGACGAGAGGTATCATTTAAAACTCTGCGGGTTTGTGAATTGCAGTGCCCCTGAGCTCCATTTTTCAACTCGCTTTTTTGGGAGCTGGCCGCAAAAGCGCAGGATTACTTCAGGCCCTCTTCTGGTTCTGGGGGGCAGGCTAAGCTTGTGCTTAATTCTTCTTCCTGATGGGAAAATAGAGTGACCTGTGCCTGTCCCAACACCTAGAGCTAGTCTCTCATTGGTTCCCCCTTTTCCCCTTCATCCTCAGGACAAATTGCAACCTGTACGGAACAGGAGGTTAAAGTTGCTGATTCTCCAAAGAGGGAGATGGCTAGTAAATCGGCTGGAATGGCGAACCCGAGCAAAGGAGATGAGAAATGAGGTGCGTTTTAGAAACCTTTCCCGATCACACGGTGTACCATCTTCTGGGTTTCTCATGCATGTTTTCGATGTAGGAAGATGCCCTTGAACCTGGAGATTTGGGACCCATGGGATGGGTACCATGCAGTATTACTTGAAAGGGTCTGCGTTGGCTCACCCAACCTCACCGAAACTCTCAGCCCCAAGAGTGTCCACCCTTATGTCTCAATCAGCTGTGGGTCTAGATATGGTCAATCCAGGTTGCATCACAGCCCCTGAACGAATTTTGTAAGAATTTCTCTCTCTTTCACTGTCTTTGTTTCACGGGTTTTGAAAAGTAATTTATTTTTATAATGGGGTTTAGCTGCATTTCACGGCTGTGTTTATGCCGCTTTACACCCCCTTGACTCACTTACAGAGAGATATCAATACATAGGTTTGAAGATTCTTACTATTCAGATATATTCTTGTGCGGTGAATAGGGGGTGTTGAGTCCAGTTCACTGAGCAAGGAATAGTTCTTGTCTCTTACATATTGGGTTTATGGAACGGTATCTGAGCTAATTTGAAACCCTTGTTTTATGCATCACCCCACCTCACCTTTCCCGTTCAGCAGCCTTAGTGTGTTTTCTAAACGTGTGACTCTGTTCTGTTTTGCAATTCAGTTAAAGTGTAGCGGTTTTTACATTCCATCTATAAGTGATATCTTATGATAAGTGTCTTTTTCTGTGTGACTTATTTCACTTAGAATCGTCGTACCTAAATCCACTCATCGTGCTGCTACTAGCCTTATGACGTTGATTTCATGGCTGAGTGATATTCCATTGTACATGAGGACCACAACTTCTTTATCCATTTTTCTCTTTCCGAGGATATTGAAGGGGTAATGAAGTGGGGGTTCTTGTCAACAGAGCAGCCCTCAACTTTGGGGTGCCTGTGTCTTGCTGATTTTTAGTTTTCCAATTTATACGCCCATGAGTGGAAGTGCCCTATGCTCTCCAAGCTGTGTTTTTTAGATGTTTCAGAACACACCGTACACTTCTCCAGAGTGGCTGTTGGCAATTTACATCCCACCCATAAGCGTCGCAAGGCTCCCATTTCTCCATGGCCGATTCTGCATTTCTGGTTTGCACACTTTTTTCCGCATGGCCCTTTTGCCCGCTGGGAAGCGAGACTTCTTTGGAGCGCTGATTTGCATTTCCAGGTGGCTTGGTTGGCCAAAAAGGGCGTATGCGTTTTTTCCTGAATATATTCAGGAAAAAACGCATACGCCCTTTTTGGCCAAGGGCATCATTGTCCACGTTTTGCCGCTTTTCATGTGCTTTCAAGGCGATTCGAATCTACCTCCTGAAATCTGTTTCCTGCAATTCTGCCTTGTTTTCAAAGCCTCTTCGTTGCCTTCCCTTAATATATTTGTGGACGAGAGTTATCATTTAAAACTCTGCAGGTTTGTGAATTGCAGTGCCCCTGAGCTCCATTTTTCAACTCGCTTTTTTGGGAGCTGGCCGCAAAAGCGCAGGATTGCTTCAGGCCCTCTTCTGGTTCTGGGGGGCAGGCTGAGCTTGTGCATAATTCTTCTTCCTGATGGGAAAATAGAGTGACCTGTGCCTGTCCCAACACCTAGAGCTAGTCTCTCATTGGTTCCCACTTTTCCCCTTCATCCTCAGGACAAATTGCAACCTGTACGGAACAGGAGGTTAAAGGTGCTGATTCTCCAAGGTGGGAGATGGCTAGTAAATCGGCTGGAAAGGCGAACCCGAGCAAAGGAGATGAGAAATGAGGTGCGTTTTAGAAACCTTTCCCGATCACACGGTGTACCATCTTCTGGGTTTCTCATGCATGTTTTCGATGTAGGAAGATGCCCTTGAACCTGGAGATTTGGGACCCATGGGATGGGTACCATGCAGTATTACTTGAAAGGGTCTGCGTTGGCTCACCCAACCTCACCGAACCTCTCAGCCCCAAGAGTGTCCACCCTTATGTCTCAATCAGCTGTGGGTCTAGATATGGTCAATCCAGGTTGCATCACAGCCCCTGAACGAATTTTGTAAGAATTTCTCTCTCTTTCACTGTCTTTGTTTCACGGGTTTTGAAAAGTAATTTATTTTTATAATGGGGTTTAGCTGCTTTTCACGGCTGTGTTTACGCCGCTTTACACCCCCTTGACTCACTTACAGAGAGATATCAATACATAGGTTTGAAGATTTTTACTAGTCAGATATATTCTTGTGCGGTGAATAGGGGGTGTTCAGTCCAGTTCACTGAGCAAGGAATAGGTCTTGTCTATTACATATTGGGTTTATGGAACGGTATCTGAGCTAATTTGAAACCCTTGTTTTATGCATCACCCCACCTCACCTTTCCCGTTCAGCAGCCATAGTGTGTTTTCTAAACGTGTGACTCTGTTCTGTTTTGCAATTCAGTTCAAGTGTAGCGGTTTTTACATTCCCTCTAGAAGTGATATCTTATGATAAGTGTCTTTTTCTGTGTGACTTATTTCACTTAGAATCGTCGTACCTAAATCCACTCATTGTGCTGCTACTAGTCTTATGACGTTGATTTCATGGCTGAGTGATATTCCATTGCACATGAGGACCACAACTTCTTTATCCATTTTTCTCTTTCCTAGGATATTGAAGGGGTAATGAAGTGCGGGTTCTTGTCAACAGAGCAGCCCTCAACTTTGGGGTGCCTGTGTCTTGCTGATTTTTAGTTTTCCCAATTTATACGCCCATGAGTGGAAGTGCCCTATGCTCTCCAAGCTGTGTTTTTTAGATATTTCAGGACACACCGTACACTTCTCCAGAGTGGCTGTGGGCAATTTACATCCCACCCATCAGCGTCGCAAGGCTCCCATTTCTCCATGGCCGGTCCTGCATTTCTGGTTTGCACACTTTTTTCCGCATGGCCCTTTTGCCCGCTGGGAAGCGAGACTTCTTTGGAGCGCTGATTTGACTTTCCAGGTGGCTTGGTTGGCCAAAAAGGGCGTATGCGTTTTTTCCTGAATATATTCAGGAAAAAACGCATACGCCCTTTTTGGCCAAGGGCATCATTGTCCACGTTTTGCCGCTTTTCATGTGCTTTCAAGGCGATTCGAATCTACCTCCTGAAATCTGTTTCCTGCAATTCTGCCTTGTTTTCAAAGCCTCTTCGTTGCCTTCCCTTAATATATTTGTGGACGAGAGTTATCATTTAAAACTCTGCAGGTTTGTGAATTGCAGTGCCCCTGAGCTCCATTTTTCAACTCGCTTTTTTGGGAGCTGGCCGCAAAAGCGCAGGATTGCTTCAGGCCCTCTTCTGGTTCTGGGGGGCAGGCTGAGCTTGTGCTTAATTCTTCTTCCTGATGGGAAAATAGAGTGACCTGTGCGTGTCCCAACACCTAGAGCTAGTCTCTCATTGGTTCCCACTTTTCCCCTTCATCCTCAGGACAAATTGCAACCTGTACGGAACAGGAGGTTAAAGGTGCTGATTCTCCAAGGTGGGAGATGGCTAGTAAATCGGCTGGAAAGGCGAACCCGAGCAAAGGATATGAGAAATGAGGTGCGTTTTAGAAACCTTTCCCGATCACACGGTGTACCATCTTCTGGGTTTCTCATGCATGTTTTCGATGTAGGAAGATGCCCTTGAACCTGGAGATTTGGGACCCATGGGATGGGTACCATGCAGTATTACTTGAAAGGGTCTGCGTTGGCTCACCCAACCTCACCGAACCTCTCAGCCCCAAGAGTGTCCACCCTTATGTCTCAATCAGCTGTGGGTCTAGATATGGTCAATCCAGGTTGCATCACAGCCCCTGAACGAATTTTGTAAGAATTTCTCTCTCTTTCACTGTCTTTGTTTCACGGGTTTTGAAAAGTAATTTATTTTTATAATGGGGTTTAGCTGCTTTTCACGGCTGTGTTTACGCCGCTTTACACCCCCTTGACTCACTTACAGAGAGATATCAATACATAGGTTTGAAGATTTTTACTAGTCAGATATATTCTTGTGCGGTGAATAGGGGGTGTTCAGTCCAGTTCACTGAGCAAGGAATAGGTCTTGTCTATTACATATTGGGTTTATGGAACGGTATCTGAGCTAATTTGAAACCCTTGTTTTATGCATCACCCCACCTCACCTTTCCCGTTCAGCAGCCATAGTGTGTTTTCTAAACGTGTGACTCTGTTCTGTTTTGCAATTCAGTTCAAGTGTAGCGGTTTTTACATTCCCTCTAGAAGTGATATCTTATGATAAGTGTCTTTTTCTGTGTGACTTATTTCACTTAGAATCGTCGTACCTAAATCCACTCATTGTGCTGCTACTAGTCTTATGACGTTGATTTCATGGCTGAGTGATATTCCATTGCACATGAGGACCACAACTTCTTTATCCATTTTTCTCTTTCCTAGGATATTGAAGGGGTAATGAAGTGCGGGTTCTTGTCAACAGAGCAGCCCTCAACTTTGGGGTGCCTGTGTCTTGCTGATTTTTAGTTTTCCCAATTTATACGCCCATGAGTGGAAGTGCCCTATGCTCTCCAAGCTGTGTTTTTTAGATATTTCAGGACACACCGTACACTTCTCCAGAGTGGCTGTGGGCAATTTACATCCCACCCATCAGCGTCGCAAGGCTCCCATTTCTCCATGGCCGGTCCTGCATTTCTGGTTTGCACACTTTTTTCCGCATGGCCCTTTTGCCCGCTGGGAAGCGAGACTTCTTTGGAGCGCTGATTTGACTTTCCAGGTGGCTTGGTTGGCCAAAAAGGGCGTATGCGTTTTTTCCTGAATATATTCAGGAAAAAACGCATACGCCCTTTTTGGCCAAGGGCATCATTGTCCACGTTTTGCCGCTTTTCATGTGCTTTCAAGGCGATTCGAATCTACCTCCTGAAATCTGTTTCCTGCAATTCTGCCTTGTTTTCAAAGCCTCTTCGTTGCCTTCCCTTAATATATTTGTGGACGAGAGTTATCATTTAAAACTCTGCAGGTTTGTGAATTGCAGTGCCCCTGAGCTCCATTTTTCAACTCGCTTTTTTGGGAGCTGGCCGCAAAAGCGCAGGATTGCTTCAGGCCCTCTTCTGGTTCTGGGGGGCAGGCTGAGCTTGTGCTTAATTCTTCTTCCTGATGGGAAAATAGAGTGACCTGTGCGTGTCCCAACACCTAGAGCTAGTCTCTCATTGGTTCCCACTTTTCCCCTTCATCCTCAGGACAAATTGCAACCTGTACGGAACAGGAGGTTAAAGGTGCTGATTCTCCAAGGTGGGAGATGGCTAGTAAATCGGCTGGAAAGGCGAACCCGAGCAAAGGAGATGAGAAATGAGGTGCGTTTTAGAAACCTTTCCCGATCACACGGTGTACCATCTTCTGGGTTTCTCATGCATGTTTTCGATGTAGGAAGATGCCCTTAAACCTGGAGATTTGGGACCCATGGGATGGGTACCATGCAGTATTACTTGAAAGGGTCTGCGTTGGCTCACCCAACCTCACCGAACCTCTCAGCCCCAAGAGTGTCCACCCTTATGTCTCAATCAGCTGTGGGTCTAGATATGGTCAATCCAGGTTGCATCACAGCCCCTGAACGAATTTTGTAAGAATTTCTCTCTCTTTCACTGTCTTTGTTTCACGGGTTTTGAAAAGTAATTTATTTTTATAATGGGGTTTAGCTGCTTTTCACGGCTGTGTTTATGCCGCTTTACACCCCCTTGACTCACTTACAGAGAGATATCAATACATAGGTTTGAAGATTTTTACTAGTCAGATATATTCTTGTGCGGTGAATAGGGGGTGTTCAGTCCAGTTCACTGAGCAAGGAATAGGTCTTGTCTATTACATATTGGGTTTATGGAACGGTATCTGAGCTAATTTGAAACCCTTGTTTTATGCATCACCCCACCTCACCTTTCCCGTTCAGCAGCCATAGTGTGTTTTCTAAACGTGTGACTCTGTTCTGTTTTGCAATTCAGTTCAAGTGTAGCGGTTTTTATATTCCCTCTATAAGTGATATCTTATGATAAGTGTCTTTTTCTGTGTGACTTATTTCACTTAGAATCGTCGTACCTAAATCCACTCATCGTGCTGCTACTAGCCTTATGACGTTGATTTCATGGCTGAGTGATATTCCATTGCACATGAGGACCACAACTTCTTTATCCATTTTTCTCTTTCCTAGGATATTGAAGGGGTAATGAAGTGCGGGTTCTTGTCAACAGAGCATCCCTCAACTTTGGGGTGCCTGTGTCTTGCTGATTTTTAGTTTTCCCAATTTATACGCCCATGAGTGGAAGTGCCCTATGCTCTCCAAGCTGTGTTTTTTAGATATTTCAGGACACACCGTACACTTCTCCAGAGTGGCTGTGGGCAATTTACATCCCACCCATCAGCGTAGCAAGGCTCCCATTTCTCCATGGCCGGTCCTGCATTTCTGGTTTGCACACTTTTTTCCGCATGGCCCTTTTGCCCGCTGGGAAGCGAGACTTCTTTGGAGCGCTGATTTGCCTTTCCAGGTGGCTTGGTTGGCCAAAAAGGGCGTATGCGTTTTTTCCTGAATATATTCAGGAAAAAACGCATACGCCCTTTTTGGCCAAGGGCATCATTGTCCACGTTTTGCCGCTTTTCATGTGCTTTCAAGGCGATTCGAATCTACCTCCTGAAATCTGTTTCCTGCAATTCTGCCTTGTTTTCAAAGCCTCTTCGTTGCCTTCCCTTAATATATTTGTGGACGAGAGGTATCATTTAAAACTCTGCAGGTTTGTGAATTGCAGTGCCCCTGAGCTCCATTTTTCTAGTCGCTTTTTTGTGAGCTAGCCGCAAAAGTGCACGATTGCTTCAGGCCCTCTTCTGGTTCTGGGGGGCAGGCTGAGCTTGTGGTTTATTCTTCTTCCTGATGGGAAAATAGAGTGACCTGTGCCTGTCCCAACCCCTAGAGCTAGTCTCTCATTGGTTCCCCCTCTTCCCGTTCATCCTCAGGACAAATTGCAACCTGTACGGAACAGGAGGTTAAAGGTGCTGATTCTCCAAGGAGGGAGATGGCTAGTAAAGCGGCTGGAATGGCGAACCCGAGCACAAGGAGATGAGAAATGAGGTGCGTTTTAGAAACCTTTCCCGATCACACGGTGTACCATCTTCTGGGTTTCTCATGCATGTTTTCGACGTAGGAAGATGCCCTTGAAACTGGAGATTTGGGACCCATGGGATGGGTACCATGCAGTATTACTTTAAAGGGTCTGCGTTGGCTCACGCAACCTCACCAAACCTCTCAGCCCCAAGAGTGTCCACCCTTATGTCTCAATCAGCTGTGGGTCTAGATATGGTCAATCCAGGTTGCATCACAGCCCCTGAACGAATTTTGTAAGAATTTCTCTCTCTTTCACTGTCTTTGTTTCACGGGTTTTGAAAAGTAATTTATTTTTATAATGGGGTTTAGCTGCTTTTCACGGCTGTGTTTATGCCGCTTTATACCCCTTTGACTCACTTACAGAGAGATATCAATACATAGGTTTGAAGATTATTACTAGTCAGATATATTCTTGTGCGGTGAATAGGGGGTGTTGAGTCCAGTTCACTGAGCAAGGAGTAGGTCTTGTCTACTACATATTGGGTTTATGGAACGGTATCTGAGCTAATTTGAAACCCTTGTTTTATGCATCACCCCACCTCACCTTTCCCGTTCAGCAGCCATAGTGTGTTTTCTAAACGTGTGACTCTGTTCTGTTTTGTAATTCAGTTCAAGTGTAGCGGTTTTTACATTCCCTCTCTAAGTGATATCTTAGGATAAGTGTCTTTTTCTGTGTGAATTATTTCACTTAGAATCGTCGTACCTAAATCCACTCATCGTGCTGCTACTAGCCTTATGACGTGGATTTCATGGCTGAGTGATATTCCATTGTACATGAGGACCCCAACTTCTTTATTCATTTTTCGCTTTCCTAGGATATTTAAGGTGTAATGAAGTGGGGGTTCTTGTCAACAGAGCAGCCCTAAACTTTGGGGTGCCTGTGTCTTGCTGATTTTTAGTTTTCCCAATTTATACGCCCATGAGGGGAAGTGCCCTATGCTCTCCAAGCTGTGTTTTTTAGATGTTTCAGGACACACCGTACACTTCTCCAGAGTGGCTGTTGGCAATTTACATCCCGCCCATCAGCGTAGCAAGGCTCCCATTTCTCCATGGCCGGTCCTGCATTTCTGGTTTGGACACTTTTTTCCGCATGGCCCTTTTGCCCGCTGGGAAGCGAGACTTCTTTGGAGCGCTGATTTGCCTTTCCAGGTGGCTTGGTTGGCCAAAAAGGGCGTATGCGTTTTTTCCTGAATATATTCAGGAAAAAACGCATACGCCCTTTTTGGCCAAGGGCATCATTTTCCACGTTTTGCCGCTTTTCATGTGCTTTCAAGGCGATTCGAATCTACCTCCTGAAATCTGTTTCCTGCAATTTTGCCTTGTTTTCAAAGCCTCTTCGTGGCCTTCCCTTAATATATTTGTGGACGAGAGGTATCATTTAAAACTCTGCAGGTTTGTGAATTGCAGTGCCCCTGAGCTCCATTTTTCAACTCGCTTTTTTGGGAGCTGGCTGCAAAAGCGCAGGATTGCTTCAGGCCCTCTTCTGCTTCTGGGGGGCAGGCTGAGCTTGTGCTTAATTCTTCTTCCTGATGGGAAAATAGAGTGACCTGTGCCTGTCCCAACACCTAGAGCTAGTCTCTCATTGGTTCCCACTCTTCCCCTTCATCCTCAGGACAAATTGCAACCTGTACGGAACAGGAGGTTAAAGGTGCTGATTCTCCAAGGAGGGAGATGGCTAGTAAATCGGCTGGAATGGCGAACCCGAGCAAAGGAGATGAGAAATGAGGTGCGTTTTAGAAACCTTTCCCGATCACACCGTGTACCATTTCTGGGTTTCTCATGCCTGTTTTCGACGTAGGAAGATGCCCTTGAACCTGGAGATTTGGGACCCATGGGATGGCTACCATGCAGTATTACTTGAAAGGGTCTGCGTTGGCTCACCCAACCTCACCGAAACTCTCAGCCCCAAGAGTGTCCACCCTTATGTCTCAATCAGCTGTGGGTCTAGATATGGTCAATCCAGGTTGCATCACAGCCCCTGAACGAATTTTGGAAGAATTTCTCTCTCTTTCACTGTCTTTGTTTCACGGGTTTTGAAAAGTAATTTATTTTTATAATGGGGTTTAGCTGCTTTTCACGGCTGTGTTTATGCCGCTTTACACCCCCTTGACTCACTTACAGAGAGATATCAATACATAGGTTTGAAGATTCTTACTAGTCAGATATATTCTTGTGCGGTGAATAGGGGGTGTTGAGTCCAGTTCACTGAGCAAGGAATAGGTCTTGTCTCTTACATATTGGGTTTATGGAACGGTATCTGAGCTAATTTGAAACCCTTGTTTTATGCATCACCCCACCTCACCTTTGCCGTTCAGCAGCCATAGTGTGTTTTCTGAACGTGTGACTCTGTTCTGTTTTGCAATTCAGTTCAAGTTTAGCGGTTTTTACATTCCCTCTATAAGTGATATCTTATGATAAGTGTCTTTTTCTGTGTGACTTATTTCACTTAGAATCGTCGTACCTAAATCCTCTCATCGTGCTGGTTCTAGCCTTATGAAGTTGATTTCATAGCTGAGTGATATTCCATTGTACATGAGGACCACAACTTCTTTATCCATTTTTCTCTCTCCTAGGATATTGAAGGTGTAATGAAGTGGGGGTTCTTGTCAACTGAGCAGCCCTAAACTTTGGGGTGCCTGTGTCTTGCTGCTTTTTAGTTTTCCCAATTTATACGGCCATGAGTGGAAGTGCCCTATGCTCTCCAAGCTGTGTTTTTTAGATATTTCAGAACACACCGTACACTTCTCCAGAGTGGCTGTTGGCAATTTACATCCCACCCATCAGCGTAGCAAGGCTCCCATTTCTCCATGGCCGGTCCTGCATTTCTGGTTTGGACACTTTTTTCCGCATGGCCCTTTTGCCCGCTGGGAAGCGAGACTTCTTTGGAGCGCTGATTTGCCTTTCCAGGTTGCTTGGTTGGCCAAAAAGGGCGTATGCGTTTTTTCCTGAATATATTCAGGAAAAAACGCATACGCCCTTTTTGGCCAAGGGCATCATTGTCCACGTTTTGCCGCTTTTCATGTGCTTTCAAGGCGATTCAAATCTACCTCCTGAAATCTGTTTCCTGCAATTCTGCCTTGTTTTCAAAGCCTCTTCGTTGCCTTCCCTTAATATATTTGTGGACGAGAGGTATCATTTAAAACTCTGCAGGTTTGTGAATTGCAGTGCCCCTGAGCTCCATTTTTCTAGTCGCTTTTTTGTGAGCTAGCCGCAAAAGTGCACGATTGCTTCAGGCCCTCTTCTGGTTCTGGGGGGCAGGCTGAGCTTGTGGTTTATTCTTCTTCCTGATGGGAAAATAGAGTGACCTGTGCCTGTCCCAACCCCTAGAGCTAGTCTCTCATTGGTTCCCCCTCTTCCCGTTCATCCTCAGGACAAATTGCAACCTGTACGGAACAGGAGGTTAAAGGTGCTGATTCTCCAAGGAGGGAGATGGCTAGTAAAGCGGCTGGAATGGCGAACCCGAGCACAAGGAGATGAGAAATGAGGTGCGTTTTAGAAACCTTTCCCGATCACACGGTGTACCATCTTCTGGGTTTCTCATGCATGTTTTCGACGTAGGAAGATGCCCTTGAAACTGGAGATTTGGGACCCATGGGATGGGTACCATGCAGTATTACTTTAAAGGGTCTGCGTTGGCTCACGCAACCTCACCAAACCTCTCAGCCCCAAGAGTGTCCACCCTTATGTCTCAATCAGCTGTGGGTCTAGATATGGTCAATCCAGGTTGCATCACAGCCCCTGAACGAATTTTGTAAGAATTTCTCTCTCTTTCACTGTCTTTGTTTCACGGGTTTTGAAAAGTAATTTATTTTTATAATGGGGTTTAGCTGCTTTTCACGGCTGTGTTTATGCCGCTTTATACCCCTTTGACTCACTTACAGAGAGATATCAATACATAGGTTTGAAGATTATTACTAGTCAGATATATTCTTGTGCGGTGAATAGGGGGTGTTGAGTCCAGTTCACTGAGCAAGGAGTAGGTCTTGTCTACTACATATTGGGTTTATGGAACGGTATCTGAGCTAATTTGAAACCCTTGTTTTATGCATCACCCCACCTCACCTTTCCCGTTCAGCAGCCATAGTGTGTTTTCTAAACGTGTGACTCTGTTCTGTTTTGTAATTCAGTTCAAGTGTAGCGGTTTTTACATTCCCTCTCTAAGTGATATCTTAGGATAAGTGTCTTTTTCTGTGTGAATTATTTCACTTAGAATCGTCGTACCTAAATCCACTCATCGTGCTGCTACTAGCCTTATGACGTGGATTTCATGGCTGAGTGATATTCCATTGTACATGAGGACCCCAACTTCTTTATTCATTTTTCGCTTTCCTAGGATATTTAAGGTGTAATGAAGTGGGGGTTCTTGTCAACAGAGCAGCCCTAAACTTTGGGGTGCCTGTGTCTTGCTGATTTTTAGTTTTCCCAATTTATACGCCCATGAGGGGAAGTGCCCTATGCTCTCCAAGCTGTGTTTTTTAGATGTTTCAGGACACACCGTACACTTCTCCAGAGTGGCTGTTGGCAATTTACATCCCGCCCATCAGCGTAGCAAGGCTCCCATTTCTCCATGGCCGGTCCTGCATTTCTGGTTTGGACACTTTTTTCCGCATGGCCCTTTTGCCCGCTGGGAAGCGAGACTTCTTTGGAGCGCTGATTTGCCTTTCCAGGTGGCTTGGTTGGCCAAAAAGGGCGTATGCGTTTTTTCCTGAATATATTCAGGAAAAAACGCATACGCCCTTTTTGGCCAAGGGCATCATTTTCCACGTTTTGCCGCTTTTCATGTGCTTTCAAGGCGATTCGAATCTACCTCCTGAAATCTGTTTCCTGCAATTTTGCCTTGTTTTCAAAGCCTCTTCGTGGCCTTCCCTTAATATATTTGTGGACGAGAGGTATCATTTAAAACTCTGCAGGTTTGTGAATTGCAGTGCCCCTGAGCTCCATTTTTCAACTCGCTTTTTTGGGAGCTGGCTGCAAAAGCGCAGGATTGCTTCAGGCCCTCTTCTGCTTCTGGGGGGCAGGCTGAGCTTGTGCTTAATTCTTCTTCCTGATGGGAAAATAGAGTGACCTGTGCCTGTCCCAACACCTAGAGCTAGTCTCTCATTGGTTCCCACTCTTCCCCTTCATCCTCAGGACAAATTGCAACCTGTACGGAACAGGAGGTTAAAGGTGCTGATTCTCCAAGGAGGGAGATGGCTAGTAAATCGGCTGGAATGGCGAACCCGAGCAAAGGAGATGAGAAATGAGGTGCGTTTTAGAAACCTTTCCCGATCACACCGTGTACCATTTCTGGGTTTCTCATGCCTGTTTTCGACGTAGGAAGATGCCCTTGAACCTGGAGATTTGGGACCCATGGGATGGCTACCATGCAGTATTACTTGAAAGGGTCTGCGTTGGCTCACCCAACCTCACCGAAACTCTCAGCCCCAAGAGTGTCCACCCTTATGTCTCAATCAGCTGTGGGTCTAGATATGGTCAATCCAGGTTGCATCACAGCCCCTGAACGAATTTTGGAAGAATTTCTCTCTCTTTCACTGTCTTTGTTTCACGGGTTTTGAAAAGTAATTTATTTTTATAATGGGGTTTAGCTGCTTTTCACGGCTGTGTTTATGCCGCTTTACACCCCCTTGACTCACTTACAGAGAGATATCAATACATAGGTTTGAAGATTCTTACTAGTCAGATATATTCTTGTGCGGTGAATAGGGGGTGTTGAGTCCAGTTCACTGAGCAAGGAATAGGTCTTGTCTCTTACATATTGGGTTTATGGAACGGTATCTGAGCTAATTTGAAACCCTTGTTTTATGCATCACCCCACCTCACCTTTGCCGTTCAGCAGCCATAGTGTGTTTTCTGAACGTGTGACTCTGTTCTGTTTTGCAATTCAGTTCAAGTTTAGCGGTTTTTACATTCCCTCTATAAGTGATATCTTATGATAAGTGTCTTTTTCTGTGTGACTTATTTCACTTAGAATCGTCGTACCTAAATCCTCTCATCGTGCTGGTTCTAGCCTTATGAAGTTGATTTCATAGCTGAGTGATATTCCATTGTACATGAGGACCACAACTTCTTTATCCATTTTTCTCTCTCCTAGGATATTGAAGGTGTAATGAAGTGGGGGTTCTTGTCAACTGAGCAGCCCTAAACTTTGGGGTGCCTGTGTCTTGCTGCTTTTTAGTTTTCCCAATTTATACGGCCATGAGTGGAAGTGCCCTATGCTCTCCAAGCTGTGTTTTTTAGATATTTCAGAACACACCGTACACTTCTCCAGAGTGGCTGTTGGCAATTTACATCCCACCCATCAGCGTAGCAAGGCTCCCATTTCTCCATGGCCGGTCCTGCATTTCTGGTTTGGACACTTTTTTCCGCATGGCCCTTTTGCCCGCTGGGAAGCGAGACTTCTTTGGAGCGCTGATTTGCCTTTCCAGGTTGCTTGGTTGGCCAAAAAGGGCGTATGCGTTTTTTCCTGAATATATTCAGGAAAAAACGCATACGCCCTTTTTGGCCAAGGGCATCATTGTCCACGTTTTGCCGCTTTTCATGTGCTTTCAAGGCGATTCAAATCTACCTCCTGAAATCTGTTTCCTGCAATTCTGCCTTGTTTTCAAAGCCTCTTCGTTGCCTTCCCTTAATATATTTGTGGACGAGAGGTATCATTTAAAACTCTGCAGGTTTGTGAATTGCAGTGCCCCTGAGCTCCATTTTTCTAGTCGCTTTTTTGTGAGCTAGCCGCAAAAGTGCACGATTGCTTCAGGCCCTCTTCTGGTTCTGGGGGGCAGGCTGAGCTTGTGGTTTATTCTTCTTCCTGATGGGAAAATAGAGTGACCTGTGCCTGTCCCAACCCCTAGAGCTAGTCTCTCATTGGTTCCCCCTCTTCCCGTTCATCCTCAGGACAAATTGCAACCTGTACGGAACAGGAGGTTAAAGGTGCTGATTCTCCAAGGAGGGAGATGGCTAGTAAAGCGGCTGGAATGGCGAACCCGAGCACAAGGAGATGAGAAATGAGGTGCGTTTTAGAAACCTTTCCCGATCACACGGTGTACCATCTTCTGGGTTTCTCATGCATGTTTTCGACGTAGGAAGATGCCCTTGAAACTGGAGATTTGGGACCCATGGGATGGGTACCATGCAGTATTACTTTAAAGGGTCTGCGTTGGCTCACGCAACCTCACCAAACCTCTCAGCCCCAAGAGTGTCCACCCTTATGTCTCAATCAGCTGTGGGTCTAGATATGGTCAATCCAGGTTGCATCACAGCCCCTGAACGAATTTTGTAAGAATTTCTCTCTCTTTCACTGTCTTTGTTTCACGGGTTTTGAAAAGTAATTTATTTTTATAATGGGGTTTAGCTGCTTTTCACGGCTGTGTTTATGCCGCTTTATACCCCTTTGACTCACTTACAGAGAGATATCAATACATAGGTTTGAAGATTATTACTAGTCAGATATATTCTTGTGCGGTGAATAGGGGGTGTTGAGTCCAGTTCACTGAGCAAGGAGTAGGTCTTGTCTACTACATATTGGGTTTATGGAACGGTATCTGAGCTAATTTGAAACCCTTGTTTTATGCATCACCCCACCTCACCTTTCCCGTTCAGCAGCCATAGTGTGTTTTCTAAACGTGTGACTCTGTTCTGTTTTGTAATTCAGTTCAAGTGTAGCGGTTTTTACATTCCCTCTCTAAGTGATATCTTAGGATAAGTGTCTTTTTCTGTGTGAATTATTTCACTTAGAATCGTCGTACCTAAATCCACTCATCGTGCTGCTACTAGCCTTATGACGTGGATTTCATGGCTGAGTGATATTCCATTGTACATGAGGACCCCAACTTCTTTATTCATTTTTCGCTTTCCTAGGATATTTAAGGTGTAATGAAGTGGGGGTTCTTGTCAACAGAGCAGCCCTAAACTTTGGGGTGCCTGTGTCTTGCTGATTTTTAGTTTTCCCAATTTATACGCCCATGAGGGGAAGTGCCCTATGCTCTCCAAGCTGTGTTTTTTAGATGTTTCAGGACACACCGTACACTTCTCCAGAGTGGCTGTTGGCAATTTACATCCCGCCCATCAGCGTAGCAAGGCTCCCATTTCTCCATGGCCGGTCCTGCATTTCTGGTTTGGACACTTTTTTCCGCATGGCCCTTTTGCCCGCTGGGAAGCGAGACTTCTTTGGAGCGCTGATTTGCCTTTCCAGGTGGCTTGGTTGGCCAAAAAGGGCGTATGCGTTTTTTCCTGAATATATTCAGGAAAAAACGCATACGCCCTTTTTGGCCAAGGGCATCATTTTCCACGTTTTGCCGCTTTTCATGTGCTTTCAAGGCGATTCGAATCTACCTCCTGAAATCTGTTTCCTGCAATTTTGCCTTGTTTTCAAAGCCTCTTCGTGGCCTTCCCTTAATATATTTGTGGACGAGAGGTATCATTTAAAACTCTGCAGGTTTGTGAATTGCAGTGCCCCTGAGCTCCATTTTTCAACTCGCTTTTTTGGGAGCTGGCTGCAAAAGCGCAGGATTGCTTCAGGCCCTCTTCTGCTTCTGGGGGGCAGGCTGAGCTTGTGCTTAATTCTTCTTCCTGATGGGAAAATAGAGTGACCTGTGCCTGTCCCAACACCTAGAGCTAGTCTCTCATTGGTTCCCACTCTTCCCCTTCATCCTCAGGACAAATTGCAACCTGTACGGAACAGGAGGTTAAAGGTGCTGATTCTCCAAGGAGGGAGATGGCTAGTAAATCGGCTGGAATGGCGAACCCGAGCAAAGGAGATGAGAAATGAGGTGCGTTTTAGAAACCTTTCCCGATCACACCGTGTACCATTTCTGGGTTTCTCATGCCTGTTTTCGACGTAGGAAGATGCCCTTGAACCTGGAGATTTGGGACCCATGGGATGGCTACCATGCAGTATTACTTGAAAGGGTCTGCGTTGGCTCACCCAACCTCACCGAAACTCTCAGCCCCAAGAGTGTCCACCCTTATGTCTCAATCAGCTGTGGGTCTAGATATGGTCAATCCAGGTTGCATCACAGCCCCTGAACGAATTTTGGAAGAATTTCTCTCTCTTTCACTGTCTTTGTTTCACGGGTTTTGAAAAGTAATTTATTTTTATAATGGGGTTTAGCTGCTTTTCACGGCTGTGTTTATGCCGCTTTACACCCCCTTGACTCACTTACAGAGAGATATCAATACATAGGTTTGAAGATTCTTACTAGTCAGATATATTCTTGTGCGGTGAATAGGGGGTGTTGAGTCCAGTTCACTGAGCAAGGAATAGGTCTTGTCTCTTACATATTGGGTTTATGGAACGGTATCTGAGCTAATTTGAAACCCTTGTTTTATGCATCACCCCACCTCACCTTTGCCGTTCAGCAGCCATAGTGTGTTTTCTGAACGTGTGACTCTGTTCTGTTTTGCAATTCAGTTCAAGTTTAGCGGTTTTTACATTCCCTCTATAAGTGATATCTTATGATAAGTGTCTTTTTCTGTGTGACTTATTTCACTTAGAATCGTCGTACCTAAATCCTCTCATCGTGCTGGTTCTAGCCTTATGAAGTTGATTTCATAGCTGAGTGATATTCCATTGTACATGAGGACCACAACTTCTTTATCCATTTTTCTCTCTCCTAGGATATTGAAGGTGTAATGAAGTGGGGGTTCTTGTCAACTGAGCAGCCCTAAACTTTGGGGTGCCTGTGTCTTGCTGCTTTTTAGTTTTCCCAATTTATACGGCCATGAGTGGAAGTGCCCTATGCTCTCCAAGCTGTGTTTTTTAGATATTTCAGAACACACCGTACACTTCTCCAGAGTGGCTGTTGGCAATTTACATCCCACCCATCAGCGTAGCAAGGCTCCCATTTCTCCATGGCCGGTCCTGCATTTCTGGTTTGGACACTTTTTTCCGCATGGCCCTTTTGCCCGCTGGGAAGCGAGACTTCTTTGGAGCGCTGATTTGCCTTTCCAGGTTGCTTGGTTGGCCAAAAAGGGCGTATGCGTTTTTTCCTGAATATATTCAGGAAAAAACGCATACGCCCTTTTTGGCCAAGGGCATCCTTGTCCACGTTTTGCCGCTTTTCATGTGCTTTCAAGGCGATTCAAATCTACCTCCTGAAATCTGTTTCCTGCAATTCTGCCTTGTTTTCAAAGCCTCTTCGTTGCCTTCCCTTAATATATTTGTGGACGAGAGTTATCATTTAAAACTCTGCAGGTTTGTGAATTGCAGTGCCCCTGAGCTCCATTTTTCAACTCGCTTTTTTGGGAGCTAGCCGCAAAAGCGCAGGATTGCTTCAGGCCCTCTTCTGTTTCTGGGGGCAGGCTGCGCTTGTGCTTAATTCTTCTTCCTGATGGGAAAATAGAGTGACCTGTGCCTGTCCCAACACCTAGAGCTAGTCTCTCAATGGTTCCCCCTCTTCGCGTTCATCCTCAGGACAAATTGCAACCTGTACGGAACAGGAGGTTAAAGGTGCTGATTCTCCAAGGAGGGAGATGGCTAGTAAAGCGGCTGGAATGGCGAACCCGAGCCAAGGAGATGAGAAATGAGGTGCGTTTTAGAAACCTTTCCCGATCACACGATGTACCATCTTCTGGGTTTCTCATGCATGTTTTCGATGTAGGAAGATGCCCTTGAACCTGGAGATTTGGGACCCATGGGATGGGTACCATGCAGTATTACTTGAAAGGGTCTGCGTTGGCTCACCCAACCTCACCGAACCTCTCAGCCCCAAGAGTGTCCACCCTTATGTCTCAATCAGCTGTGGGTCTAGATATGGTCAATCCAGTTTGCATCACAGCCCCTGAACGAATTTTGTAAGAATTTCTCTCTCTTTCAAAGTCTTTGTTTCATGGGTATTTAAAAGTAGTTTATTTTTATAATGGGGTTTAGGTGCTTTTCACTGCTGTGTTTATGCCGCTTTACACCCGCTTGACTCACTTACAGAGAGATATCAATACATAGGTTTTATGATTGTTACTAGTCAGATATAGTCTTGTGCGGTGAATAGGGGGTGTTGAGTCCAGTTCACTGAGCAAGGAGTAGGTCTTGTCTATTATATATTGGGTTTATGGAACGGTATCTGAGCTAATTAGAAACCCTTGTTTTATGCATCACCCCACCTCACCTTTCCCGTTCAGCAGCCATAGTGTGTTTTCTAAACGTGTGACTCTGTTCTGTTTTGTAATTCAGTTCAAGCGTAGCGGTTTTTACATTCCCTCTATAAGTGATATCTTATGATAAGTGTCGTTTTCTGTATGACTTATTTCACTTAGAATCATCGTACCTACATTCACTCATCGTGCTGCTACTAGTCTTATGATGTTAATTTCATCCTGAGTGATATTCCATTGTACATGAGGACCACAAATTCTTTATCCATTTTTCTCTTTCCTAGGATATTTAAGGTGTAATGAAGTGGGGGTTCTTGTCAACAGAGCAGCCCTAAATTTGGAGTGCCTATGTCTTGCTGATTTTTAGTTTTCCCAATTTATACGCCCATGAGTGGAAGTACCCTATGCTCTCCAAGCTGTGTTTTTTAGATGTTTCAGGACACACCGTACACTTCTCCAGAGTGGCTGTTGACAATTTACATCCCGCCCATCAGCGTAGCAAGGCTCTGATTTCTCCATGGCCGGTCCTGCATTTCTGGTTTGGACACTTTTTTCCGCATGGCCCTTTTGCCCGCTGGGAAGCCAGACATCTTTGTAGCGCTGATTTGCCTTTCTAGGTTGCTTGGTTGGCCAAAAAGGGCGTATGTGTTTTTCCCTGAATATATTCAAGAAAAAACGCATACGCCCTTTTTGGCCAAGGGCATCATTGTTCACGATTTGCCGCTTTTCATGTGCTTTCAAGGCAATTCGAATCTACCTCCTGAAATCTGTTTCCTGCAATTCTGAATTGCTTTCAAGTCCTCTTCGTTGCCTTCCCTCAATATATTTGTGGACGAGAGTTATCACTTATAACTCTGCAGGTTTGTGAATTGCAGTGCCCCTGAGCTCCATTTTTCAAGTTGCTTTTTTGGGAGCTGGCCGCAAAAGCGCAGGATTGCTTCAGGACCTATTCTGGTTCCGGTGGGCAGGCTAAGCATGTGGTTAATTCTTCTTCCTGATGGCAAAATACAGAGACCTGGGGCTGTCCCAACACCTAGAGCTAGTCTCTCATTGGTTCCCCCTCTTCCCGTTCATCCTCAGGACAAATTGCAACCTGTACGGAACAGGAGGTTAAAGGTGCCGATTCTCCAAGGAGCGAGATGGCTAGTAAAGCGGCTGAAATGGTGAACCTGAACACAAGTAGATGAGAAATGAGGTGCGTTTTAGAAACCTTTCCCCATTACACGGTGTACAATCTTCTGGGTTTCTCATGCAAGTTTTCGACGTAGGAAGATGCCCTAGAACCTGGAGATTTGGGGCCCATGGGATGGGTACCTGCAGTATTACTGTAAAGGGTCTGCGTTGGCTCACCCAACCTCACCAAACCTCTCAGCCCCAAGAGTGTCCACCCTTATGTCTCAATCAGCTGTGGGTCTAGATATGGTCAATCCAGGTTGCATCAAAGCCCCTGAACGAATTTTGTAAGAATTTCTATCTCTTTCACTGTCTTGGTTTCATGGGTTTTGAAAAGGAATTTATTTTTATAATGGGGTATAGCTGCTTTTCACGGCTGTGTTTATGCCGCTTTACACCCCACCCCTTGACTCACTTACAGAGAGTTATCAATACATAGGTTTGAAGATTCTTACTAGTCAGATATATTCTTGTGCGGTAAATAGGGGTTGTTGAGTCCAGTTCACTGAAAAAGGAATAGGTCTTGTCTATTACATATTGGGTTTATGGAACGGTATCTGAGCTAATTTGAAACCCTTGTTTTATGCATCACCCCACCTCAACTTTCCCGTTCAGCAGCCGTAGTGTGTTTTCTAAACGTGGGACTCTGTTCTGTTTTGTAATTCAGTTCAAGCGTAGCGGTTTTTACATTCCTTCTATAAGTGATATCTTATGATAAGTGTCGTTTACTGTGTGACTTATTTCACTTAGAATCATCGTACCTAAATCCACTCATCGTGCTGCTACTAGCATTATGACGTTGATTTCATGGCTGAGTGATATTCCATTGTACATGAGGACCACAAATCTTTATCCATTTTTCTCTTTCTTAGGATATTTAATGTGTAATGAAGTGGGGGTTCTTGTCAACAGAGCAGCCCTAAACTTTGGAGTGCCTGTGTGTTGCTGATTTTTAATTTTCCCAATTTATACGCCCATGAGTGGAAGCGCCCTATGCTCTCCAAGCTGTGTTTTTTAGATGTTTCAGGACACACCGTACACTTCTCCAGAGTGGCTGTTTGCAATTTACATCCCGCCCATCAGCGTAGCAAGGCTCCCATTTCTCCATGGCCGGTCCTGCATTTCTGGTTTGGACACTTTTTTCTGCATGGCCCTTTTGCCCGCTGGGAAGCCACACTTCTTTGGAGCACTGATTTGCCTTTCCAGGTTGCTTGGTTGGCCAAAAAGGGCGTATGTGTTTTTTCCTGAATATATTCAGGAAAAAACGCATACGCCCTTTTTGGCTAAGGGCATCATTGTCCACGTTTTGCCGCTTTTCATGTGCTTTCAAGGCGATTCGAATCTACCTCCTGAAATCTGTTTCATGCAATTCTACCTTGCTTTCAAATCCTCTTCGTTGCCCTTCCTCAATATATTTGTGGAAGAGAGTTATCATTTATAACTCTGCAGGTTTGTGAATTGCAGTGCCCCTGAACTCCATTTTTCAAGTCGCTTTTTTGGGAGCTGGCTGCAAAAGTGCAGGATTGCTTCAGGACCTATTCTGGTTCCGGTGGGCAGGCTAAGCCTGTGGTTATTTCTTCTTCGTGATGGCAAAATAGAGTGACCTGTGCCTGTCCCAACACCTAGAGCTAGTCTCTCATTGGTTCCCCCTCTTCCCGTTCATCCTCAGGACAAATTGCAACCTGTACGGAACCGGAGGTTAAAGGTGCTGATTCTCCAAGGAGGGAGATGGCTATTAAAGCGGCTGGAATGGCCAACCCGAGCACAAGGAGATGAGAAATGAGGTGCGTTTTAGAAACGTTTCCCGATCACACGGTGTACCATATTCTGGGTTTCTCATGCATGTTTTCGATGAAGGAAGATGCCCTTGAACCTGGAGATTTGGGACCCATGGGATGGGTACCATGCAGTATTACTTGAAAGGGTCTGCGTTGGCTCACCCAACCACACCAAACCTCTCAGCCCCAGGAGTGTCCACCCTTAGGTCTCAAAGACCTGTGGGTCTAGATATGGTCAATCCAGGTTGCATCACAGCCCCTGAACGAATTTTGTAAGAATTTCTCTCTCTTTCACTGTCTTTGTTTCACGGGTTTTGAAAAGTAATTTATTTTTATAATGGGGTTTAGCTGCTTTTCACAGCTGTGTTTATGCCGCCTTACACCCCATTGACTCACTTACAGAGAGATATCAATACATAGGTTTGAAGATTCTTACTAGTCAGATATATTCTTGTGTGGTGAATAGGGGGTGTTGAGTCCAGTTCAGTGAGCAAGGAGTAGGTCTTGTCTATTACATATTGGGTTTATGGAACGGTATCTGAGCTAATTTGAAACCCTTGTTTTATGCATCACCCCACCTCACCTTTCCCGTTCAGCAGCCATAGTGTGTTTTCTAAACGTGTGACTCTGTTCTGTTTTGTAATTCAGTTCAAGCGTAGCGATTTTTACATTCCCTCTATAAGTGATATCTTATGATAAGTATCGTTTTCTGTATGATTTATTTCACTTAGAATCGTCGTACCTAAATCCACTCATCGTGCTGCTACTAGCCTTATGACGTTGATTTCATGGCTAAGTGATATTCCATTGCACATGAGGACCACAACTTCTTTATCCATTTTTCTCTTTCCTAGGATATGTAAGGTGTAATGAAGTGGGGGTTCTTGTCAACAGAGCAGCCCTAAACTTTGGAGTGCCTGTGTCTTGCTGATTTTTATTTTCCCAATTTATACGCCCATGAGTGGAAGTGCCCTATGCTCTCCAAGCTGTGTTTTTTAGATGTTTCAGGACACACCGTACACTTCTCCAGATTGGCTGTTGGCAATTTACATCCCGCCCATCAGCGTAGCAAGGCTCCCATTTCTCCATGGCCGGTCCTGCATTTCTGGTTTGGACACTTTTTTCCGCATGGCCCTTTTGCCCGCTGGGAAGCCAGACTTCTTTGTAGTGCTGATTGGCCTTTCTAGGTTGCTTGGTTGGCCAAAAAGGGCGTATGCGTTTTATCCTGAATATATTCAGGAAAAAACACATACGCCCTTTTTGGCCAAGGGCATCTTTGTTCACGATTTGCCGCTTTTCATGTGCTTTCAAGGCGATTCGAATCTACCTCCTGAAATCTGTTTCCTGCAATTCTGCCTTGCTTTCAAATCCTCTTCGTTGCCTTCCCTCAATATATTTGTGGACGAGAGTTATCATTTATAACTCTGCAGGTTTGTGAATTGCAGTGCCCCTGAGCTCCATTTTTCCAGTCGCTTTTTTGGGAGCTGTCCGCAAAAGTGCAGGATTGCTTCAGGCCCTCTTCTGGTTCTGGGGGGCAGGCTGAGCTTGTGGTTAATTCTTCTACCTGATGGCAAAATAGAGTGACCTGTGCCTGTCCCAACACCTAGACCTAGTCTCTCATTGGTTCCCCCTCTTCCCGTTCATCCTCAGGACAAATTGCAACCTGTACGGAACAGGAGGTTAAAGGTGCTGATTCTCCAAGGAGAGAGATGGCTAGTAATGCGGCTGGAATGGCGAACCTGAGCAAAAGGAGATGAGAAATGAGGTGTGTTTTAGAAACCTTTCCCGATCACACGGTTTACCATCTTCTGGGTTTCTCATGCATGTTTTCGATGTAGGAAAATGCCCTTGAACTTGGAGATTTGGGACCCATGGGATGGGTACCATGCAGTATTACTTTAAAGGGTCGGTGTTGGCTCACCCAACGTCACCAAACCTCTCAGCCCCAAGAGTGTCCACCCTTATGTCTCAATCAGCTGTGGGTCTAGATATGGTCAATCCAGGTTGCATCAAACCCCCTGAATGAATTTTGTAAGAATTTCTATCTCTTTCACTGTCTTGGTTTCATGGGTTTTGAAAAGGAATTTATTTTTATAATGGGGTATAGCTGCTTTTCACGGCTGTGTTTATGCCGCTTTACACCCCACCCCTTGACTCACTTACAGAGAGTTATCAATACATAGGTTTGAAGATTCTTACTAGTCAGATATATTCTTGTGCGGTAAATAGGGGTTGTTGAGTCCAGTTCACTGAAAAAGGAATAGGTCTTGTCTATTACATATTGGGTTTATGGAACGGTATCTGAGCTAATTTGAAACCCTTGTTTTATGCATCACCCCACCTCAACTTTCCCGTTCAGCAGCCGTAGTGTGTTTTCTAAACGTGGGACTCTGTTCTGTTTTGTAATTCAGTTCAAGCGTAGCGGTTTTTACATTCCTTCTATAAGTGATATCTTATGATAAGTGTCGTTTTCTGTGTGACTTATTTCACTTAGAATCATCGTACCTAAATCCACTCATCGTGCTGCTACTAGCATTATGACGTTGATTTCATGGCTGAGTGATATTCCATTGTACATGAGGACCACAAATCTTTATCCATTTTTCTCTTTCTTAGGATATTTAATGTGTAATGAAGTGGGGGTTCTTGTCAACAGAGCAGCCCTAAACTTTGGAGTGCCTGTGTGTTGCTGATTTTTAATTTTCCCAATTTATACGCCCATGAGTGGAAGCGCCCTATGCTCTCCAAGCTGTGTTTTTTAGATGTTTCAGGACACACCGTACACTTCTCCAGAGTGGCTGTTTGCAATTTACATCCCGCCCATCAGCGTAGCAAGGCTCCCATTTCTCCATGGCCGGTCCTGCATTTCTGGTTTGGACACTTTTTTCTGCATGGCCCTTTTGCCCGCTGGGAAGCCACACTTCTTTGGAGCACTGATTTGCCTTTCCAGGTTGCTTGGTTGGCCAAAAATGGCGTATGTGTTTTTTCCTGAATATATTCAGGAAAAAACGCATACGCCCTTTTTGGCTAAGGGCATCATTGTCCACGTTTTGCCGCTTTTCATGTGCTTTCAAGGCGATTCGAATCTACCTCCTGAAATCTGTTTCATGCAATTCTACCTTGCTTTCAAATCCTCTTCGTTGCCCTTCCTCAATATATTTGTGGAAGAGAGTTATCATTTATAACTCTGCAGGTTTGTGAATTGCAGTGCCCCTGAACTCCATTTTTCAAGTCGCTTTTTTGGGAGCTGGCTGCAAAAGTGCAGGATTGCTTCAGGACCTATTCTGGTTCCGGTGGGCAGGCTAAGCCTGTGGTTATTTCTTCTTCGTGATGGCAAAATAGAGTGACCTGTGCCTGTCCCAACACCTAGAGCTAGTCTCTCATTGGTTCCCCCTCTTCCCGTTCATCCTCAGGACAAATTGCAACCTGTACGGAACCGGAGGTTAAAGGTGCTGATTCTCCAAGGAGGGAGATGGCTATTAAAGCGGCTGGAATGGCCAACCCGAGCACAAGGAGATGAGAAATGAGGTGCGTTTTAGAAACGTTTCCCGATCACACGGTGTACCATCTTCTGGGTTTCTCATGCATGTTTTCGATGAAGGAAGATGCCCTTGAACCTGGAGATTTGGGACCCATGGGATGGGTACCATGCAGTATTACTTGAAAGGGTCTGCGTTGGCTCACCCAACCACACCAAACCTCTCAGCCCCAGGAGTGTCCACCCTTAGGTCTCAAAGACCTGTGGGTCTAGATATGGTCAATCCAGGTTGCATCACAGCCCCTGAACGAATTTTGTAAGAATTTCTCTCTCTTTCACTGTCTTTGTTTCACGGGTTTTGAAAAGTAATTTATTTTTATAATGGGGTTTAGCTGCTTTTCACAGCTGTGTTTATGCCGCCTTACACCCCATTGACTCACTTACAGAGAGATATCAATACATAGGTTTGAAGGTTCTTACTAGTCAGATATATTCTTGTGTGGTGAATAGGGGGTGTTGAGTCCAGTTCAGTGAGCAAGGAGTAGGTCTTGTCTATTACATATTGGGTTTATGGAACGGTATCTGAGCTAATTTGAAACCCTTGTTTTATGCATCACCCCACCTCACCTTTCCCGTTCAGCAGCCATAGTGTGTTTTCTAAACGTGTGACTCTGTTCTGTTTTGTAATTCAGTTCAAGCGTAGCGATTTTTACATTCCCTCTATAAGTGATATCTTATGATAAGTGTCGTTTTCTGTATGATTTATTTCACTTAGAATCGTCGTACCTAAATCCACTCATCGTGCTGCTACTAGCCTTATGACGTTGATTTCATGGCTAAGTGATATTCCATTGCACATGAGGACCACAACTTCTTTATCCATTTTTCTCTTTCCTAGGATATGTAAGGTGTAATGAAGTGGGGGTTCTTGTCAACAGAGCAGCCCTAAACTTTGGAGTGCCTGTGTCTTGCTGATTTTTATTTTCCCAATTTATACGCCCATGAGTGGAAGTGCCCTATGCTCTCCAAGCTGTGTTTTTTAGATGTTTCAGGACACACCGTACACTTCTCCAGAGTGGCTGTTGGCAATTTACATCCCGCCCATCAGCGTAGCAAGGCTCCCATTTCTCCATGGCCGGTCCTGCATTTCTGGTTTGGACACTTTTTTCCGCATGGCCCTTTTGCCCGCTGGGAAGCGAGACTTCTTTGGAGCGCTGATTGGCCTTTCCAGGTTGCTTGGTTGGCCAAAAAGGGCGTATGCGTTTTATCCTGAATATATTCAGGAAAAAACACATACGCCCTTTTTGGCCAAGGGCATCTTTGTTCACGATTTGCCGCTTTTCATGTGCTTTCAAGGCGATTCGAATCTACCTCCTGAAATCTGTTTCCTGCAATTCTACCTTGCTTTCAAATCCTCTTCGTTGCCCTTCCTCAATATATTTGTGGAAGAGAGTTATCATTTATAACTCTGCAGGTTTGTGAATTGCAGTGCCCCTGAACTCCATTTTTCAAGTCGCTTTTTTGGGAGCTGGCTGCAAAAGTGCAGGATTGCTTCAGGACCTATTCTGGTTCCGGTGGGCAGGCTAAGCCTGTGGTTATTTCTTCTTCGTGATGGCAAAATAGAGTGACCTGTGCCTGTCCCAACACCTAGAGCTAGTCTCTCATTGGTTCCCCCTCTTCCCGTTCATCCTCAGGACAAATTGCAACCTGTACGGAACCGGAGGTTAAAGGTGCTGATTCTCCAAGGAGGGAGATGGCTATTAAAGCGGCTGGAATGGCCAACCCGAGCACAAGGAGATGAGAAATGAGGTGCGTTTTAGAAACCTTTCCCGATCACACGGTGTACCATCTTCTGGGTTTCTCATGCATGTTTTCGATGAAGGAAGATGCCCTTGAACCTGGAGATTTGGGACCCATGGGATGGGTACCATGCAGTATTACTTGAAAGGGTCTGCGTTGGCTCACCCAACCACACCAAACCTCTCAGCCCCAGGAGTGTCCACCCTTAGGTCTCAAAGACCTGTGGGTCTAGATATGGTCAATCCAGGTTGCATCACAGCCCCTGAACGAATTTTGTAAGAATTTCTCTCTCTTTCACTGTCTTTGTTTCACGGGTTTTGAAAAGTAATTTATTTTTATAATGGGGTTTAGCTGCTTTTCACAGCTGTGTTTATGCCGCCTTACACCCCATTGACTCACTTACAGAGAGATATCAATACATAGGTTTGAAGGTTCTTACTAGTCAGATATATTCTTGTGTGGTGAATAGGGGGTGTTGAGTCCAGTTCAGTGAGCAAGGAGTAGGTCTTGTCTATTACATATTGGGTTTATGGAACGGTATCTGAGCTAATTTGAAACCCTTGTTTTATGCATCACCCCACCTCACCTTTCCCGTTCAGCAGCCATAGTGTGTTTTCTAAACGTGTGACTCTGTTCTGTTTTGTAATTCAGTTCAAGCGTAGCGATTTTTACATTCCCTCTATAAGTGATATCTTATGATAAGTGTCGTTTTCTGTATGATTTATTTCACTTAGAATCGTCGTACCTAAATCCACTCATCGTGCTGCTACTAGCCTTATGACGTTGATTTCATGGCTAAGTGATATTCCATTGCACATGAGGACCACAACTTCTTTATCCATTTTTCTCTTTCCTAGGATATGTAAGGTGTAATGAAGTGGGGGTTCTTGTCAACAGAGCAGCCCTAAACTTTGGAGTGCCTGTGTCTTGCTGATTTTTATTTTCCCAATTTATACGCCCATGAGTGGAAGTGCCCTATGCTCTCCAAGCTGTGTTTTTTAGATGTTTCAGGACACACCGTACACTTCTCCAGAGTGGCTGTTGGCAATTTACATCCCGCCCATCAGCGTAGCAAGGCTCCCATTTCTCCATGGCCGGTCCTGCATTTCTGGTTTGGACACTTTTTTCCGCATGGCCCTTTTGCCCGCTGGGAAGCCAGACTTCTTTGTAGTGCTGATTGGCCTTTCTAGGTTGCTTGGTTGGCCAAAAAGGGCGTATGCGTTTTATCCTGAATATATTCAGGAAAAAACACATACGCCCTTTTTGGCCAAGGGCATCTTTGTTCACGATTTGCCGCTTTTCATGTGCTTTCAAGGCGATTCGAATCTACCTCCTGAAATCTGTTTCCTGCAATTCTGCCTTGCTTTCAAATCCTCTTCGTTGCCTTCCCTCAATATATTTGTGGACGAGAGTTATCATTTATAACTCTGCAGGTTTGTGAATTGCAGTGCCCCTGAGCTCCATTTTTCCAGTCGCTTTTTTGGGAGCTGTCCGCAAAAGTGCAGGATTGCTTCAGGCCCTCTTCTGGTTCTGGGGGGCAGGCTGAGCTTGTGGTTAATTCTTCTTCCTGATGGCAAAATAGAGTGACCTGTGCCTGTCCCAACACCTAGACCTAGTCTCTCATTGGTTCCCCCTCTTCCCGTTCATCCTCAGGACAAATTGCAACCTGTACGGAACAGGAGGTTAAAGGTGCTGATTCTCCAAGGAGAGAGATGGCTAGTAATGCGGCTGGAATGGCGAACCTGAGCAAAAGGAGATGAGAAATGAGGTGTGTTTTAGAAACCTTTCCCGATCACATGGTTTACCATCTTCTGGGTTTCTCATGCATGTTTTCGATGTAGGAAAATGCCCTTGAACTTGGAGATTGGGGACCCATGGGATGGGTACCATGCAGTATTACTTTAAAGGGTCGGTGTTGGCTCACCCAACGTCACCAAAACTCTCAGCCCCAAGAGTGTCCACCCTTATGTCTCAATCAGCTGTGGGTCTAGATATGGTCAATCCAGGTTGCATCAAAGCCCCTGAACGAATTTTGTAAGAATTTCTATCTCTTTCACTGTCTTGGTTTCATGGGTTTTGAAAAGGAATTTATTTTTATAATGGGGTATAGCTGCTTTTCACGGCTGTGTTTATGCCGCTTTACACCCCACCCCTTGACTCACTTACAGAGAGTTATCAATACATAGGTTTGAAGATTCTTACTAGTCAGATATATTCTTGTGCGGTAAATAGGGGTTGTTGAGTCCAGTTCACTGAAAAAGGAATAGGTCTTGTCTATTACATATTGGGTTTATGGAACGGTATCTGAGCTAATTTGAAACCCTTGTTTTATGCATCACCCCACCTCAACTTTCCCGTTCAGCAGCCGTAGTGTGTTTTCTAAACGTGGGACTCTGTTCTGTTTTGTAATTCAGTTCAAGCGTAGCGGTTTTTACATTCCTTCTATAAGTGATATCTTATGATAAGTGTCGTTTTCTGTGTGACTTATTTCACTTAGAATCATCGTACCTAAATCCACTCATCGTGCTGCTACTAGCATTATGACGTTGATTTCATGGCTGAGTGATATTCCATTGTACATGAGGACCACAAATCTTTATCCATTTTTCTCTTTCTTAGGATATTTAATGTGTAATGAAGTGGGGGTTCTTGTCAACAGAGCGGCCCTAAACTTTGGAGTGCCTGTGTGTTGCTGATTTTTAATTTTCCCAATTTATACGCCCATGAGTGGAAGCGCCCTATGCTCTCCAAGCTGTGTTTTTTAGATGTTTCAGGACACACCGTACACTTCTCCAGAGTGGCTGTTTGCAATTTACATCCCGCCCATCAGCGTAGCAAGGCTCCCATTTCTCCATGGCCGGTCCTGCATTTCTGGTTTGGACACTTTTTTCTGCATGGCCCTTTTGCCCGCTGGGAAGCCACACTTCTTTGGAGCACTGATTTGCCTTTCCAGGTTGCTTGGTTGGCCAAAAATGGCGTATGTGTTTTTTCCTGAATATATTCAGGAAAAAACGCATACGCCCTTTTTGGCTAAGGGCATCATTGTCCACGTTTTGCCGCTTTTCATGTGCTTTCAAGGCGATTCGAATCTACCTCCTGAAATCTGTTTCATGCAATTCTACCTTGCTTTCAAATCCTCTTCGTTGCCCTTCCTCAATATATTTGTGGAAGAGAGTTATCATTTATAACTCTGCAGGTTTGTGAATTGCAGTGTCCCTGAACTCCATTTTTCAAGTCGCTTTTTTGGGAGCTGGCTGCAAAAGTGCAGGATTGCTTCAGGACCTATTCTGGTTCCGGTGGGCAGGCTAAGCCTGTGGTTATTTCTTCTTCGTGATGGCAAAATAGAGTGACCTGTGCCTGTCCCAACACCTAGAGCTAGTCTCTCATTGGTTCCCCCTCTTCCCGTTCATCCTCAGGACAAATTGCAACCTGTACGGAACCGGAGGTTAAAGGTGCTGATTCTCCAAGGAGGGAGATGGCTATTAAAGCGGCTGGAATGGCCAACCCGAGCACAAGGAGATGAGAAATGAGGTGCGTTTTAGAAACGTTTCCCGATCACACGGTGTACCATCTTCTGGGTTTCTCATGCATGTTTTCGATGAAGGAAGATGCCCTTGAACCTGGAGATTTGGGACCCATGGGATGGGTACCATGCAGTATTACTTGAAAGGGTCTGCGTTGGCTCACCCAACCACACCAAACCTCTCAGCCCCAGGAGTGTCCACCCTTAGGTCTCAAAGACCTGTGGGTCTAGATATGGTCAATCCAGGTTGCATCACAGCCCCTGAACGAATTTTGTAAGAATTTCTCTCTCTTTCACTGTCTTTGTTTCACGGGTTTTGAAAAGTAATTTATTTTTATAATGGGGTTTAGCTGCTTTTCACAGCTGTGTTTATGCCGCCTTACACCCCATTGACTCACTTACAGAGAGATATCAATACATAGGTTTGAAGATTCTTACTAGTCAGATATATTCTTGTGTGGTGAATAGGGGGTGTTGAGTCCAGTTCAGTGAGCAAGGAGTAGGTCTTGTCTATTACATATTGGGTTTATGGAACGGTATCTGAGCTAATTTGAAACCCTTGTTTTATGCATCACCCCACCTCACCTTTCCCGTTCAGCAGCCATAGTGTGTTTTCTAAACGTGTGACTCTGTTCTGTTTTGTAATTCAGTTCAAGCGTAGCGATTTTTACATTCCCTCTATAAGTGATATCTTATGATAAGTGTCGTTTTCTGTATGATTTATTTCACTTAGAATCGTCGTACCTAAATCCACTCATCGTGCTGCTACTAGCCTTATGACGTTGATTTCATGGCTAAGTGATATTCCATTGCACATGAGGACCACAACTTCTTTATCCATTTTTCTCTTTCCTAGGATATGTAAGGTGTAATGAAGTGGGGGTTCTTGTCAACAGAGCAGCCCTAAACTTTGGAGTGCCTGTGTCTTGCTGATTTTTATTTTCCCAATTTATACGCCCATGAGTGGAAGTGCCCTATGCTCTCCAAGCTGTGTTTTTTAGATGTTTCAGGACACACCGTACACTTCTCCAGAGTGGCTGTTGGCAATTTACATCCCGCCCATCAGCGTAGCAAGGCTCCCATTTCTCCATGGCCGGTCCTGCATTTCTGGTTTGGACACTTTTTTCCGCATGGCCCTTTTGCCCGCTGGGAAGCCAGACTTCTTTGTAGTGCTGATTGGCCTTTCTAGGTTGCTTGGTTGGCCAAAAAGGGCGTATGCGTTTTATCCTGAATATATTCAGGAAAAAACACATACGCCCTTTTTGGCCAAGGGCATCTTTGTTCACGATTTGCCGCTTTTCATGTGCTTTCAAGGCGATTCGAATCTACCTCCTGAAATCTGTTTCCTGCAATTCTGCCTTGCTTTCAAATCCTCTTCGTTGCCTTCCCTCAATATATTTGTTGACGAGAGTTATCATTTATAACTCTGCAGGTTTGCGAATTGCAGTGCCCCTGAGCTCCATTTTTCCAGTCGCTTTTTTGGGAGCTGTCCGCAAAAGTGCAGGATTGCTTCAGGCCCTCTTCTGGTTCTGGGGGGCAGGCTGAGCTTGTGGTTAATTCTTCTTCCTGATGGCAAAATAGAGTGACCTGTGCCTGTCCCAACACCTAGACCTAGTCTCTCATTGGTTCCCCCTCTTCCCGTTCATCCTCAGGACAAATTGCAACCTGTACGGAACAGGAGGTTAAAGGTGCTGATTCTCCAAGGAGAGAGATGGCTAGTAATGCGGCTGGAATGGCGAACCTGAGCAAAAGGAGATGAGAAATGAGGTGTGTTTTAGAAACCTTTCCCGATCACACGGTTTACCATCTTCTGGGTTTCTCATGCATGTTTTCGATGTAGGAAAATGCCCTTGAACTTGGAGATTTGGGACCCATGGGATGGGTACCATGCAGTATTACTTTAAAGGGTCTGTGTTGGCTCACCCAACGTCACCAAACCTCTCAGCCCCAAGAGTTTCCACCCTTATGTCTCAATCAGCTGTGGGTCTAGATATGGTCAATCCAGGTTGCATCACAGCCCCTGAACGAATTTTGTAAGAATTTCTCTCTCTTTCACTGTGTTTGTTTCACGGGTTTTGAAAATTAATTTATTTTTATAATGGGGTTTAGCTGCTTTTCATGGCTGTGTTTATGCCGCCTTACACCCCCTTTACTCACTTACAGAGAGATAACAATACATAGGTTTGAAGATTCTTACTAGTCAGATATATGCTTGTGCAGTGAATAGGGGGTGTTGAGTCCAGTTCACTGAGCAAGGAGTAGGTCTTGTCTATTACATATTGGGTTTATGGAACGGTATCTGAGCTAATTTGAAACCCTTGTTTTATGCATCACCCCACCTCACCTTTCCCGTTTAGCAGCCATAGTGTGTTTTCTAAATGTGTGACTCTGTTCTGTTTTGTAATTCAGTTCAAGTGTAATGGATTTTAGCTTCCCTCTATAAGTGATATCTTATGATAAGTGTCGTTTTCTGTGTGACTTATTTCACTTAGAATCGTCGTACCTAAATCCACTCATCGTGCTGCTACTAGCCTTATGACATTGATTTCATGCCTGAGTGATATTCCATTGTACATGAGGACCACAACTTCTTTATCCATTTTTCTCTTTCCTAGGATATTTAGGGTGTAATGAAGTGGAGTTTCTTGTAACCAGAGCAGCACTAAGCTTTGGGTTGGCTGTGTCTTTTTGATTTTTAGTTTTCCCAATTTATACGCCCATGAGTGGAAATGCCCTATTCTTTCTAGCTCTGTTTTTTAGATGTTTTAGGAAACACCATACCCTTCTCCAGACTCGCCATTGGCAATTTACATCCCGCCCATCAGTGTAACAAGGCTCCCTTTCCTCCTTGTCCTCTCCTGGATTTCTTGGTTTTACACTTTTTTAGGAAGTTCCTTTTGACCGAGGGGAAGTGAGACCTCTTTGTAGTGCTGATTTGCATTTCCGGCTTGCTTGGTTTGCCAATCAGGGCCTATGCGTTTTTTTTTGAATTTATTCAGGAAAAAAAGCATACTCCCTTTTTGGCCAAGTGCATCCTTGTCGACGTTTGGCCGCTTTTCATGTGCTTTAGTGGCTATTCGAATCTAACTCCTGAAATTTGTTTCCTGCAATTCTGCCTTGCTTTCCAATCCTTTTCGTTGCCTTCCCTCAATATAGTTTTGGGCGATAATTATAATTTAAAACTCTGCAGGTTTGTGAATTGCAGTGCCCCTGAGCTCCATTTTTCAACTCGCTTTTTGGGAGCTTCCCGCAGAGCCGCTGGTTTGCTTCTGGCCCTGCTCTGGTTCTCAGTGGCAGGCTAAGCCTTTGCTTAATTCTTCTTCCTGATTGGAAATTAGAGTGACATGTGCCTGTCCGAGCATCTAGGGCTTGGCTCTCCTTGTTTCTCCTCCTTCCCCTTTTTCCTTAGGACAAATTCCAAATTCTGTGCAACTGGATGTTGAAGGTGCTGACATCCTCAAGTGGGGAGATTTTAAGGAAAAAGGCTGGAGGGGTGAATCCAACAACCAGGAAATTAGGAGTTTTGGTTCCTTTTCCAAAATCTTCCTGATCCAACCGTGTTCCATCTTCTGGGTGTCACAGGCATGTTTTAGCTGTAGGAAAGGTCCCGTGTATGTAAGGCGAACACCAGGGATTTTTCCAAATCAGTGTCTCCCCAAGCTCCAATCTGGGGAATTTTTAAGCTACTGGTACATGTGTGTTCATTAAGGGACTTGGGCTGTAGGCAGAGTCCGAACTTTAGATGATTGAAGTCTTCAGGTTCAGAAACGCTCACCATCGGCCTCCTTTAGTTTCCATTTTATCTGTAGTTGATAGATGATGTCGATATAGATATCTATTGTTTTTCAGATTATTTCCCCTTAGGGGTCATTAAAAAATATTGAGTATAGTTCCCTGTGCTATACAGTAGATCCTTGTTGATGATATATTTTATACATAGCAGTGTGTATATGTTAATCCGAAACTGTTAATTTATCCCTCCTCCCACCTTTCCCCTTTGGTAATAAAAAAATATAAGATTTTATACTTCTCAGAAATCTAGGAGCTGAAAGAGAGGTATCATTTTCAATGGAAAATCATTCAAAACAAGGTTGAAACTTCAACCAAGATTATTAGATGTACATCCTTGGAAAGAAATCACTGCATTTCACTACTGTTGACCTGACAAATAAGACAAACCCCTCCACTGAACTTGCTTATAATAAAGTGATGGAAATATCAAATGGAAGTGTTAGAAACATCTTATTTTACACGAGCCTTATACACTGCTCTATGTTAATTACAGTTTGGCTCACACATCTGTTCATTGAAGTTACAATGTTCTCAAATTCTGTTACTGATCCTGCAGAGTGGGCCCCAACAAGGGTCTCCCTGCCCAGTGTCATTGGAGCCAACAGATCGAGACTGACTTTGGTTCAGAAGCAAAGGAAAACTTTATATTTTAATCAGAGAATGGAGAGGTGAGAGTGTGTGCTCCCCTGCGGGTTGTGGGCCGGGCTGCTGTGTAGGGATCCTGTCAGCATCAGCCGGAGGGAGGGGGCAGAGCTCTCGAGGGCCGGGTTGGCTGGAGCTCAGGCTCTATGTCGCAGAGTCTGCACAGGGCCCCACGAGCTGAGGTGTCGGCCCAGCCATTTTGCACTAGGAAATCGGGTCTGAAGTGCCGGGTGTGGGACCTCTGCATGTGGAAACCTAGGAGCAAGTGAAATTAGACAAAGTACAAAGGACAAAATGGTTAGACTTTATTTTATTGCCCAGATTCTATTTTTATCTCCCAGGAATTTTTAATGGGCTTTGCCAGTGACAAAGCCCTCCTCTGCCTTTTGTCCCATTCCTCATTCGTGGGGCACTGAGGGTGCAGACACCTCTTCTGTAAATGCTTCGTGCTGAGTTGGGTGTCCTCATACCTGGGGGGAGGGGCAGGACTTCTCTCCAGCAGCCTCCAGGTGAGGTGGATTGTCCCCAGGCCTCCTCCCTCACTGCTCGTCTGCCTGAGCACCAGCATTGGAAGTTTCATAGATTCTAATGACCTTTAAGGGTCCAGGAAAGAGATGTTCAGAGACGTTGCGGGGGGGTGGGCGGTTTTACCCTGCTCCACATTGGTTCGACCCCCTTAGGCTGACGGTTTCTGCCAGCCTAGATGCTCTGACCAGTAGTCTGCGCTTTCTTCAGTTAGGCCACTGAATTAACGTACAAACAGCACCAGGTATCAGAGCCCTGCTTGCTCAAATCCCAGACAGTCCAGGGCTGGTGGTGATCCAGGACCATGACGGCCACTCAGTCAACGGCCTTTTGAAGTAGCCAGGAGTACAGCCGGTCTCATTGGCCTCCGTCACCGCGGTGTCTGTAGGCTTTTCTATGGTGGCAGCGTTATTTACGGTTCCCCTGCCAAGTTTATTAGCTCCGCTCTGGGTGCAGTAAGTCCTGTAAGCAGTAGTCTGCTCTTTTGGGGCACACTCTTGTTGTTTTCTGAGAGAAACTCCAGGTCAAGTGACGGTCACACGAGTCGTCATGGGGGCCCATTGCCCCCGGTTGTCTCTCTGGAGGTTGGTGTTGGACGGCCTCCTCACTCGAGGTCATTGTGCCCACGGAGCAATCCCTGCAACTTCAGGGCATGGTGGGTGGTTAGGATCACCAAGTGGCATCCTTTACCCTTACGAGGGAGCTGGACTTGCGGGCTGCTGATTTCCAGGTTTTTAGATACCCCCAGCATCCTGGTCAGATGGGGTGGCTGGCCAATGCCTGGAGGGCATTCTTGCATTGTTCCATTTCAAGTGGTCCCAGTTTTTGCACTAATACTCCAAGGGCGATTCGCCTTGGACCAGGAATGTAAAGGTCAAAGGGTTTAGCTAACTTAAGGAGGTCCAGGGCAAGGGTCTGAATTGACTGCACTTTCCCTTCTTGAAAGGCCGCTTCTGGATTCTATTCAAAAGGATCATCATCTTTTCCTTTCAGTGTTTCATATAGAGGCCCAGTTATTGGACTGTAGTTAGGGATCCAGATGCAGCAAACCCAGGTCTCCCCAGGAACCCCTAAGCTGTCTTCTAGTTTTAGGAAGGGTGAGGCTGCAAATGGCTTCTTCCCTTTCCTGGGGTGGGCTTCTCCGACCTTCTGTGTGAATGAAACCCAGGAAGGTCACCTTAGTTTGTGATATTTGAGCCTTTTTCTTGGACACCTTCTATCTTTTATTGGCTAGGTAGTTCAGAGGCCTCCTTAGTCGGGCTGGTGATCAGAATGTCATCTGCATATTGAAGGAGGGTTCCCTTCTCCAGAGGTAGATCTTTTAGGTCTTTAGCTAACGTTTCCCAAAAGATGGTGTGGGGATTTTTGAACCCCTGGGGCAGGACGGCCCAGCAGCATTGTTTTTGTTGTATGTTGAGTCCTGCCACTCACAGCCAAAATTTCTTGTGACTCTGGGACTAATGGAATACAGAAGAAGGCATCATTGAAGTCTAATACAGAATACCATGTCCTGCTGGATGGTAGAATGACCAGCAGGGTGTAGGAATTTGGAACTACTAGATGTATATCCTCTGTGGCTTCACTGACTGTCCTGTCGTCCTCTACCAGGTACCCAGCAGCCCACGGGGCTCTTGTGGTCAGGCCCCTCCCAGGATATGGAGCTCACCTGGGCAGGTACCCAGCAGCCCATGGGACTCTCGGTGTTAGGCCACTCCCAGGATATGGAGTTCACCTGGGCATGTACCCAGCAACCCATGGGGCCCTCATGGTCAGGCCCCTCCCAGGATATGGAGCTCACCTGGGCAGGTATGCAGCAGCCCACAGGGCTCTCGTGGGCAGGCCCCTCCCTGGATATGGAGCTCCCCTGGACAGGTACCCTGGCAGGGCTGGGCACACAGGAACCGTGCACATAGCCCTCATTGCAGAGCACCCCCAGGACAACTGTAGCTCAGAGCTGACACAGAGCACCTCAGAGCAGAGCTTGAACTAACAAACAGCAGCTCCAACAGGTCTGTGACCCTAGGCTTCACTCTGTGTGGCCTCCCTCTGCCTGGTCTTCCAGGGGCTTCCACTGCAGCTGGGGCACCAGGCCTCTGTCTCCACCCACCACCCCTCCTCTCCCTGACTCCTGGGTTCCTCTCATTAGCAGAGGGTCTTCTTGAAGTTGTCTCCCACTCATGAACCAGATAAAATGATTAGAAAACAAGCCAGGGCTGCCGCCCCTTATCTATCCTGACTCTCGGGACCCTACACCTGTTCCTTGGATCTGGCCGGTGCAGCAAGGCACATTTTCTGCAACTCTGAGCCCCTGAGGGGCGAGGATTGGCTGACCTGGGCAGCCTGACCCGGCCAGCCAGCCCTTCCCAGGTGTGCCTGGGTTGAGGTCAATATAAACACCCCTCCAGGCAGCAAAAGCCTCTGCAGCTGTGCCTGACGCCATATTCTCTGCCCCGTCCGCAGTCTCGGGGTTGGGATGGTGGGAGGGAGTAGGGCCCACGGCTCTATGAGTGGCCTGGTGTGACTGGGGCTCTGCTGGACTTCCTGCAGGAGTTGCCGGGCTGCCACCTGCTAAAGAGGAGGATGTGTCACCCATACTTGCTGCTGGAATTTCTCCCCGGGCAGAGGTGAGGAAGGAAAAAAGCAGTGGGGACCGGGACAGGAGGGGTACCTCAGGCAGGGAAATGGAAAGCTTCCAGACGAGTGCCCAGGGCCAGGACCATCCTGGCTGGCCTGCAGGCACCAAGTCGGCCTGCGTGTCCAAGCACCTTCCTCTAGCTTTTAAAGTCTTTGCACACATTCAGGTGTTTTACCTGGGAAGGGTGGGAAAAGTTCAGCAGCAACTGGCCTGGGGCTCAGCTCACATTTACTCAGAGACGCCTCCTCATGGTCCCCCAGCTTTGCAATGAGGACGCTCCTTGTGTTGGGGCTGCTGGCTGCATGGGAAATGATTCCCCACCTGTGACCAACTTCAGAATTGTTTACCAATGGAGCAAGTGCCCTGATAGGGTTTTCCTCTGTATGACCAGTGGGTTCTGTTTTTGTTTTTTTCTTTTTTGGTTCAAGGTAAGTTTTATTCCTCTTTTTGTATTTATGGATATAAGCATGGAAATAATTCATTCATACAAATACGTCTATGGGAAGGACAGAACTTTTTTTCTGTTTTATTTTTTTAAGTATTAATTATATTTTAATTTTTGAATTTATTTTATTCATTTTTTTATACAGCAGGTTCTTATTGGTTATCTATTTTATACATATAAGTGTATATATGTCAATCCCAGGCTCGCAATTCATCCCACCACCACCACCCTGCCACTTTCCCCCCTTGGTGTCCATACATTTGTTCTATACATCTGTGTCTCTATTTATGCCTTGCAAACCGGTTCATCTGTACCATTTTTTCTAGGTTCCACATGTATGCGTTAATATACGATATTTGTTTTTCTCTTTCTGACTAACTTCACTCTGTATGACAGTCTCTAGATCTATCCACGTCTCTACAAATGACCCAATTTCATTCCTTTTTATGGCTGAGAAATATTGCATTTTATATATGTAGCACATCTTTTCCGTTCGTCTGTCTATGGGCACTTAGGTTGCTTCCATGACCTGGCTATTGTAAATAGTGCTGCAGTGAACATTGTGGTGAATATGTCTTTTTTATTTTTTTTTTGAATATGTCTTTTTGAATTATGGTTTTCTCTGGGTATATGGCCAGTAGTGGGATTGCTGGGTCATATGGTAATTCTATATTTAGTTTTTTAAGGAACCTCCATACTGTTCTCCATAGTGACTGTATCAACTTACATTCCCACAAATAGTGTAAGAGGGTTCCCTTTTCTCCACACCCTCTCCAGCATTTGTTGTTTGTAGATTTTCTGATGATGCCCATTCTAACTCGTGTGAGGTGATAACTCATTGTAGTTTTGGTTTATATTTCTCTAATAATTAGTGATGTTGAGCAGCTTTTCATGTGCTTCTTGGTCATCTGTATGTCTTCTTGGGACAAATGTCTATTTACGTCATCTGCCCATTTTTGGATTGGGTTGTTTGTTTTTTTACTGTTGAGCTGTATGAGCTGTTTATATACATTGGAGATTAATCCTTTGTCCATTGATTCGTTTGCAAATATTTTCTCCCATTCTGAGGGTTGTCTTTTCGTCTTGTTTGTAGTTTCCTTTGCTTTGCAAAAGCTTTTAGGTTTCATTTGCTCCCATTTGTTTATTATTGTTTTTTATTCCATTACTCTAGGAGGTGGATCAAAAAAGACCTTGCTGTGATTTATGTCAAAGAGTATTCTTCCTATGTTTTCCTCTAAGAGTTTTCTAGTGTCCGGTCTTACATTTTGGTCTCTAATGCATTTTGAGTTTATTTTTTGTGTATGGTGTTAGGGAGTGTTCTAATTTCATTCTTTTACATGTAGCTGTCCATTTTTCCCAGCACCACTTATTGAAGAGACTGTCTTTTCTCCATTGTATATCCTTGCCTCCTTTGTCATAGATTAGTGGGTCATAGGTGTGTAGGTTTATCTCTGGGCTTTCTTTTTTTTTTTTTTTCTTTTACATCTTTATTGGAGTATAATTGCTTTACAATTGTGTGTTAGTTTCTGCTGTATAAAAAAGTGAATCAGCTATGCGTATACATATAACACCATATCCCCTCCCTCTTGCACCTCCCTCTCACTCCCTTATCCCACCCTTTTAGGTGGTCACAAAGCACAGACCTGATCTCCCTGTGCTATGTGGCTGCTTCCCAGTAGCTATCAATTTTACATTTGGTAGTGTATATATGTCCATACCACTCTCTCACTTTGTCCCAGCTTACCCTTCCCCCTCTCCATGTCCTCAAGTCCTTTCTCTACGTCTGTGTCCTTAATCCTTTCCTGCCCCTAGGTTCTACATAAACTTTTTTTTTTAGATTCCATATATATGTGTTAGCATACAGTGTTTGTTTTTCCCTTTCTGACTTACTTCACTCTGTAGGACAGACTCTAGATCCATCCACCTCACTAAAAATAACTCAATTTCGTTTCTTTTTATGGCTGAATCATGTTCCATTGTATATATGTGCCACATCTTCTTTATCCATTTATCTGTTGATGGACACTTAGGTTGCTTCCATGTCCTGGCTATTGTAAATAGAGCTACAGTGAACATTGTGGTACATGACTCTTTTTGAATTATGGTTTTCTCAGGGTAAAGGTCCAGGAGTGGGTTTGCTGGGTTGTATGGTAGTTCTATTTTTAGTATTTAAGGAACCTTCATACCGTTCTCCCTAGTGGCTATATCAATTTACATTCCCACCAACAGTGCAAGAGGGTTCCCTTTTCTCCAATTAATGCCTCTCCAGCATTTATTGTTGGTAGATTTTTTGATGATGGCCATTCTGACTGGTGTGAGGTGATACCTCGCTGTAGTTTTGATTTGCATTTCTCTAATGATTAGTGATGTTCAGCATCCTTTCATGTGTTTGTTGGCAACCTGTATATCTTCTTTGGAGAAATGTCTATTTAGGTCTTCTGCCCATTTTTGGATTGGGTTGTTTGGTTTTGTGATATTGAGCTACATGAGCTGCTTTTTGGAGATTAATCATTTGCCATTTGCTTCATTTGAAAATATTTTCTCCCATTCTGATGGTTGTCTTTTCATCTTGCTTATGTTTTCCTTTGCTGTGCAAAAGAATTTATGTTTCATTAGGTCCCATTTTTTAATTTTTGTTTTTATTTCCATTTCTCTAGGAGGTGGGTCAAAAAGGATCTTGCTGTGATTTATGTCATAGACTGTTCTGCTTATGTTTTCCTCTAAGAGTTTTATAGTGGCTGGTCTTATATTTAGGTATCTAATCCATTTTGAGTTTATTTTTGTGTATGGTGTTAGGGAGTGTTCTAATTTCATTCTTTTACATGTAGCTGTCCAGTTTTCCCAGCACCACTTACTGAAGACACTGTCTTTTCTCCGTTGTACACCCTTGCCTCCTTTGTCATAGATTAGTTAACCATAGGTATGTGGGTTTATCTCTGTGCTTTCTATCCTGTTCTATTGACCTATATTTCTGTTTTTGTGTCAGTACCATATTATCTGATTACTGTAGCTTTGTAATATAGTCTGAAGTCTGGAAGTCTGATTCCTCCAGCTCTTTTTTTTCCCCCTCAAGACTGCTTTGGCTATCCAGGGTCTTTTGTGTCTCCCTACAAATTTTAAGATTTTTTTTTCTTGTTCTGTAGAAAATGCCAAAAGTATTTTGATCAGGATTGCATTAAATCTGTAGATTGCTTTGGGTAGTATAGTCATTTTCACAATATTGATTCTTCTAATCCAAGAACATGGTATATGTCTCCATCTGCTTATATCATCTTTGATTTCTTTCATCAGCGTCTTATAGTTTTCTGAGTACAGGTCTTTTACTTCCTTAGGTAGGTTAATTCCTAGGTATTTTATTCTTTTTGTTGCAGTGGTAATGGGATTGTTTCCTTAATTTCTCTTTCTGATCTTTCATTGTTAGTGTATAGGAATGCAAGCAATTTCTGTGCATTAATTTTGTATCCTGCAACTTTACCAGATTCATTGATTAGCTCCAGTGGTTTTCTGGTGGCATCTTTAGGATTCTCTATCTATGATATCATGTCATCTGCAAACAGTGACAATTTTACTCCTTCTTTTCCTTTTTGTATTCCTTTTATTTCTTTTTCTTCTCTGATTGCCATGGCTAGGACTTCCAAAACTATGTTGAATAGCAGTGGTGAGAGTGGACATCCTCGTCTTGTTCCTGATCTTAGAGGAAACGCTTGCAGTTTTTCACCATTGAGAATGGTGTTTGCTGCGGGTTTGTCATATATGGCCTTTATTATGTTGAGGTAGTTTCCCTCTATGCCCACACTCTGCAGAGTTTTTATCGTAAATGGGTGTTGAATTTTCACAAAATCTTTTCCTTCATCTATTGAGATGATCATATGGTTTTATTCTACAATTTGTTAATATGGTGTATCACATTGATTTGTGTATATTGAAGAATCCTTGCATCCCTGGGATACACCCCACTTGATCATGGTGTATGATCCTTTTAATGTGTTGTTTGATTCTGTTTGCTAGTATTTGGTTGAGGATTTTTACATCTATATTCATCAGTGATATTGGTCTATAATTTTCTTTCCTTGTAGTATCTCTGTCTGATTTTGGTATCAGGGTGATGGTGGTCTGATAGAATGAGTTTGGGAGTGTTCCTTCCCCTGCAATTGTTTTGAAGAATTTGAGAAGGTTGGGTGTTAGCTCTTCCCTAATGTTTGATAGAATTCACCTGTGATGCCATCTGGTTCTGGACTTTTGTTTGTTGGAAGATTTTTAATCACAGTTTCAAATTCATTGCTTGTGATAGGTTTGTTCATATTTTCTATTTCTTCCTGGTTCAGTCTTGGAAGGTTATCCCTTTCTAAGAATTTGTCCATTTCTTCCAGGTTGTCCATTTTATTGGCATAGAGTTGCGTGTAGTAGTCTCTTAGGATGCTTTGTATTCCTGTGGTGTCTGTTGTAACTTCTCCTTTTTCACTTCTAATTTTGTTGATTTGAGTCCTCTCCCTCTTTTTCTTGAGTCTGGCTAAAGGTTGATCATTATTGCTTATCTTCTCAAAGAACCAGCTTTTAGGTTTATTGATCTTTGCTTTTGTTTTCTTTGTTTCTATTTCATTTATTTCTGCTCTGATCTTTAAGATTTCTTTCCTTCTACTAACTTTGGGTTTTGTTCTTCTTTCTCTAATTCCTCTAGGTGTAAGGTTAGATTGTTTATTTGAGATTTTTCTTGTTTCTTGAGGTAGGCTTGTATTGCTATAAACTTCCCTCTTAGAACTGCTTTTGCCGCATCCCATAGGTTTTGGATCATCGTGTTTTTGTTGTCATTTGTCTCTAGGTAGTTTTTGATTTCCTCTTTGATTTCTTCAGTGATCTCTTGGTTATTTAGTAACGCATTGTTTAGCCTCCATGTGTTTGTGTTTTTTACGGTTTTTTTCCGTGTAATTGATTTCTAATCTCATAGCATTGTGGTCGGAACAGCTGCTTGACATGATTTCAGTTTTCTTAAATTTACTGAGGCTTTGTGATCCAAGATGTGATCTATCCTGGAGAATGTTCCGTGTGCAGTTAAGAAGAACGTGTAATCTGCTGTTTTTGGATGGAATGACCTATAAATATCAATTAACTCTATCTGGTCTATTGTGTCATTTAAAGCTTGTGTTTCCTTATTAATTTTCTGTCTGGCTGATCTCCACTGGTATAAGTGAGCTATTAAAGTCCCCCACTATTATTGTGTTACTGTTGATTTCCTCTTTTATAGCTGTTAGCAGTTGCCTTATACATTGAGGTGCTCCTATGTTGGGTACATATATATTTATAATTGTTATATCTTCTTCTTGGATTGATCCCTTGACCATTATGTAGTGTCTTTCCTTGTCTCTTGTAACATTCTTTATTTTAAAGTCTATTTTATCTGATATGAGTATTGCTACTCCAGCTTTCTTTTGATTTTCATTTGCATAGAGTATATTTTTCCATCGCCTCACTTTCAGTCTGTATGTGTCCCTAGGTCTGAAATGGGTCTCTTGTAGACAGCATATATATGGGTCTTGTTTTTGTATCCATTCAGCGAGCCTGTGTCTTTTGGTTGGAACATTTAGTGCATTCACGTTTAAGGTAATTATCGATATGTATGTTCCTATTACTATTTTCTTAATTGTTATGGGGTTGTCTTGGTGGGTCCTTTTCTTCTCTTGTGTTTCCCACTTAGAGAAGTTCCTTTAGCATTTGGTGTAAAGCTGGTTTCATGGTGCTGAATTCTCTTAGCTTTTGCTTGTCTGTAGGGCTTTTGATTTCTCCATCAAATATGAATGAGATCTTTGCAGGGTGGAGTAATCTTGGTTGTAGGTTCTTCCCTTTCATCACTTTAAATTGATCATGCTACTCCCTTCTGGCTTGTAGATATTCTGCTGAGAAATCAGCTGTTATCCTTATGGGAGTTCCCTTGTATGTTATTTGTCATTTTTCCCTTGCTGCTTTCAATAATTTTTCTTTGTCGTTAATTTTTGTCAATTTGATTACTATGTGTCTTGTCATTTTTCTCCTTTGGTTTATCCTGCCTGGGACTCTCTGTGCTTCTGGACTTGGGTGGCTATTTCTTTTCCCATGCTAGGGAAGTTTTTGACCATAATCTCTTCAAATATATTCTCGGGTCCTTTCTCTCTCTTCTCCTTCTGGGATCCCTATCATGCGAATGTTGTTGTGTTTAATGTTGTCCCAGAGGACTCTTGGGGTGTCTTCATTTATTTTCATTCTTTTTCTTTATTCTGTTCCATGGCAGTGATTTCCACCTTTCTGTCTTCCAGGTCACTTATCCGTTCTTCTGCCACAGTTATTCTGCTACTGATTCCTTCTAGTATATTTTTCATTTCAGTTATTACATTGTTCACCTCTGTTTGTTTGTTCTTTAATTCTTCTAGGTGTTTGTTCCTTAATTCTTCTAGGTCTTTGTTAAGCATTTCTTGTGTCTTCTCGATCTTTGCCTCCTTTCTTTTTCCAAGGTCTTGGCTCAACTTCACTATCATTATTCTGAATTCTTTTTCTGGAAGGTTCCCTATCTCCACGTCATTTCGTTTTTTTTTTTCCTGGGGTTTTATCTTGTTCCTTGATCTGGTATAAAGTCCTCTGCCTTTTCATTTTGTCTATCTTTCTGTGAATGTGGTTTTCCTTCCACAGGCTGCAGAATTGTAGTTCTTCTTGCTTCTGCTGTCTGCTCTCTGGTGGATGAGTCTATCTTAGAGGCTTGTGCAAGCTTCCTGATGGGAGGGACTGGTGGTGGGTAGAGCTGGGTGTTGCTTTGGTGGGCAGAGCTTTAATCCGCTTGTCTGTGGATTAAATAAAACTTTAATAAAAAGTTTAATCCACTTGTCTGCTGATGCATGGGGCTGGGTTCCCTCCCTGTTGGTTGTTTGGCCTGAGGCGACCCAGCACTGGAGCCTACCTTGCTCTTGGTGGGGCTAATGGCGGACTCTGGGAGGGCTCACACCAAGGAGTATTTCCCAGAACTTCTGCTGCCAGTGTCGTTGTCCTCACGGTGAGCCACAGCCACAGCCACCACCTGCCTCTGCAGGAGACCCTCTAAAAGTAGCAGGTAGTTCTGGTCATTCTCCTACAGGGTCACTGCTTCTTCCCCTGGGTCCTGATGTGCACACTACTTTGTGTGTGCCCTCCAAGAGTGGAGTATCTGAGTGGAGTTGAGACTCTGAGACTCTGCGTGGAGTCACACAGACTCTGGGTCCTGTGAAGCTTCGATGTTTTGTGGTTCTAGAAATCCTATAGGAGACGGTCCACAGCAGGTGAAGCTAATGTTGTCAGTAGAGGTGTTGAAGCCAAAGATCTGCAGTTCCGACTAGAGGTGCCGATGTACATACAGGACAAAATCATCTCGTGTGAATGTAGTTCAGGCATGTTTAAGATGAATGCAGTCATGTTAATGCCTACCATATTCTATCTTGAGCCTCTCCTCAGGGACCCCCTCCTCAGTTCCTGAGGCTCCTGTAAGTCATGTACAAGGGACTGGAAAGTGGGCTCTGTCCAGTCTGAGCCCTGAGTTACCCTGTGTGTATCTTAGGATGCTTTGTATTTCTGTGGTGTCTGTCTGTTGTAACATCATCTCTTTCATTTCAGATTTATTTGGGCCCTCTCTTTTTAAAAAAACATACTACTGTTGTCTTTTATTCTTTACAGAAGTTTAATAAGTGTTTGATCTACTATCCTTACCCTATGTATACTTTTTGCAGTGAGATTTTTACTTTTCTTTGTTTCCTTGTTACTATCAATAATTAGTGAGACTTCTTTTAAGCTACCTTCAACATTGCTTATAAAGCTGCTTTATTAGTGATGACAGAGCCTTAATGGAAGTCATGTTCTGGTTGTAAATTAGAATGCAATGTGCCAGCAAAAAGCCCCTTAAGTTTATGTCTCATTACTTCTTGTTCTTTTTTTAATTTAATTTTTATTTTTTGTCAGAGCAAATTTGATTAAAATGTTTTGTTTCTTCTAGGTGTGCAAGATGTGGTTCTTTTAAACATATACATATATCTATTCTTCTTTGCATCATTTTCCCATGTAGGTTATGACACAATGTTGAGCAGTCTTGTCTTGGTATTACATAGGTCTTTGGTGATTACATATTTCACATGTGTTTCTATATCTATCTTAACCCCAATATCCTAATGTATCCAATCCTCACACCTATCCATTTGCTGAACCATAAGTTTGTTTAATGAATCTGTGATTGCATTTCTCTGTGGAAATATCTTCATTGGTATGAATTTTTAGCTAAGACCTATAAGTGATATTATAGGATATGTGTCTTTGGCTTTCTGACTTAGTACAATTTGCCTGATTACCTCAAGAATCATACATGGTGCTGCAAATGGCATTGTTTCATTTTTTTCCCTGGCTAATATTCCATCTGTACGTGTACCAGTTCTTCTTTGGCCACGCACCTCTTGATGGACTTTCTGGTTGCCTCCATGTCTTGGCTATTGTAATACTGCTGCAATGCATATTTTCTTGCCTGTGTCTTTCCAGTTCTATCTTCTTATGTTATAGGCCAAGGAGTGGGCTTGCTGTATCATATGGTAGCTCAGTGTGTACGTTTTAAAGGCACCACCATTCAGTTCTCATTAGTGGCTCTTTCCAGGTTACGTCCCACTTAAAATTGAGGGTATGCATTTCTCCAAAACACCTTCAATATTTATTGTTTGTAGTTTTCTTGCTGATGGTTATTCTAACAGGTGCGAGCTGATACCTCTCTGTGGTTGAATTTGCATGTGTCCCAAAATCTGTTGAAATTGAGCTTTAAAGCATGCCCTTTCTATTTATCAAACTGTGATTACAGCTTAGTTCTTCAAAGTGTTTTCTTAAAGTAAGTGTCACATTTTGAAAATTTTTGGCCATTACCTCCCTCAAGACATTTTGAAGGCAGGTTTCATTTACAGCCCTGAAGTACTTGTTCATATGAAGTGACCATTAGCACAGGTTTGAAAGCTGCTTTGGTAGGTAACGGCCGGAGGGCGGGAGCCTTTCCACGTTCCCCAATCTGGTAACTAGGGAAGGAGCCTTCAGCCCCAAAAGTGTCCACCCTTATGTCTCATCCAGCTGTGGAACTAGATATGGTCAATCTAGGTTGCATCACAGCCCCTGAATGAATTGTGTGAGAATTTCTCTCTCTTTGAAAGTCTTTGTTTCATGGGTAATTAAAAGTAGTTTATTTTTATAATGGGGTTTAGCTGCTTTTCACTGCTGTGTTTATGCCGCTTTACACCCCCTTGACTCACTTACAGAGAGATATCAATACATAGGTTTTAAGATTCTTACTAGTCAGATATAGTCTTGTGCGGTGAATAGGGGGTGTTGAGTCCAGTTCACTGAGCAAGGAGTAGGTCTTGTCTATTACATATTGGGTTTATGGAACGGTATCTGAGCTAATTTGAAACCCTTGTTTTATGCATCACAGCACCACACCTTTCCCCTTCAGCAGCCATAGTGTGTTTTCTAAATGTGTGACTCTGTTCTGTTTTGTAATTCAGTTCAAGTGTAGCGGTTTTTACATTCCCTCTGTAAGTGATATCTTATGATAAGTGTCTTTTTCTGTGTGACTTATTTCACTTAGAATCTTCATACCTAAATCCACTCATCATGCTGCTACGACTCTTATGACATTGATTTCATGGCTGAGTGATATTCCATTTTATATGAGGACCCAACTTCTTTATCCATTTTTCCCTTTCCTAGGATATTTAAGGTGTAATGAAGTGGGGGTTCTTGTCAACAGAGCAGCCCTAAACTTTGGGGTGCCTGTGTCTTGCTGATTTTTAGTTTTCCCAATTTATACGCCCATGAGTGGAAGTGCCCTTTGCTCTCCAAGCTGTGTTTTTTAGATGTTTCAGGACACACCGTACACTTCCCCAGAGTGGCTGTTGGCAATTTATATCCCGCCCATCAGCGTAGCAAGGCTCCCATTTCTCCATGGCCGGTCCTGAATTTTTGGATTTGACACTTTTTTCCGCATGGCCCTTTTGCCCGCTGGGAAGCGAGACAACTTTGTAGCACTGTTTTCCCTTTCCAGGTTGCTTGGATGGCCAAAAAGGGCGTATGCGTTTTTTCCTGAATATATTCAGGAAAAAACGCATACGCCCTTTTTGGCCAAGGGCATCATTGTCCACGTTTTGCCGCTCTTCATGTGCTTTCAAAGCGATTCGAATCTACCTCCTGAAAACTGTTTCCTGCAATTCTGCCTTGCTTTCAAATCCTCTTCGTTGCCTTCCCTCAATATATTTGTGGACGAGAGTTATCATTTAAAACTCTGCAGGTTTGTGAATTGCAGTGCCCCTGAGTTCCATTTTTCAAGTCGCTTTTTGGGAGCTGGCCGCAAAAGCGCATGATTGCTTCAGGCCCTCTTCTGGTTCTGGGGGGCAGGCTGAGGCTGTGGTTAATTCTTCTTCCTGATGGGAAAATAGAGTGACCTGTGCCTGTCCCAACACCTAGAGCTAGTCTCTCATTGATTCCCCCTCTTCCCGTTCATCCTCAGGACTAATTGCAACCTATACGGAACAGGAGGTTAAAGGTGCTGATTCTCCAAGGAGGGAGATGGCTAGTAAAGGGGCTGGAATAGCGAACCCGAGCACAAGGAGATGAGAAATGAGGTGCGTTTTAGAAACCTTTCCCGATCACACGGTGTACCATCTTCTGGGTTTCTCATGCACGTTTTCGACGTAGGAAGATGCCCTTGATCCTGGGGATTTGGGACCCATGGGATGGGTACCATGCAGTATTACTTTAAAGGGTCTGCGTTGGCTCACCCAACCTCACCGAAACTCTCAGCCCCAAGAGTGTCCACCCTTATGTCTCAATCAGCTGTGGGTCTAGATATGGTCATTCCAGGTTGCATCACAGCCCCTGAACGAATTTTGGAAGAATTTCTCTCTCTTTCACTGTCTTTGTTTCACGGGTTTGAAAAGACATTTATTTTTATAATGGGGTTTAGCTGCTTTTCACGGCTGTGTTTATGCCGTGTTACAGCCCCTTGACTCACTTACAGAGAGATATCAATACATAGGTTTGAAGATTCTTACTAGTCAGATATATTCTTGTGCGGGGAATAGGGGGTGTTGAGTCCAGTTCACTGAGCAAGGAGTAGGTCTTTTCTATTACATATTGGGTTTATGGAACGGTATCGGAGCTAATTTGAAACCCATATTTTATGCATCACCCCACCTCACCTTTCCCGTTAAGCAGCCATAGTGTGTTTTCTAAACGTGTGACTCTGTTCTGTTTTGTAATTCACTTCAACTGTAGCGGTTTCTACATTCCCTCTATAAGTGCTATCTTATGATAAGTGTCTTTTTCTGTGTGACTTATTTCACTTAGAATCGTCGTACCTAAGTCCACTCATCGTGCTGCTACTAGCCTTATGACGTTGATTTCATGGCTGAGTGATATTCCATTGTACATGAGGACCTCAACTTCTTTATCCATTTTTCTCTTTCCTAGGATATTGAAGGTGTAATGAAGTGGGGGTTCTTGTCAACAGAGCAGCCCTAAACTTTGGGGTGCCTGTGTCTTGCTGATTTTTAGTTTTCCCAATTTATAGGCCCATAAGTGTAAGTGCCCTATGCTCTCCAAGCTGTGTTTTTTAGATGTTTCAGGACACACTGTACACTTCTCCAGAGTGGCTGTTTGCAATTTACATCCCGCCCATCAGCGTAGCAAGGCTCCCATTTCTCCATGGCCGGTCCTGCATTTCTGGTTTGGACACTTTATTCCGCATGGCTCTTTTTCCCGCTGGGAAGCGAGACTTCTTTGTAGCGTTGATTTTCCTTTCCAGGTGGCTTGGTTGGCCAAAAAGGGCGTATGCGTTTTTTCCTGAATATATTCAGGAAAAAACGCATACGCCCTTTTTGGCCAAGGGCATCATTGTCCACGTTTTGCCGCTTTTCATGTGCTTTCAAGGCGATTCGAATCTACCTCCTGAAATCTGTTTCCTGCAATTCTGCCTTGCTTTCAAAGCCTCTTCGTTGCCTTCCCTTAATATATTTGTAGACGAGAGTTATCATTTAAAACTCTGCAGGTTTGTGAATTGCAGTGCCCCTGAGCTCCATTTTTCAACTCGCTTTTTTGGGAGCTGGCCGCAAAAGCGCAGGATTGCTTCAGGCCCTCTTCTGGTTCTGGGGGGCAGGCTGAGCTTGTGCTTAATTCTTCTTCCTGATGGGAAAATAGAGTGACCTGTGCCTGTCCCAACAACTAGAGCTAGTCTCTCTTTGGTTCCCCCTCTTCCCGTTCATCCTCAGGATAAATTGCAACCTGTACGGAACAGGAGGTTAAAGGTGCTGATTCTCCAAGGAGGGAGATGGCTAGTAAAGTGGCTGGAATGGCGAACCTGAGCACAAGGAGATGAGAAATGAGGTGCGGTTTAGAAACCTTTCCCGATCACACGGTGTACCATCTTCTGGGATTCTCATGCCTGTTTTCGACGTAGGACGATGCCCTTGAACCTGGAGATTTGGGACCCATGGGATGGGTACCATGCAGTATTACTTTAAAGGGTCTGCGTTGCCTCACCCAACCTCACCAAAACTCTCAGCCCCAAGAGTGTCCACCCTTATGTCTCAATCTGCTGTGGGTCTGGGTATGGTCAATCCAGGTTGCATCACAGCCCCTGAACGAATTTTGTAAGAATTTCTCTCTCTTTCACTGTCTTTGTTTCACTGGTTTTGAAAAGTAATTTATTTTTATAATGGGGTTTAGCTGCTTTTCACGGCTGTGTTTATGCCGCTTTACACCCCCTTGACTCACTTACAGAGAGATATCAATACATAGGTTTGAAGATTCTTACTAGTCAGATATATTCTTGTGCGGTGAATAGGGGGTGTTGAGTCCAGTTCACTGAGCAAGGAGTAGGTCTTGTCTATTACATATTGGGTTTATGGAACGGTATCGGAGCTAATTTGAAACCCTTGTTTTATGCATCACCCCACCTCACCTTTCCCGTTCAGCAGCCATAGTGTGTTTTCTAAACCTGTGACTATGTTCTGTTTTGTAATTCACTTCAACTGTAGCGGTTTTTACATTCCCTCTATAAGTGCTATCTTATGATAAGTGTCTTTTTCTGTGTGACTTATTTCACTTAGAATCGTCGTACCTAAATCCACTCATCGTGCTGCTACTAGCCTTATGACGTTAATTTCATGGCTGAGTGATATTCCATTGTACATGAGGACCCCAACTTCTTTATCCATTTTTCTCTTTCCTGGGATATTTAAGGTGTAAAGAAGTGGGGGTTCTTGTCAACAGAGCAGCCCTAAACTTTGGGGTGCCTGTGTCTTGCTGATTTTTAGTTTTCCCAATTTATACGCCCATGAGTGTAAGTGCCCTATGTGCTCCAAGCTGTGTTTTTTAGATGTTTCAGCACACACCGTACACTTCTCCAGAGTGGCTGTTGGCAATTTACATCCCGCCCATCAGCGTAGCAAGTCTCCCATTTCTCCATGGCCGCTCCTGCATTTCTGGTTTTGACACTTTTTTCTGCATGGCCCTTTTGCCCGCTGGGAAGCCAGACTTCTTTGGAGCGCTGATTTACCTTTACAGGTTGCTTGGTTGGCCAGAAAGGACGTATGCGTTTTTTCCTGAATATATTCAGGAAAAAACGCATACGCCCTTTTTGGCCAAGGGCATCATTGTCCACGTTTTGCCGCTTTTCATGTGCTTTCAAGGCGATTCGAATCTACCTCCTGAAATCTGTTTCCTGCAATTCTGCCTTGCTTTCACATCCTCTTCGTTGCCTTCCCTCAATATATTTGTGGACGAGAGTTGTCATTTATAACTCTGCAGGTTTGTGAATTGTAGTGCCCCTGAGCTCCATTTTTCAAGTCGCTTTTTGGGAGCTGGCCGGAAAAGCGCAGGATTGCTTCAGGGCCTCTTCTGGTTCTGGGGGGCAGGCTGAGGCTGTGGTTAATTCTTCTTCCTGATGGGAAAATATAGTGACCTGTGCCTGTCCCAACCACTAGAGCTAGTCTCTCATTGGTTCCCCATCTTCCCGTTCATCCTCAGGACAAATTGCAACCTGTACGGAACAGAAGGTTAAAGGTGCTGATTCTCCAAGGAGGGAGATGGCTAGTAAACGGGCTGGAATGGAGAACCCGAGCAAAAGGAGATGAGAAATGAGGTGCGTTTTAGAAACCTTTCCCGATCACACGGTGTACCATCTTCTGGGTTTCCCATGCACGTTTTTGACTTAGGAAGATGCCCTTGAACCTGGAGATTAGGGACCCATCAAGAAATCACATTAAGGTTCTCTTTTTAACGTGTTCCTTAAAACACTAGTGCTTAGGAAATCAATTGGAGGCAGAAGCAGTCAAGGATAGCTTAGGTTTGGGGTTAGGGTGAGGGTTAGGGTACGGCTTAGGGTACGGGTTCGGGGAGGGGTTCGGGTAGGGCGTAGGGTATGGGTTAGGGTTAGGGTTAGTCTTAGATTTAGGGCTCGGTTTAGGGTACGGGCTAGGATTAGGGTACGCGTTAGGGTTAGGGTAGGGGTTAGGGTTAGTGTACGCGTTAGGGTTAGGGTCGTTATCAAACCTATCCCACTCTGTAGATACCCCTTAGCACGTAAAGGAATATTATTTGTGGGTCCCGCCATGGAGAAGAGTTTAGACACTAGGAGAAGATAAGGAACACACCCATTCTAAAGAAATCACATTAGGATTCCCTTTTTAACCTGTTCCTTAAAACACTAGTGCTTAGGAAATCTATTGGAGGCAGAAGCAGTCAAGGGTAGCTTAGGGTAAGGGTAAGGGTTAGGGTGAGGGTGAGGGTACGGCTTAGGTTACGGGTTCGGGTACGGAATCGGTTATGGCATAGGGTATGGATTAGGGTTATGGTTACTTTTAGGGTAAGGGCTCGGTTTAGAGTATCGGTTAGGATTAAGGTAGGTGTTAGGGTTAGGGTACGGGTTAGGGTTAGGGTATGGGAGAGGGTTAGGGTAAGCATTAGGGTTAGGGTAGTTATTAAACCTATCCCACTCTCTAGATACAGCTTAGAACGTAACGGAATATTATTTGGGGGTCCAGCCTTGGAGAAGAGTTTAGACACTAGGAGAAGATAAGGAACACACCCATCATCAAAAAATCACATTAGGATTCTCTTTTTAACCTGTTCCTTAAAACACTAGTGCTTAGGACATCTATTGGAGGCAGAAGCAGTGAAGGGTAGCTTAGGATTAGGGTTAGGGTTAGGGTACGGCTTAGGGTACGAGTTCGTGGAGGGGTTCGGGTACGGCGTATGGTATGGGTTAGGGTTAGGGTTAGGGCTCGGTTCAGCGTACGGGTTAGGATTAGGGTACGCGTTAGGGTTAGGGTAGGGGTTAGGGTGAGGGTAGTTATTAAACCTATCCCACTCTCTAGATATCCCTTAGCACGTAAAGGAATATTATTTGGGGGTCCAGCCATAGAGAAGAGTTTAGACACTAGGAGAAGATAAGGAACACACCCATTATCAAGAAATCACATTAGGATTCTCTTTTTAACATGTTCCTTAAAATATTAGTGCTTAGGAAATCTATTGGAGGCAGAAGGCGTCAAGGGTAGCTTAGGTTTAGGGTTAGGGTTAGGGTGAGGGTTAGGGTACGGCTTAGGGTACGGGTTGAGGGAGGGGTTCGGGTAGGGCGTAGGGTATGGGTTAGGGTTAGGGTTAGTGTTAGGGTTAGGGCTCGGTTTAGGGTACGGGTTAGGTTTAGGGTATGCATTAGGCTTAGGGTAGGGGTTAGGGTTAGGGTACGCGTTAGGGTGAGGGTAGTTATTAAACCTATCCCACTCTCTAGATACCCCTTAGCACGTAAAGGAATATTATTTGGGGGTCCAGCCATGGAGAAGAGTTTAGACACTAGGAGAAGATAAGGAACACACCCATGACCACGAAATCACATTAGGATTCTCTTTTTAACCTGTTCCTTAAAACACTAGTGCTTAGGAAATCTATTGGAGGCAGAAGCAGTCAAGGGTAGCTTAGGGTTAGGGTTAGGGTTAGGGTGAGGGTTAGGGTACGGCTTAGGGTATGGGTACGGGGAGGGGTTCGGGTAGGGCGTAGGGTATGGGTTAGGGTTAGGGTTAGGGTTAGTGTTAGGGTTAGGGCTCGGTTTAGGGTACGGGTTAGGATTAGGGTACGCGTTAGGGTTAGGGTAGGGGTTAGGGTTAGGGTACGCGATATGGTGAGGTTAGTTATTAAACCTACCCCACTCTCTAGATACCCCTTAGCACGTAAAGGAATATTATTTAGGGGTCCAGCCATGGAGAAGAGTTTAGACACGAGGAGAAGATAAGGAACACACCCATTATCAAGAAATCACATTAGGATTCTCTTTTTAACCTGTTCCTTAAAACACTAGTGCTTACGAAATCTATTGGAGGCAGAAGCAGTCAAGGGTAGCTTAGGGTTAGGGTTAGGGTTAGGGTGAGGGTTAGGGTACGGCTTAGGGTACGGGTTCGGCGACGGTTTCGGGTAGGGCGTAGGGTATGGGTTAGGGTTAGGGTTAGGGTTCGTGTTAGGGTTAGGGCTCGGTTTAGGGTACGGGTTAGGATTAGGGTGCGCGTTAGGGTTAGGGTAGGTGTTAGGGTTAGGGTACGCGTTAGGGTGAGGGTAGTTATTAAACCTATCACACTCTCTAGATACCCCTTAGCACGTAAAGGAATATTATTTGGGGGTCCAGCCATGGAGAAGAGTTTAGACCCTAGGAGAAGATAAGGAACACACCCATTATCAAGAAATAACAATATGATTCTCTTTTTAAACTGTTCCTTAAAACACTAGTGCTTAGGAAATCTATTGGAGGCAGAGGCAGTCAAGGGTAGCTTAGGGTTAGGGTTAGGGTTAGGGTGAGGGATAGGGTACGGCTTAGGGTACGGGTTCGGGGAGGGGTTCGGGTAGGGCGTAGGGTATGGGTTAGGGTTAGGGTTAGGGCTAGTGTTAGCGTTAGGGCTCGGTTTATGGTACGTTTTAGGATTAGTGTACGCGTTAGGGTTAGGGTAGGTGTTAGGGTTAGGGTACGCATTAGGATGAGGGTAGTTATTAAACCTATCCCACTCTCTAGATACCCCTTAGCACGTAAAGGAATATTATTTGGGGGTCTAGCCATGGAGAAGAGTTTAGACACTAGGAGAAGATAAGGAACACACCCATTATAAAGAAATCACATTAGGATTCTCTTTTTAACCTGGTCCTTAAAACACTAGTGCTTAGGAAATCTATTGGAGGCAGAAGGCGTCAAGGGTAGCTTAGGGTTAGGGTTAGGGTTAGGGTGAGGGTTAGGGTACGGCTTAGGGTACGGGTTGAGGGAGGGATTCGGGTAGGGCGTAGGGTATGGGTTAGGGATAGGGTTAGTGTTAGGGTTAGGGCTCGGTTTAGGGTACGGGTTAGGATTACGGTACGCGTTAGGCTTATGGTAGGGGTTAGGGTTAGGGTACGCGTTAGGGTGAGGGTAGTTATTAAACCTATCCCACTTTCTAGATACCCCTTAGCACGTAAAGGAATATTATTTGGGGGTCCAGCCATGGAGAAGAGTTTAGACACTAGGAGAAGATAAGGAACACACCCATTATCACGAAATCACATTAGGATTCTCTTTTTAACCTGTTCCTTAAAACACTAGTGCTTAGGAAATCTACTGGAGGCAGAAGCAGTCAAGGGTAGCTTAGTGTTAGGGTTAGGGTTAGGGTGAGGGTTAGGGTACGGCTTAGGGTACGGGTTCGGGGAGGGGTTCGGGTAGGGCGTAGGGTATGGGTTAGGGTTAGGGTTAGGGTTAGTGTTAGGGTTAGGGCTCGGTTTAGGGTACGGGTTAGGATTAGGGTACGCGTTAGTGTTAGGGTAGGGGTTAGGGTTAGGGTACGCGATAGGGTGAGGTTAGTTATTAAACCTACCCCACTCTCTAGATACCCCTTAGCACGTAAAGGAATATTATTTAGGGGTCCAGCCATGGAGAAGAGTTTAGACACGAGGAGAAGATAAGGAACACACCCATTATCAAGAAATCACATTAGGATTCTCTTTTTAACCTGTTCCTTAAAACACTAGTGCTTACGAAATCTATTGGAGGCAGAAGCAGTCAAGGGTAGCTTAGGGTTAGGGTTAGGGTTAGGGTGAGGGTTAGGGTACGGCTTAGGGTACGGGTTCGGCGAGGGCTTCGGGTAGGGCGTAGGGTATGGGTTAGGGTTAGGGTTAGGGTTCGTGTTAGGGTTAGGGCTCGGTTTAGGGTACGGGTTAGGATTAGGGTACGCGTTAGGGTTAGGGTAGGGGTTAGGGTTAGGGTACGCGTTAGGGTGAGGGTAGTTATTAAACCTATCACACTCTCTAGATACCCCTTAGCACGTAAAGGAATATTATTTGGGGGTCCAGCCATGGAGAAAAGTTTAGACCCTAGGAGAAGATAAGGAACACACCCATTATCAAGAAATAACAATATGATTCTCTTTTTAAACTGTTCCTTAAAACACTAGTGCTTAGGAAATCTATTGGAGGCAGAGGCAGTCAAGGGGAGCTTAGGGTTAGGGTTAGGGTTAGGGTGAGGGATAGGGTACGGCTTAGGGTACGGGTTCGGGGAGGGGTTCGGGTAGGGCGTAGGGTATGGGTTAGGGTTAGGGTTAGGGCTAGTGTTAGCGTTAGGGCTCGGTTTATGGTACGTTTTAGGATTAGTGTACGCGTTAGGGTTAGGGTAGGTGTTAGGGTTAGGGTACGCATTAGGATGAGGGTAGTTATTAAACCTATCCCACTCTCTAGATACCCCTTAGCACGTAAAGGAATATTATTTGGGGGTCTAGCCATGGAGAAGAGTTTAGACACTAGGAGAAGATAAGGAACACACCCATTATAAAGAAATCACATTAGGATTCTCTTTTTAACCTGGTCCTTAAAACACTAGTGCTTAGGAAATCTATTGGAGGCAGAAGCAGTCAAGGGTAGCTTAGGGTTAGGGTTAGGGTTAGGGTGAGGGTTAGGGTACGGCTTAGGGTACGGATTCGGGTAGGGGTTCGTGTAGGGAGTAGGGTATGGGTTAGGGTTAGGGTTAGGGTTAGTGTTAGGGTTAGGGCTCGGTTTAGGGTACGGGTTAGGATTAGGGTACGCGTTAGTGTTAGGGTAGGGGTTAGGGTTAGGGTACGCGTTAGGGTGACGTTATTTATTAAACCTATCCCACTCTCTAGATACCCCTTAGCACGTAAAGGAATATTATTTGGGGGTCCAGCCATGGAGAAGAGTTTAGACACTAGGAGAAGATAAGGAACAAACCCATTATCAAGAAATCACAATATGATTCTCTTTTTAAACTGTTCCTTAAAACACTAGTGCTTAGGAAATCTATTGGAGGCAGAAGCAGTAAAGGGTAGCTTAGGGTTAGGGTTAGGGTTAGGGTGAGGGTTAGGGTACGGCTTAGGTTACGGGTTCGGGGAGGGGTTCGGGTAGGTCGTAGTGTATGGGTTAGGGTTAGGGTTAGGGCTAGTGTTAGGGTTAGGGCTCAGTTTAGGGTACGGGTTAGGATTAGGGTACGCGTTCGGGTTAGGGTAGGGGTTAGGGTTAGGGTACGCGATAGGGTGAGGTTAGTTATTAAACCTATCCCACTCTCTAGATACCCCTTAGCACGTAAAGGAATATTATTTGGGGGTCCAGCCATGGAGAAGAGTTTAGACACGAGGAGAAGATAAGGAACACACCCATTATCAAGAAATCACATTAGGATTCTCTTTTTAACCTGTTCCTTAAAACACTAGTGCTTAGGGAATCTATTGGAGGCAGAAGCAGTCAAGGGTAGCTTACGGTTAGGGTTAGGGTTAGCGTGAGGTTTAGGGTATGGCTTAGGGTACGGGTTCGGGGAGGGGTTCTGGTAGGGCGTAGTGTATGGGTTAGGGTTAGGGTTAGGGTTAGTGTTAGGGTTAGGGATCGGTTTAGGGTACGGGTTAGGATTAGGGTACGCATTAGGGTTAGGGTAGGGGTTAGGGTTAGGGTACGCGTTAGGGTGAGGGTAGTTATTAAACCTATCCCACTCTCTAGATACCCCTTAGCACGTAAAGGAATATTATTTTGGGGTCCAGCCATGGAGAAGATTTTGGACACTAGGAGAATATAAGGAACACACCCATTATCAAGAAATCACATTAGGATTCTCTTTTTAACCTGTTCCTTAAAACACTACTGCTTAGGAAATCTATTGGAGGCAGAAGCAGTCAAGGGTAGCTTAGTGTTAGAGTTAGGGTTAGGGTGAGGGTTAGGGTACGGGTTAGGATTAGGGTACGCGTTAGTGTTAGGGTAGGGTTTAGGGTTAGGGTACGCGATAGGGTGAGGTTAGTTATTAAACCTATCCCACTCTCTAGATACCCCTTAGCACGTAAAGGAATATTATTTGGGGTTCCAGCCATGGAGAAGAGATTGGACACGAGGAGAAGATAAGGAACACACCCATTATCAAGAAATCACATTAGGATTCTCTTTTTAACCTGTTCCTTAAAACACTAGTGCTTACGAAATCTATTGGAGGCAGAAGCAGTCAAGGGTAGCTTAGGGTTAGGGTTAGGGTTAGGGTACGGCTTAGGGTACGGGTTCGGAGAGGGGTTCGGATAGGGCGTAGGGTATGGGTTAGGGTTAGGGTTAGGGTTAGTGTTAGGGTTAGGGCTCGGTTTAGGGTACGGGTTAGGATTAGGGTACGCGTTAGGGTTAGGGTAGGGGTTAGGGTTAGGGTACGCGTTAGGGTGAGGGTAGTTATTAAACCTATCACACTCTCTAGATACCCCTTAGCACGTAACGGAATATTATTTGGGGGTCCAGCCATGGAGAAGAGTTTAGACACGAGGAGAAAATAAGGAACACCCCCATTATCAAGAAATCACATTAGGATTCTCTTTTTAACCTGTTCCTTAAAACACTAGTGCTTAGGAAATCTATTGGAGGCAGAAGCCTTCAAGGGTAGCTTAGGTTTAGGGTTAGGGTTAGGGTGAGGGTTAGGGTACGGCTTAGGGTACGGGTTCGGGGAGGGGTTCGCGTAGGGCGTAGGGTATGGGTTAGGGTTAGGGTTAGGGTTAGTGTTAGGGTTAGGGCTCGGTTTAGGGTACGGATTAGGATTAGGGTACGCGTTAGTGTTAGGGTAGGGGTTAGGGTTAGGGTACGCGATAGGGTGAGGTTAGTTATTAAACCTATCCCACTCTCAAGATACCCCTTAGCACGTAAAGGAATATTATTTGGGGGTCCAGCCATGGAGAAGAGTTTAGACACTAGGAGAAGATAAGGAACACACCCATTATCAAGAAATCCTATTAGGATTCTCTTTTTAACCTGTTCCTTAAAACACTAGTGCTTAGGAAATCTATTGGAGGCAGAAGCAGTCAAGGGTAGCTTAGTGTTAGGGTTAGGGTTAGGGTGAGGGTTAGGGTACGGCTTAGGGTACGGGTTCGGGGAGGGGTTCGGGTAGGGCGTAGGGTATGGGTTAGCGTTAGGGTTAGGGTTAGTGTTAGGGTTAGGGCTCGGTTTAGGGTACGGGTTAGGATTAGGGTACGCGTTAGTGTTAGGGTAGGGGTTAGGGTTAGGGTACGCGATAGGGTGAGGTTAGTTACTAAACCTATCATACTCTCTAGATACCCCTTAGCACGTAAAGGAATATTATTTGGGGGTCCAGCCATGGAGAAGAGTTTAGACACGAGGAGAAGATAAGGAACACACCCATTATCAAGAAATCACATTAGGATTCTCTTTTTAACCTGTTCCTTAAAACACTAGTACTTAGGAAATCTACTGGAGGCAGAAGCAGTCAAGGGTAGCTTAGGGTTAGGGTTAGGGTTAGGGTACGGCTTAGGGTACGGGTTCGGGGAGGGGTTCGGTTAGGGCGTAGGGTATGGGTTAGGGTTAGGGTTAGGGTTAGTGTTAGGGTTAGGGCTCGGTTTAGGGTACGGGTTAGGATTAGGGTACGCGTTAGGGTTAGGCTAGGGGTTAGGGTTAGGGTATGCGATAGGGTGAGGTTAGTTATTAAACCTATCCCACTCTCAAGATACCCCTTAGCACGTAAAGGAATATTATTTGGGGGTCCAGCCATGGAGAAGAGTTTAGACACTAGGAGAAGATAAGGAACACACCCATTATCAAGAAATCCCATTAGGATTCTCTTTTTAACCTGTTCCTTAAAACACTAGTGCTTAGGAAATCTATTGGAGGCAGAAGCAGTCAAGGGTAGCTTAGTGTTAGGGTTAGGGTTAGGGTGAGGGTTAGGGTACGGCTTAGGGTACGGGTTCGGGGAGGGGTTCGGGTAGGGCGTAGGGTATGGGTTAGCGTTATGGTTAGGGTTAGTGTTAGGGTTAGGGCTCGGTTTAGGGTACGGGTTAGGATTAGGGTACGCGTTAGGGTTAGGGTAGGGGTTAGGGTTAGGGTACGCGTTAGGGTGAGGGTAGTTATTAAACCTATCACACTCTCTAGATACCCCTTAGCACGTAAAGGAATATTATTTGGGGGTCCAGCCATGGAGAAGAGTTTAGACACGAGGAGAAAATAAGGAACACACCCATTATCAAGAAATCACATTAGGATTCTCTTTTTAACCTGTTCCTTAAAACACTAGTGCTTAGGAAATCTATTGGAGGCAGAAGCCATCAAGGGTAGCTTAGGTTTAGGGTTAGGGTTAGGGTGAGGGTTAGGGTACGGCTTAGGGTATGGGTTCGGGGAGGGGTTCGGGTAGGGCGTAGGGTATGGGTTAGGGTTAGGGTTAGGGTTAGTGTTAGGGTTAGGGCTCAGTTTAGGGTACGGGTTAGGATTAGGGTACGCGTTCGTGTTAGGGTAGGGGTTAGGGTTAGGGTACGCGATAGGGTGAGGGTAGTTATTAAACCTATCCCACTCTCTAGATACCCCTTAGCACGTAAAGGAATATTATTTGGGGTTCCAGCCATGGAGAAGAGATTGGACACGAGGAGAAGATAAGGAACACACCCATTATCAAGAAATCACATTAGGATTCTCTTTTTAACCTGTTCCTTAAAACACTAGTGCTTACGAAATCTATTGGAGGCAGAAGCAGTCAAGGTTAGCTTAGGGTTAGGGTTAGGGTTAGGGTACGGCTTAGGGTACGGGTTCGGCGAGGGGTTCGGATAGGGCGTAGGGTATGGGTTAGGGTTAGGGTTAGGGTTAGTGTTAGGGTTACGGCTCGGTTTAGGGTACGGGTTAGGATTAGGGTACGAGTTAGGGTTAGGCTAGGGGTTAGGGTTAGGGTATGCGATAGGGTGAGGTTAGTTATTAAACCTATCCCACTCTCAAGATACCCCTTAGCACGTAAAGGAATATTATTTGGGGGTCCAGCCATGGAGAAGAGTTTAGACACTAGGAAAAAATAAGGAACACACTCATTATCAAGAAATCCCATTAGGATTCTCTTTTTAACCTGTTCCTTAAAACACTAGTGCTTAGGAAATCTATTGGAGGCAGAAGCAGTCAAGGGTAGCTTAGTGTTAGGGTTAGGGTTAGGGTGAGGGTTAGGGTACGGCTTAGGGTACGGGTTCGGGGAGGGTTTCGGGTAGGGCGTAGGGTATGGGTTAGCGTTAGGGTTAGGGTTAGTGTTAGGGTTAGGGCTCAGTTTAGGGTACGGGTTAGGATTAGGGTACGCGTTAGTGTTAGGGTAGGGGTTAGGGTTAGAGTACGCGATAGGGTGAGGTTAGTTATTAAACCTATCCCACTCTCAAGATACCCCTTAGCACGTAAAGGAATATTATTTGGGGGTCCAGCCATGGAGAAGAGTTTAGACACGAGGAGAAGATAAGGAACACACCCATTATCAAGAAATCACATTAGGATTCTCTTTTTAAAATTTTCCTTAAAACACTAGTGCTTAGGAAATCTATTGGAGGCAGAAGCAGTCAAGGGTAGCTTAGGGTTAGTGTTAGGGTGAGGGTGAGGGTTAGGGTCCGGCTTAGGGTACGGGTTCGGGGAGGGGTTCGGGGAGGGCGTAGGGTATGGTTTAGGGTTAGGGTTAGTGTTAGGGTTAGGGCTCGGTTTAGGGTACGGGTTAGGATTAGGGTACGCGTTAGTGTTACGGTAGGGGTTAAGGTTAGGGTACGCTTTAGGGTGAGAGTAGTTATTAAACCTATCCCACTCTCTAGATACCCCTTAGCACGTAAAGGAATATTATTTGGGTATCCAGCCATGGAGAAGAGCTTAGACACTAGGAGAAGATAAGGAACACACCCATTATCAAGAAATCACATTAGGATTCTCTTTTTAAACTTTTCCTTAAAACACTAGTGCTTAGGAAATCTATTGGAGGCAGAAGCAGTCAAGGGTAGCTTAGGGTTAGGGTTAGGGTGAGGGTGAGGGTTAGGGTCCGGCTTAGGGTACGGGTTCGGGGAGGGGTTCGGGTAGGGCGTAGGGTATGGTTTAGGGTTAGGGTTAGGGTTAGTGTTAGGGTTAGGGCTCGGTTTAGGGTACGGGTTAGGATTAGGGTACGCGTTAGTGTTAGGGTAGGGGTTAGGGTTAGGGTACGCGATAGGGTGAGGGTAGTTATTAAACCTATCACACTCTCTAGATACCCCTTAGCACGTAAAGGAATATTATTTGGGGGTCCAGCCATGGAGAAGAGTTTAGACACGAGGAGAAGATAAGGAACACACCCATTATCAAGAAATCACATTAGGATTCTCTTTTTAAACTTTTCCTTAAAACACTAGTGCTTAGGAAATCTATTGGAGGCAGAAGCAGTCAAGGGTAGCTTAGGGTTAGGGTTAGGGTGAGGGTGAGGGTTAGGGTCCGGCTTAGGGTACGGGTTCGGGGAGGGGTTCGGGTAGGGCGTAGGGTATGGTTTAGGGTTAGGGTTAGGGTTAGTGTTAGGGTTAGGGCTCGGTTTAGGGTACGGGTTAGGATTAGGGTACGCGTTAGTGTTAGGTTAGGGGTTAGGGTTAGGGTACGCGATAGGGTGAGGGTAGTTATTAAACCTATCACACTCTCTAGATACCCCTTAGCACGTAAAGGAATATTATTTGGGGGTCCAGCCATGGAGAAGAGTTTAGACACGAGGAGAAGATAAGGAACACACCCATTATCAAGAAATCACATTAGGATTCTCTTTTTAACCTGTTCCTTAAAACACTAGTGCTTAGGAAATCTATTGGAGGCAGAAGCCGTCAAGGGTAGCTTAGGTTTAGGGTTAGGGTTAGGGTGAGGGTTAGGGTACGGCTTAGGGTACGGTTTCAGGGAGGGGTTCGGGTAGGGCGTAGGGTATGGGTTAGGGTTAGGGTTAGGGTTAGTGTTAGTGTTAGGGCTCGGTGTAGGGTACGGGTTAGGAGTAGGGTACGCGTTAGGGTTAGGGTAGGGGTTAGGGTTAGGGTACGCGTTAGGGTGAGGGTAGTTATTAAACCTATCCCACTCTCTAGATACCCCTTAGCACGTAAAGGAATATTATTTGGGGGTCCAGCCATGGAGAAGAGTTTAGACACGAGGAGAAGATAAGGAACACACCCATTATCAAGAAATCACATTAGGATTCTCTTTTTAACCTGTTCCTTAAAACACTAGTGCTTAGGAAATCTATTGGAGGCAGAAGCAGTCAAGGGTAGCTTAGGGTTAGGGTGAGGGTGAGGGTTAGGGTATGGCTTAGGGTACGGGTTCGGGGAGGGGTTCGGGTAGGGCGTAGGGTATGGGTTATGGTTAGGGTTAGGGTTAGTGTTAGGGTTCGGGCTCGGTTTAGGGTACGGGTTAGGATTAGGTTACGCGTTAGTGTTAGGGTAAGGGTTAGGTTTAGGTTACGCTTTAGGGTGAGGTTAGTTATTAAACCTATCCCACTCTCTAGATACCCCTTAGCACGTAAAGGAATATTATTTGGGGGTCCAGCCATGGAGAAGAGTTTAGACACTAGGAGAAGATAAGGAGCACACCCATTATCAAGAAATCACATTAGGATTCTCTTTTTAACCTATATCTTAAAACACTAGTGCTTAGGAAATCTATTGGTGGCAGAAGCAGTCAAGGGTAGCTTAGGGTTAGGGTTAGTGTTAGGGTGAGGGTTAGGGTACGGTTTAGGGTACGGGTTCGGGGAGGGGTTCGGGTAGGGCGTAGGGTATGGGTTAGGGTTAGGGTTAGGGCTAGTGTTAGGGTTAGGGCTCGGTTTAGGGTACGGGTTAGGATTAGGGTACGCGTTAGTGTTAGGGTAGGGGTTAGGATTATGGTACGCACTAGGGTGAGGGTAGTTATTAAACCTATCCCACTCTCTAGATACCCCTTAGCACGTAAAGGAATATTATTTGGGGGTCCAGCCATGGAGAAGAGTTTAGACATTAGGAGAAGATAAGGAACACACCCATTATCAAGAAATCACATTAGGATTCTCTTTTTAACCTGTTCCTTAAAACACTAGTGCTTAGGAAATCTATTGGAGGCAGAAGCAATCAAGGGTAGCTTAGGGTTAGGGTTAGAGTTAGGGTGAGAGTTAGGGTACGGCTTAGGGTACGGGTTCGGGGAGGGGTTTGGGTAGGGCGTAGGGTATGGGTTAGGGTTAGGGTTAGGGTTAGTGTTAGTGTTAGGGCTCGGTTTAGGGTACGGGTTAGGATTAGGATACGCGTTAGGGTTAGGGTAGCGGTTAGGGTTAGGGTACGCTTTAGGGTGAGAGTAGTTATTAAACCTATCCCACTCTCTAGATACCCCTTAGCACGTAAAGGAATATTATTTGGGTATCCAGCCATGGAGAAGAGCTTAGACACTAGGAGAAGATAAGGAACACACCCATTATCAAGAAATCACATTAGGATTCTCTTTTTAAAATTTTCCTTAAAACACTAGTGCTTAGGAAATCTATTGGAGGCAGAAGCAGTCAAGGGTAGCTTAGGGTTAGTGTTAGGGTGAGGGTGAGGGTTAGGGTCCGGCTTAGGGTACGGGTTCGGGGAGGGGTTCGGGGAGGGCGTAGGGTATGGTTTAGGGTTAGGGTTAGTGTTAGGGTTAGGGCTCGGTTTAGGGTACGGGTTAGGATTAGGGTACGCGTTAGTGTTACGGTAGGGGTAAAGGTTAGGGTACGCTTTAGGGTGAGAGTAGTTATTAAACCTATCCCACTCTCTAGATACCCCTTAGCACGTAAAGGAATATTATTTGGGTATCCAGCCATGGAGAAGAGCTTAGACACTAGGAGAAGATAAGGAACACACCCATTATCAAGAAATCACATTAGGATTCTCTTTTTAAACTTTTCCTTAAAACACTAGTGCTTAGGAAATCTATTGGAGGCAGAAGCAGTCAAGGGTAGCTTAGGGTTAGGGTTAGGGTGAGGGTGAGGGTTAGGGTCCGGCTTAGGGTACGGGTTCGGGGAGGGGTTCGGGTAGGGCGTAGGGTATGGTTTAGGGTTAGGGTTAGGGTTAGTGTTAGGGTTAGGGCTCGGTTTAGGGTACGGGTTAGGATTAGGGTACGCGTTAGTGTTAGGGTAGGGGTTAGGGTTAGGGTACGCGATAGGGTGAGGGTAGTTATTAAACCTATCACACTCTCTAGATACCCCTTAGCACGTAAAGGAATATTATTTGGGGGTCCAGCCATGGAGAAGAGTTTAGACACTAGGAGAAGATAAGGAACACACCCATTATCACGAAATCACATTAGGATTCTCTTTTTAACCTGTTCCTTAAAACATTAGTGCTTAGGACATCTATTGGAGGCAGAAGCAGTCAAGGGTAGCTTAGGGTTAGGGTTAGGGTGAGGGTTAGGGTACGGCTTAGGGTACGGGTTCGGGGAGGGGTTCGGGTAGGGCGTAGGGTATGGGTTAGGGTTAGGGTTAGGGTTAGTGTTAGGGTTAGGGCTCGGTTTAGGTTACGGGTTAGGATTAGGGTACGCGTTAGGGTTAGGGTAGGGGTTAGGGTTAGGGTACGCGATACGGTGAGGTTAGTTATTAAACCTATCCCACTCTCTAGATACCCCTTAGCACGTAAAGGAATATTATTTGGGGGTCCGGCCATGGAGAAGAGTTTAGACACTAGGAGAAGATAAGGAACACACCATTATCAAGAAATCACATTAGGATTCTCTTTTTAACCTGTTCCTTAAAACACTAGTGCTTAGGAAATCTATTGGAGGCAGAAGCAGTCAAGGGTAGCTTAGGTTTAGGGTTAGGGTTAGGGTGAGGGTTTGGGTACGGCTTAGGGTACGGGTTCGGGGAGGGGTTCGGGTAGGGCGTAGGGTATGGTTTAGGGTTAGGGTTAGGGTTAGTGTTAGGGTTAGGGCTCGGTTTAGGGTACGGGTTAGGATTAGGGTACGCGTTAGGGTTAGGGTAGGGGTTAGGGTTAGGGTACGCGTTAGGGTGAGGGTAGTTATTAAACCTATCCCGCTCTCTAGATACCCCTTAGCACGTAAAGGAATATTATTTGGGGGTCCAGCCATGGAGAAGAGTTTAGACACGAGGAGAAGATAAGGAACACACCCATTATCAAGAAATCACATTAGGATTCTCTTTTTAACCTGTTCCTTAAAACACTAGTGCTTAGGAAATCTATTGGAGGCAGAAGCAGTCAAGGGTAGCTTAGGGTTAGGGTTAGGGTTAGGGTGAGTGTTAGGGTACGGCTTAGGGTACGGGTTCGGGGAGGGGTTCGGGTAGGGCGTAGGGTATGGGTTAGGGTTAGGGTTAGGGTTAGTGTTAGGGTTAGGGCTCGGTTTAGGGTACGGGTTAGGATTAGTGTACGCGTTAGGGTTAGGGTAGGTGTTAGGGTTAGTGTACGCGTTAGGGTGAGGGTAGTTATTAAACCTATCACACTCTCTAGATACCCCTTAGCACGTAAAGGAATATTATTTGGGGGTCCAGCCATGGAGAAGAGTTTAGACACGAGGAGAAGATAAGGAACACACCCATTATCAAGAAATCACATTAGGATTCTCTTTTTAACCTGTTCCTTAAAACACTAGTGCTTAGGAAATCTATTGGAGGCAGAAGCAGTCAAGGATAGATTAGGGTTAGGGTTAGGGTTAGGGTACGGCTTAGGGTACGGGTTCGGGGAGGGGTTCGGGTAGGGCGTAGGGTATGGGTTAGGGTTAGGGTTAGGGTTAGTGTTAGGGTTAGGGCTCGGTTTAGGGTACGGGTTAGGATTAGGGTACGCGTTAGGGTTAGGGTAGGTGTTAGGGTTAGGGTACGCGTTAGGGTGAGTGTAGTTATTAAACCTATCCCACTCTCTAGATACCCCCTAGCACGTAAAGGAATATTATTTGGGGGTCCAGCCATGGAGAAGAGTTTAGACACTAGGAGAAGATAAGGAACACACCCATTATCAAGAAATCACATTAGGATTCTCTATTTAACCTGTTCCTTAAAACACTAGTACTTAGGAAATCTCTTGGAGGCAGAAGCAGTCAAGGGTATCTTAGTGTTAGGGTTAGGGTTAGGGTGAGGTTTAGGGTACGGCTTAGGGTACTGGTTCGGGGAGGAGTTCGGGTAGGGCGTAGGGTATGGGTTAGGGTTAGGGTTAGGGTTAGTGTTAGGGTTAGGGCTCGGTTTAGGGTACGGGTTAGGATTAGGGTACGCGTTAGTGTTAGGGTAGGGGTTAGGGTTAGGGTACGCGATAGGGTGAAGTTAGTTATTAAACCTATCCCACTCTCTAGATACCCCTTAGCACGTAAAGTAATATTATTTGGGGGTCCAGCCATGGAGAAGAGTTTAGACACTAGGAGAAGATAAGGAGCACACCCATTATCAAGAAATCACATTAGGATTTTCTTTTTAACCTGTACCTTAAAACACTAGTGCTTAGGAAATCTATTGGTGGCAGAAGCAGTCAAGGGTAGCTTAGGGTTAGGGTTAGGGTTAGGGTGAGGGTTAGGGTACGGCTTAGGGTACGGGTTCGGGGAGGGGTTCGGGTAGGGCGTAGGGTATGGGTTAGGGTTAGGGTTAGGGTTAGTGTTAGGGTTAGGGCTCGGTTTAGGGTACGGGTTAGGATTAGGGTACGCGTTAGTCTTAGGGGAGGGGTTAGGGTTAGGGTACGCAATAGGGTGAGGTTAGTTATTAAACCTATCTCACTCTCTAGATACCCCTTAGCACGTAAAGGAATATTATTTGGGGGTCCAGCCATGGAGAAGAGTTTAGACACTAGGAGAAGATAAGGAACACACCCATTATCAAGAAATCACATTAGGATTCTCTTTTTAACCTGTTCCTTCAAACACTAGTGCTTAGGAAATCTATTGGAGGCAGAAGCAGTCAAGGGTAGCTTAGGGTTAGGGTTAGGTTTAGGGTGAGGGTTAGGGTACGGCTTAGGGTACGGGTTCGGGGAGGGGTTCGGGTAGGGCGTAGGGTATGGGTTAGGGTTAGGGTTAGGTTTAGTGTTAGGATTAGGGCTCGGTTTAGGGTACGGGTTAGGATTAGGGTACGCGTTAGGGTTAGGGTAGGTGTTAGGGTTAGGGTACGCGTTAGGGTGAGGGTAGTTATTAAACCTATCCCACTCTCTAGATATCCCCTAGCACGTAAAGGAATATTATTTGGGGGTCCAGCCATGGAGAAGAGTTTAGACACTAGGAGAAGATAAGGAACACACCCATTATCAAGAAATCACATTAGGATTCTCTTTTTAACCTGTTCCTTAAAACACTAGTACTTAGGAAATCTCTTGGAGGCAGAAGCAGTCAAGGGTAGCTTAGTGTTAGGGTTAGGGTTAGGGTGAGGGTTAGGGTACGGCTTAGGGTACGGGTTCGGGGAGGGGTTCGGGTAGGGCGTAGGGTATGGGTTAGGGTTAGGGTTAGGGTTAGTGTTAGGGTTAGGGCTCGGTTTAGGGTACGGGTTAGGATTAGGGTACGCGTTAGTGTTAGGTTAGGGGTTAGGGTTAGGGTACGCGTTAGGGTGAGGGTAGTTATTAAACCTATCACACTCTCTAGATACCCCTTAGCACGTAAAGGAATATTATTTGGGGGTCCAGCCATGGAGAAGAGTTTAGACACGAGGAGAAGATAAGGAACACACCCATTATCAAGAAATCACATTAGGATTCTCTTTTTAACCTGTTCCTTAAAACACTAGTGCTTAGGAAATCTATTGGTGGCAGAAGCACTCAAGGGTAGCTTAGGGTTAGGGTTAGGGTTAGGGTGAGGGTTAGCGTACGGCTTAGGGTACGGGTTCAGGGAGGGGTTCGGGTAGGGCGTAGGGTATGGGTTAGGGTTAGGGTTAGGGTTAGTGTTAGGGTTAGGTCTCGGTTTAGGGTACGGGTTAGGATTAGAGTACGCGTTAGGGTTAGGGTAGGTGTTAGGGTTAGGGTACGCGTTAGCGTGAGGGTAGTTATTAAACCTATCCCACTCTCTAGATACCCCCTAGCACGTAAAGGAATATTATTTGGGGGTCCAGCCATGGAGAAGAGTTTAGACACGAGGAGAAGATAAGGAACACACCCATTATCAAGAAATCACATTAGGATTCTCTTTTTAACCTGTTCCTTGAAACACTAGTGCTTAGGAAATCTATTGGAGGCAGAAGCAGTCAAGGGTAGCTTAGTGTTACGGTTAGGGTTAGGGTGAGGGTTAGGGTACGGCTTAGGGTACGGGTTCGGGGAGGAGTTCCGGTAGGGCGTAGGGTATGGGATAGGGTTAGGGTTAGGGTTAGTGTTAGGGTTAGGGCTCGGTTTAGGGTACGGGTTAGGATTAGGGTACGCGTTAGTGTTAGGGTAGGGGTTAGGGTTAGGGTACGCAATAGGGTGAGGTTAGTTATTAAACCTATCCCACTCTCTAGATACCCCTTAGCACGTAAAGGAATATTATTTGGGGGTCCAGCCATGGAGAAGAGTTTAGACACGAGGAGAAGATAAGGAACACACCCATTATCACGAAATCACATTAGGATCCTCTTTTTAACCTGTTCCTTAAAACACTAGTGCTTAGAAAATCTATTGGAGGTAGAAGCCGTCAAGGGTAGCTTAGGTTTAGGGTTAGGGTTAGGGTGAGGGTTAGGGTACGGCTTAGGGTACGGGTTCAGGGAGGGGTTCGGGTAGGGCGTAGGGTATGGGTTAGTGTTAGGGTTAGGGTTAGTGTTAGGGTTAGGGCTCGGTTTAGGGTACGGGTTAGGATTAGGGTACGCGTTAGGGTTAGGGTAGGTGTTAGGGTTAGGGTACGCATTAGGGTGAGGGTAGTTATTAAACCTATCTCACTCTCTAGATACCCCCTAGCACGTAAAGGAATATTATTTGGGGGTCCAGCCATGGAGAAGTGTTTAGACACTAGGAGAAGATAAGGAACACACCCATTATCACGAAATCACATTAGGATCCTCTTTTTAACCGGTTCCTTAAAACACTAGTGCTTAGGAAATCTATTGGAGGCCGAAGCAGTCAAGGGTAGCTTAGGGTTAGGGTTAGGGTTAGGGTGAGGGTTAGAGTATGGCTTAGGGTACGGGTTTCGGGGAGGGTTTTGGGTAGGGCGTAGGGTATGGGTTAGGGTTAGGGTTAGTGTTAGGGTTCGGGCTCGGTTTAGGGTACGGGTTAGGATTAGGGTACGCGTTAGTGTTAGGGTAGGGGTTAGGGTTAGGTTACGCTTTATGGTGAGGTTAGTTATTAAACCTATCCCACTCTCTAGATACCCCTTAGCACGTAAAGGAATATTATTTGGGGGTCCAGCCATGGAGAAGTGTTTAGACACTAGGAGAAATAAGGAGCACACCCATTATCAAGAAATCACATTAGGATTCTCTTTTTAACCTGTACCTTAAAACACTAGTGCTTAGGAAATCTATTGGTGGCAGAAGCACTCAAGGGTAGCTTAGGGTTAGGGTTAGGGTTAGGGTGAGGATTAGGGTACGGCTTAGGGTACGGGTTCGGGGAGGGGTTCGGGTAAGGCGTAGGGTATGGGTTAGGGTTAGGGTTAGGGCTAGTGTTAGGGTTAGGGCTCGGTTTATGGTACGGGTTAGGATTAGGGTACGCATTAGTGTTAGGGTAGGGGTTAGGGTTATGGTACGCACTAGGGTGAGGGTAGTTATTAAACCTATCCCACTCTCTAGATACCCCTTAGCACGTAAAGGAATATTATTTGGGGGTCCAGCCATGGAGAAGAGTTTAGACACTAGGAGAAGATAAGGAACACACCCACTATCAAGAAATCACATTAGGATTCTCTTTTTAACCTGTTCCTTCAAACACTAGTGCTTAGGAAATCTATTGGAGGCAGAAGCAGTCAAGGGTAGCTTAGGGTTAGGGTTAGGTTTAGGGTGAGGGTTAGGGTACGGCTTAGGGTACGGGTTCGGGGAGGGGTTCGGGTAGGGCGTAGGGTATGGGTTAGGGTTAGGGTTAGGTTTAGTGTTAGGATTAGGGCTCGGTTTAGGGTACGGGTTAGGATTAGGGTACGCGTTAGGGTTAGGGTAGGTGTTAGGGTTAGGGTACGTGTTAGGGTGAGGGTAGTTATTAAACCTATCCCACTCTCTAGATATCCCCTAGCACGTAAAGGAATATTATTTGGGGGTCCAGCCATGGAGAAGAGTTTAGACACTAGGAGAAGATAAGGAACACACCCATTATCAAGAAATCACATTAGGATTCTCTTTTTAACCTGTTCCTTAAAACACTAGTACTTAGGAAATCTCTTGGAGGCAGAAGCAGTCAAGGGTAGCTTAGTGTTAGGGTTAGGGTTAGGGTGAGGGTTAGGGTACGGCTTAGGGTACGGGTTCGGGGAGGGGTTCGGGTCGGGCGTAGGGTATGGGTTAGGGTTAGGGTTAGGGTTAGTGTTAGGGTTAGGGCTCGGTTTAGGGTACGGGTTAGGATTAGGGTACGCGTTAGTGTTAGGTTAGGGGTTAGGGTTAGGGTACGCGTTAGGGTGAGGGTAGTTATTAAACCTATCACACTCTCTAGATACCCCTTAGCACGTAAAGGAATATTATTTGGGGGTCCAGCCATGGAGAAGAGTTTAGACACGAGGAGAAGATAAGGAACACACCCATTATCAAGAAATCACATTAGGATTCTCTTTTTAACCTGTTCCTTAAAACACTAGTGCTTAGGAAATCTATTGGTGGCAGAAGCACTCAAGGGTAGCTTAGGGTTAGGGTTAGGGTTAGGGTGAGGGTTAGGGTACGGCTTAGGGTACGGGTTCGGGTAGGGCATAGGGTATGGGTTAGGGTTAGGGTTAGGGTTAGTGTTAGGGTTAGGGCTCGGTTTAGGGTACGGGTTAGGATTAGGGTACGCGTTAGGTTTAGGGTAGGGGTTAGGGTTAGGGTACGCGTTAGGGTGAGGGTAGTTATTAAACCTATCACACTCTCTAGATACCCCTTAGCACGTAAAGGAATATTATTTGGGGGTCCAGCCATGGAGAAGAGTTTAGACACGAGGAGAAGATAAGGAACACACCCATTATCAAGAAATCACATTAGGATTCTCTTTTTAACCTGTTCCTTAAAACACTAGTGCTTAGGAAATCTATTGGAGGCAGAAGCAGTCAAGGGTAGCTTAGGGTTAGGGTTAGGGTTAGCGTACGGCTTAGGGTACGGGTTCAGGGAGGGGTTCGGGTAGGGCGTAGGGTATGGGTTAGGGTTAGGGTTAGGGTTAGTGTTAGGGTTAGGTCTCGGTTTAGGGTACGGGTTAGGATTAGAGTACGCGTTAGGGTTAGGGTAGGTGTTAGGGTTAGGGTACGCGTTAGCGTGAGGGTAGTTATTAAACCTATCCCACTCTCTAGATACCCCCTAGCACGTAAAGGAATATTATTTGGGGGTCCAGCCATGGAGAAGAGTTTAGACACGAGGAGAAGATAAGGAACACACCCATTATCAAGAAATCACATTAGGATTCTCTTTTTAACCTGTTCCTTGAAACACTAGTGCTTAGGAAATCTATTGGAGGCAGAAGCAGTCAAGGGTAGCTTAGTGTTACGGTTAGGGTTAGGGTGAGGGTTAGGGTACGGCTTAGGGTACGGGTTCGGGGAGGAGTTCCGGTAGGGCGTAGGGTATGGGTTAGGGTTAGGGTTAGGGTTAGTGTTAGGGTTAGGGCTCGGTTTAGGGTACGGGTTAGGATTAGGGTACGCGTTAGTGTTAGGGTAGGGGTTAGGGTTAGGGTACGCAATAGGGTGAGGTTAGTTATTAAACCTATCCCACTCTCTAGATACCCCTTAGCACGTAAAGGAATATTATTTGGGGGTCCAGCCATGGAGAAGAGTTTAGACACGAGGAGAAGATAAGGAACACACCCATTATCAAGAAATCACATTAGGATCCTCTTTTTAACCTGTTCCTTAAAACACTAGTGCTTAGAAAATCTATTGGAGGTAGAAGCCGTCAAGGGTAGCTTAGGTTTAGGGTTAGGGTTAGGGTGAGGGTTAGGGTACGGCTTAGGGTACGGGTTCAGGGAGGGGTTCGGGTAGGGCGTAGGGTATGGGTTAGTGTTAGGGTTAGGGTTAGTGTTAGGGTTAGGGCTCGGTTTAGGGTACGGGTTAGGATTAGGGTACGCGTTAGGGTTAGGGTAGGTGTTAGGGTTAGGGTACGCATTAGGGTGAGGGTAGTTATTAAACCTATCTCACTCTCTAGATACCCCCTAGCACGTAAAGGAATATTATTTGGGGGTCCAGCCATGGAGAAGTGTTTAGACACTAGGAGAAGATAAGGAACACACCCATTATCACGAAATCACATTAGGATCCTCTTTTTAACCGGTTCCTTAAAACACTAGTGCTTAGGAAATCTATTGGAGGCCGAAGCAGTCAAGGGTAGCTTAGGGTTAGGGTTAGGGTTAGGGTGAGGGTTAGAGTATGGCTTAGGGTACGGGTTTCGGGGAGGGGTTTGGGTAGGGCGTAGGGTATGGGTTAGGGTTAGGGTTAGTGTTAGGGTTCGGGCTCGGTTTAGGGTACGGGTTAGGATTAGGGTACGCGTTAGTGTTAGGGTAGGGGTTAGGGTTAGGTTACGCTTTATGGTGAGGTTAGTTATTAAACCTATCCCACTCTCTAGATACCCCTTAGCACGTAAAGGAATATTATTTGGGGGTCCAGCCATGGAGAAGTGTTTAGACACTAGGAGAAATAAGGAGCACACCCATTATCAAGAAATCACATTAGGATTCTCTTTTTAACCTGTACCTTAAAACACTAGTGCTTAGGAAATCTATTGGTGGCAGAAGCACTCAAGGGTAGCTTAGGGTTAGGGTTAGGGTTAGGGTGAGGATTAGGGTACGGCTTAGGGTACGGGTTCGGGGAGGGGTTCGGGTAAGGCGTAGGGTATGGGTTAGGGTTAGGGTTAGGGCTAGTGTTAGGGTTAGGGCTCGGTTTATGGTACGGGTTAGGATTAGGGTACGCATTAGTGTTAGGGTAGGGGTTAGGGTTATGGTACGCACTAGGGTGAGGGTAGTTATTAAACCTATCCCACTCTCTAGATACCCCTTAGCACGTAAAGGAATATTATTTGGGGGTCCAGCCATGGAGAAGAGTTTAGACACTAGGAGAAGATAAGGAACACACCCACTATCAAGAAATCACATTAGGATTCTCTTTTTAACCTGTTCCTTAAAACACTAGTGCTTAGGAAAACTATTGGAGGCAGAAGCAATCAAGGGTAGCTTAGGGTTAGGGTTAGAGTTAGGGTGAGGGTTAGGGTACGGCTTAGGGTACGGGTTCGGGGAGGGGTTCGGGTAGGGCGTAGGGTATGGGTTAGGGTTAGGGTTAGGGTTAGTGTTAGTGTAAGGCCTCGGTTTAGGGTACGGGTTAGGATTAGGGTACGCGTTAGGGTTAGGGTAGCGGTTAGGGTTAGGGTACGCTTTAGGGTGAGAGTAGTTATTAAACCTATCCCACTCTCTAGATACCCCTTAGCACGTAAAGGAATATTATTTGGGGGTCCAGCCATTTAGAAGAGCTTAGACACTAGGAGAAGATAAGGAACACACCCATTATCAAGAAATCACATTAGGATTCTCTTTTTAACCTGTTCCTTAAAACACTAGTGCTTAGGAAATCTATTGGAGGCAGAAGCAGTCAAGGGTAGCTTAGGGTTAGGGTTAGGTTTAGGGTGAGGGTTAGGGTACGGCTTAGGGTACGGGTTTGGGGAGGGGTTCGGGTAGGGCGTAAGGTATGGGTTAGGGTTAGAGTTAGCGCTGGTGTTAGGGTTAGGGCTCGGTTTAGGGTACGGGTTAGGATTAGGGTACGCGTTAGGGTTAGGGTAGGGGTTAGGGTTAGGGTACGCGATAGGGTGAGGTTAGTTATTAAACCTATCCCACTCTCTAGATACCCCTTAGCACGTAAAGGAATATTATTTGGGGGTCCAGCCATGGAGAAGAGTTTAGACACGAGGAGAACATAAGGAACACACCCATTATCAAGAAATCACATTAGGATTCTCTTTTTAACCTGTTCCTTAAAACACTAGTGCTTAGGAAATCTATTGGAGGCAGAAGAAGTCAAGGGTAGCTTAGGGTTAGGGTTAGGGTTAGGGTACGGCTTAGGGTTCGGTTTCGGGGAGGGGTTCGGGTAGGGCGTAGTGTATGGGTTAGGGTTAGGGTTAGGGTTAGTGTTAGGGTTAGGGCTCGGTTTAGGGTACGGGTTAGGATTAGAGTACGCGTTAGGGTTAGGGTAGGTGTTAGGGTTAGGGTACGCGTTAGCGTGAGGGTAGTTATTAAACCTATCCCACTCTCTAGATACCCCCTAGCACGTAAAGGAATATTATTTGGGGGTCCAGCCATGGAGAAGAGTTTAGACACGAGGAGAAGATAAGGAACACACCCATTATCAAGAAATCACATTAGGATTCTCTTTTTAACCTGTTCCTTAAAACACTAGTGCTTAGGAAATCTATTGGAGGCAGAAGCAGTCAAGGGTAGCTTAGGGTTAGGGTTAGGTTTAGGGTGAGGGTTAGGGTACGGCTTAGGGTACGGGTTCGGGGAGGGGTTCGGGTAGGGCGTAAGGTATGGGTTAGGGTTAGAGTTAGCGCTGGTGTTAGGGTTAGGGCTCGGTTTAGGGTACGGGTTAGGATTAGGGTACGCGTTAGGGTTAGGGTAGGGGTTAGGGTTAGGGTACGCGATAGGGTGAGGTTAGTTATTAAACCTATCCCACTCTCTAGATACCCCTTAGCACGTAAAGGAATATTATTTGGGGGTCCAGCCATGGAGAAGAGTTTAGACACGAGGAGAACATAAGGAACACACCCATTATCAAGAAATCACATTAGGATTCTCTTTTTAACCTGTTCCTTAAAACACTAGTGCTTAGGAAATCTATTGGAGGCAGAAGAAGTCAAGGGTAGCTTAGGGTTAGGGTTAGGGTTAGGGTACGGCTTAGGGTTCGGTTTCGGGGAGGGGTTCGGGTAGGGCGTAGTGTATGGGTTAGGGTTAGGGTTAGGGTTAGTGTTAGGGTTAGGGCTCGGTTTAGGGTACGGGTTAGGATTAGAGTACGCGTTAGGGTTAGGGTAGGTGTTAGGGTTAGGGTACGCGTTAGCGTGAGGGTAGTTATTAAACCTATCCCACTCTCTAGATACCCCCTAGCACGTAAAGGAATATTATTTGGGGGTCCAGCCATGGAGAAGAGTTTAGACACGAGGAGAAGATAAGGAACACACCCATTATCAAGAAATCACATTAGGATTCTCTTTTTAACCTGTTCCTTGAAACACTAGTGCTTAGGAAATCTATTGGAGGCAGAAGCAGTCAAGGGTAGCTTAGTGTTAGGGTTAGGGTTAGGGTGAGGGTTAGGGTACGGCTTAGGGTACGGGTTCGGGGAGGAGTTCCGGTAGGGCGTAGGGTATGGGTTAGGGTTAGGGTTAGGGTTAGTGTTAGGGTTAGGGCTCGGTTTAGGGTACGGGTTAGGATTAGGGTACGCGTTAGTGTTAGGGTAGGGGTTAGGGTTAGGGTACGCAATAGGGTGAGGTTAGTTATTAAACCTATCCCACTCTCTAGATACCCCTTAGCACGTAAAGGAATATTATTTGGGGGTCCAGCCATGGAGAAGAGTTTAGACACGAGGAGAAGATAAGGAACACACCCATTATCAAGAAATCACATTAGGATCCTCTTTTTAACCTGTTCCTTAAAACACTAGTGCTTAGAAAATCTATTGGAGGTAGAAGCCGTCAAGGGTAGCTTAGGTTTAGGGTTAGGGTTAGGGTGAGGGTTAGGGTACGGCTTAGGGTACGGGTTCAGGGAGGGGTTCGGGTAGGGCGTAGGGTATGGGTTAGTGTTAGGGTTAGGGTTAGTGTTAGGGTTAGGGCTCGGTTTAGGGTACGGGTTAGGATTAGGGTACGCGTTAGGGTTAGGGTAGGTGTTAGGGTTAGGGTACGCATTAGGGTGAGGGTAGTTATTAAACCTATCCCACTCTCTAGATACCCCCTAGCACGTAAAGGAATATTATTTGGGGGTCCAGCCATGGAGAAGTGTTTAGACACTAGGAGAAGATAAGGAACACACCCATTATCACGAAATCACATTAGGATCCTCTTTTTAACCGGTTCCTTAAAACACTAGTGCTTAGGAAATCTATTGGAGGCCGAAGCAGTCAAGGGTAGCTTAGGGTTAGGGTTAGGGTTAGGGTGAGGGTTAGATTATGGCTTAGGGTACGGGTTTCGAGGAGGGGTTTGGGTAGGGCGTAGGGTATGGGTTAGGGTTAGGGTTAGTGTTAGGGTTCGGGCTCGGTTTAGGGTACGGGTTAGGATTAGGGTACGCGTTAGTGTTAGGGTAGGGGTTAGGGTTAGGTTACGCTTTATGGTGAGGTTAGTTATTAAACCTATCCCACTCTCTAGATACCCCTTAGCACGTAAAGGAATATTATTTGGGGGTCCAGCCATGGAGAAGTGTTTAGACACTAGGAGAAATAAGGAGCACACCCATTATCAAGAAATCACATTAGGATTCTCTTTTTAACCTGTACCTTAAAACACTAGTGCTTAGGAAATCTATTGGTGGCAGAAGCACTCAAGGGTAGCTTAGGGTTAGGGTTAGGGTTAGGGTGAGGATTAGGGTACGGCTTAGGGTACGGGTTCGGGGAGGGGTTCGGGTAGGGCGTAGGGTATGGGTTAGGGTTACGGTTAGGGCTAGTGTTAGGGTTAGGGCTCGGTTTATGGTACGGGTTAGGATTAGGGTACGCATTAGTGTTAGGGTAGGGGTTAGGGTTATGGTACGCACTAGGGTGAGGGTAGTTATTAAACCTATCCCACTCTCTAGATACCCCTTAGCACGTAAAGGAATATTATTTGGGGGTCCAGCCATGGAGAAGAGTTTAGACACTAGGAGAAGATAAGGAACACACCCATTATCAAGAAATCACATTAGGATTCTCTTTTTAACCTGTTCCTTAAAACACTAGTGCTTAGGAAATCTATTGGAGGCAGAAGCAATCAAGGGTAGCTTAGGGTTAGGGTTAGAGTTAGGGTGAGGGTTAGGGTACGGCTTAGGGTTCGGGTTCGGGGAGGGGTTCGGGTAGGGCGTAGGGTATGGGTTAGGGTTAGGGTTAGGGTTAGTGTTAGTGTAAGGGCTCGGTTTAGGGTACGGGTTAGGATTAGGGTACGCGTTAGGGTTAGGGTAGCGGTTAGGGTTAGGGTACGCTTTAGGGTGAGAGTAGTTATTAAACCTATCCCACTCTCTAGATACCCCTTAGCACGTAAAGGAATATTATTTGGGGGTCCAGCCATTTAGAAGAGCTTAGACACTAGGAGAAGATAAGGAACACACCCATTATCAAGAAATCACATTAGGATTCTCTTTTTAACCTGTTCCTTAAAACACTAGTGCTTAGGAAATCTATTGGAGGCAGAAGCAGTCAAGGGTAGCTTAGGGTTAGGGTTAGGTTTAGGGTGAGGGTTAGGGTACGGCTTAGGGTACGGGTTCGGGGAGGGGTTCGGGTAGGGCGTAAGGTATGGGTTAGGGTTAGGGTTAGCGCTGGTGTTAGGGTTAGGGCTCGGTTTAGGGTACGGGTTAGGATTAGGGTACGCGTTAGGGTTAGGGTAGGGGTTAGGGTTAGGGTACGCGATAGGGTGAGGTTAGTTATTAAACCTATCCCACTCTCTAGATACCCCTTAGCACGTAAAGGAATATTATTTGGGGGTCCAGCCATGGAGAAGAGTTTAGACACGAGGAGAACATAAGGAACACACCCATTATCAAGAAATCACATTAGGATTCTCTTTTTAACCTGTTCCTTAAAACACTAGTGCTTAGGAAATCTATTGGAGGCAGAAGAAGTCAAGGGTAGCTTAGGGTTAGGGTTAGGGTTAGGGTACGGCTTAGGGTTCGGTTTCGGGGAGGGGTTCGGGTAGGGCGTAGTGTATGGGTTAGGGTTAGGGTTAGGGTTAGTGTTAGGGTTAGGGCTCGGTTTAGGGTACGGGTTAGGATTAGGGTACGCGTTAGTGTTAGGGTAGGGGTTAGGGTTAGGGTATGCGATAGGGTGAGGTTAGTTATTAAACCTATCACACTCTCTAGATACCCCTTAGCACGTAAAGGAATATTATTTGTGGGTCCAGCCATGGAGAAGAGTTTAGACACTAGGAGAAGATAAGGAACACACCCATTATCACGAAATCACATTAGGATTCTCTTTTTAACCTGTTCCTTAAAACACTAGTGCTTAGGAAATCTATTGGTGGCAGAAGCACTCAAGGGTAGCTTAGGGTTAGGGTTAGGGTTAGGGTGAGGGTTAGGGAACGGCTTAGGGTACGGGTTCGGGTAGGGCGTAGGGTATGGGTTAGGGTTAGGGTTAGTGTTAGGGTTAGGGCTCGGTTTAGGGTACGGGTTAGGATTAGGGTACGCGTTAGGGTTAGGGTAGGTGTTAGGGTTAGGGTACGCGTTAGGGTGAGGGTAGTTATTAAACCTATCCCACTCTCTAGATAGCCCCTAGCACGTAAAGGAATATTATTTGGTGGTCCAGCCATGGAGAAGAGTTTAGACACTAGGAGAAGATAAGGAACACACCCATTATCAAGAAATCACATTAGGATTCTCTTTTTAACCTGTTCCTTAAAACACTAGTGCTTAGGAAATCTATTGGAGGCAGAAGCCGTCAAGGGTAGCTTAGGTTTAGGGTTAGGGTTAGGGTTAGGGTGAGGGTTAGGGTACGGCTTAGGGTACGGGTTCAGGGAGGGGTTCGGGTAGGGCGTAGGGTATGGGTTAGGGTTAGGGTTAGTGTTAGGGTTCGGGCTCGGTTTAGGGTACGGGTTAGGATTAGGGTACGCGTTAGTGTTAGGGTAGGGGTTAGGGTTAGGTTACGCTTTAGGGTGAGGTTAGTTATTAAACCTATCCCACTCTCTAGATACCCCTTAGCACGTAAAGGAATATTATTTGGGGGTCCAGCCATGGAGAAGAGTTTAGACACTAGGAGAAGATAAGGAGCTCACCCATTATCAAGAAATCACATTAGGATTCTCTTTTTAACCTGTACCTTAAAACACTAGTGCTTAGGAAATCTATTGGTGGCAGAAGCACTCAAGGGTAGCTTAGGGTTAGAGTTAGGGTTAGGGTGAGGGTTAGGGTACGGCTTAGGGTACAGGTTCGGGGAGGGGTTCGGGTAGGGCGTAGGGTATGGGTTAGGGTTAGTGTTAGGGTTAGGGCTCGGTTTAGGGTACGGGTTAGGATTAGGGTACGCGTTAGGGTTAGGGTAGGGGTTAGGGTTAGGGTACGCGATAGGGTGAGGTTAGTTATTAAACCTATCCCACTCTCTAGATACCCTTTAGCACGTAAAGGAATATTATTTGGGGGTCCAGCCATGGAGAAGAGTTTAGACACGAGGAGAACATAAGGAACACACCCATTATCAAGAAATCACATTAGGATTCTCTTTTTAACCTGTTCCTTAAAACACTAGTGCTTAGGAAATCTATTGGAGGCAGAAGAAGTCAAGGGTAGCTTAGGGTTAGGGTTAGGGTTAGGGTACGGCTTAGGGTTCGGTTTCGGGGAGGGGTTCGGGTAGGGCGTAGTGTATGGGTTAGGGTTAGGGTTAGGGTTAGTGTTAGGGTTAGGGCTCGGTTTAGGGTACGGGTTAGGATTAGGGTACGCGTTAGTGTTAGGGTAGGGGTTAGGGTTAGGGTATGCGATAGGGTGAGGTTAGTTATTAAACCTATCCCACTCTCTAGATACCCCTTAGCACGTAAAGGAATATTATTTGTGGGTCCAGCCATGGAGAAGAGTTTAGACACTAGGAGAAGATAAGGAACACACCCATTATCACGAAATCACATTAGGATTCTCTTTTAAACCTGTTCCTTAAAACACTAGTGCTTAGGAAATCTATTGGTGGCAGAAGCACTCAAGGGTAGCTTAGGGTTAGGGTTAGGGTTAGGGTGAGGGTTAGGGTACGGCTTAGGGTACGGGTTCGGTTAGGGCGTAGGGTATGGGTTAGGGTTAGGGTTAGTGTTAGGGTTAGGGCTCGGTTTAGGGTACGGGTTAGGATTAGGGTACGCGTTAGGGTTAGGGTAGGTGTTAGGGTTAGGGTACGCGTTAGGGTGAGGGTAGTTATTAAACCTATCCCACTCTCTAGATAGCCCCTAGCACGTAAAGGAATATTATTTGGTGGTCCAGCCATGGAGAAGAGTTTAGACACTAGGAGAAGATAAGGAACACACCCATTATCAAGAAATCACATTAGGATTCTCTTTTTAACCTGTTCCTTAAAACACTAGTGCTTAGGAAATCTATTGGAGGCAGAAGCCGTCAAGGGTAGCTTAGGTTTAGGGTTAGGGTTAGGGTTAGGGTGAGGGTTAGGGTACGGCTTAGGGTACGGGTTCAGGGAGGGGTTCGGGTAGGGCGTAGGGTATGGGTTAGGGTTAGGGTTAGTGTTAGGGTTCGGGCTCGGTTTAGGGTACGGGTTAGGATTAGGGTACGCGTTAGTGTTAGGGTAGGGGTTAGGGTTAGGTTACGCTTTAGGGTGAGGTTAGTTATTAAACCTATCCCACTCTCTAGATACCCCTTAGCACGTAAAGGAATATTATTTGGGGGTCCAGCCATGGAGAAGAGTTTAGACACTAGGAGAAGATAAGGAGCACACCCATTATCAAGAAATCACATTAGGATTCTCTTTTTAACCTGTACCTTAAAACACTAGTGCTTAGGAAATCTATTGGTGGCAGAAGCACTCAAGGGTAGCTTAGGGTTAGGGTTAGGGTTAGGGTGAGGGTTAGGGTACGGCTTAGGGTACGGGTTCGGTTAGGGCGTAGGGTATGGGTTAGGGTTAGGGTTAGTGTTAGGGTTAGGGCTCGGTTTAGGGTACGGTTTAGGATTAGGGTACGGGTTAGGATTAGTGTACGCGTTAGGGTTAGGGTAGGTGTTAGGGTTAGGGTACGCATTAGGGTGAGGGTAGTTATTAAACCTATCCCACTCTCTAGATACCCCCTAGCACGTAAAGGAATATTATTTGGTGGTCCAGCCATGGAGAAGAGTTTAGACACTAGGAGAAGATAAGGAACACACCCATTATCAAGAAATCACATTAGGATTCTCTTTTTAACCTGTTCCTTAAAACACTAGTACTTAGGAAATCTCTTGGAGGCAGAAGCAGTCAAGGGTAGCTTAGTGTTAGGGTTAGGGTTAGGGTGAGGGTTAGGGTACGGCTTGGGTACGGGTTCGGGGAGGAGTTCGGGTAGGGCGTAGGGTATGGGTTAGGGTTAGGGTTAGGGTTAGTGTTAGGGTTAGGGCTCGTTTTGGGTACGGGTTAGGATTAGGGTACGCGTTAGTGTTAGGGTAGGGGTTAGGGTTAGGGTACGCGATAGGGTGAGGTTAGTTATTAAACCTATCCCACTCTCTAGATACCCCTTAGCACGTAAAGGAATATTATTTGGGGGTCCAGCCATGGAGAAGAGTTTAGACACGAGGAGAAGATAAGGAACACACCCATTATCAACAAATCACATTAGGATCCTCTTTTTAACCTGTTCCTTAAAACACTAGTGCTTAGGAAATCTATTGGAGGCAGAAGCCGTCAAGGGTAGCTTAGGTTTAGGGTTAGGGTTAGGGTTAGGGTGAGGGTTAGGGTACGGCTTAGGGTACGGGTTCAGGGAGGTGTTCGGGTAGGGCGTAGGGTATGGGTTAGGGTTAGGGTTAGTGTTAGGGTTAGGGCTCGGTTTAGGGTACGGGTTAGGATTAGGGTACGCGTTAGGGTTAGGGTAGGTGTTAGGGTTAGGGTACGCGTTAGGGTGAGGGTAGTTATTAAACCTATCCCACTCTCTAGATAGCCCCTAGCACGTAAAGGAATATTATTTGGTGGTCCAGCCATGGAGAAGAGTTTAGACACTAGGAGAAGATAAGGAACACACCCATTATCAAGAAATCACATTAGGATTCTCTTTTTAACCTGTTCCTTAAAACACTAGTGCTTAGGAAATCTATTGGAGGCAGAAGCCGTCAAGGGTAGCTTAGGTTTAGGGTTAGGGTTAGGGTTAGGGTGAGGGTTAGGATACGGCTTAGGGTACGGGTTCAGGGAGGGGTTCGGGTAGGGCGTAGGGTATGGGTTAGGGTTAGGGTTAGTGTTAGGGTTCGGGCTCGGTTTAGGGTATGGGTTAGGATTAGGGTACGCGTTAGTGTTAGGGTAGGGGTTAGGGTTAGGTTACGCTTTAGGGTGAGGTTAGTTATTAAACCTATCCCACTCTCTAGATACCCCTTAGCACGTAAAGGAATATTATTTGGGGGTCCAGCCATGGAGAAGAGTTTAGACACTAGGAGAAGATAAGGAGCACACCCATTATCAAGAAATCACATTAGGATTCTCTTTTTAACCTGTACCTTAAAACACTAGTGCTTAGGAAATCTATTGGTGGCAGAAGCACTCAAGGGTAGCTTAGGGTTAGAGTTAGGGTTAGGGTGAGGGTTAGGGTACGGCTTAGGGTACAGGTTCGGGGAGGGGTTCGCGTAGGGCGTAGGGTATGGGTTAGGGTTAGGGTTAGTGTTAGGGTTAGGGCTCGGTTTAGGGTACGGGTTAGGATTAGGGTACGCGTTAGGGTTAGGGTAGGGGTTAGGGTTAGGGTATGCGATAGGGTGAGGTTAGTTATTAAACCTATCACACTCTCTAGATACCCCTTAGCACGTAAAGGAATATTATTTGTGGGTCCAGCCATGGAGAAGAGTTTAGACACTAGGAGAAGATAAGGAACACACCCATTATCACGAAATCACATTAGGATTCTCTTTTAAACCTGTTCCTTAAAACACTAGTGCTTAGGAAATCTATTGGTGGCAGAAGCACTCAAGGGTAGCTTAGGGTTAGGGTTAGGGTTAGGGTGAGGGTTAGGGTACGGCTTAGGGTACGGGTTCGGTTAGGGCGTAGGGTATGGGTTAGGGTTAGGGTTAGTGTTAGGGTTAGGGCTCGGTTTAGGGTACGGTTTAGGATTAGGGTACGTGTTAGGATTAGTGTACGCGTTAGGGTTAGGGTAGGTGTTAGGGTTAGGGTACGCGTTAGGGTGAGGGTAGTTATTAAACCTATCCCACTCTCTAGATACCCCCTAGCACGTAAAGGAATATTATTTGGTGGTCCAGCCATGGAGAAGAGTTTAGACACTAGGAGAAGATAAGGAACACACCCATTATCAAGAAATCACATTAAGATTCTCTTTTTAACCTGTTCCTTAAAACACTAGTACTTAGGAAATCTCTTGGAGGCAGAAGCAGTCAAGGGTAGCTTAGTGTTAGGGTTAGGGTTAGGGTGAGGGTTAGGGTACGGCTTGGGTACGGGTTCGGGGAGGAGTTCGGGTAGGGCGTAGGGTATGGGTTAGGGTTAGGGTTAGGGTTAGTGTTAGGGTTAGGGCTCGTTTTGGGTACGGGTTAGGATTAGGGTACGCGTTAGTGTTAGGGTAGGGGTTAGGGTTAGGGTACGCGATAGGGTGAGGTTAGTTATTAAACCTATCCCACTCTCTAGATACCCCTTAGCACGTAAAGGAATATTATTTGGGGGTCCAGCCATGGAGAAGAGTTTAGACACGAGGAGAAGATAAGGAACACACCCATTATCAACAAATCACATTAGGATCCTCTTTTTAACCTGTTCCTTAAAACACTAGTGCTTAGGAAATCTATTGGAGGCAGAAGCCGTCAAGGGTAGCTTAGGTTTAGGGTTAGGGTTAGGGTTAGGGTGAGGGTTAGGGTACGGCTTAGGGTACGGGTTCAGGGAGGTGTTCGGGTAGGGCGTAGGGTATGGGTTAGGGTTAGGGTTAGTGTTAGGGTTCGGGCTCGGTTTAGGGTACGGGTTAGGATTAGGGTACGCGTTAGTGTTAGGGTAGGGGTTAGGGTTAGGTTACGCTTTAGGGTGAGGTTAGTTATTAAACCTATCCCACTCTCTAGATACCCCTTAGCACGTAAAGGAATATTATTTGGGGGTCCAGCCATGGAGAAGAGTTTAGACACTAGGAGAAGATAAGGAGCACACCCATTATCAAGAAATCACATTAGGATTCTCTTTTTAACCTGTACCTTAAAACACTAGTGCTTAGGAAATCTATTGGTGGCAGAAGCACTCAAGGGTAGCTTAGGGTTAGAGTTAGGGTTAGGGTGAGGGTTAGGGTACGGCTTAGGGTACAGGTTCGGGGAGGGGTTCGGGTAGGGCGTAGGGTATGGGTTAGGGTTAGGGTTAGGGTTAGTGTTAGGGCTAGGGCTCGGTTTAGGGTACGGGTTAGGATTAGGGTACGCGTTACTCTTAGGGGAGGGGTTAGGGTTAGGGTACGCGATAGGGTGAGGTTAGTTATTAAACCTGTCACACTCTCTAGATACCCCTTAGCACGTAAAGGAATATTATTTGGGGGTCCAGCCATGGAGAAGAGTTTAGACACTAGGAGAAGATAAGGAACACACTCATTATCAAGAAATCACATTAGGATTCTCTTTTTAACCTGTTCCGTAAAACACTAGTGCTTAGGAAATCTATTGGAGGCAGAAGCAGTCAAGGGTAGCTTAGGGTTAGGGTTAGGTTTAGGGTGAGGGTTAGGGTACGGCTTAGGGTATGGGTTCGGGGAGGGGTTCGGGTAGGGCGTAGGGTATGGGTTAGGGTTAGGGTTAGGGTTAGTGTTAGTGTTAGGGCTCGGTTTAGGGTACGGGTTAGGATTAGGGTACGCGTTAGGGTTAGGGTAGGTGTTAGGGTTAGGGTACGCATTAGGGTGAGGGTAGTTATTAAACCTATCCCACTCTCTAGATACCCCCTAGCACGTAAAGGAATATTATTTGGGGGTCCAGCCATGGAGAAGTGTTTAGACACTAGGAGAAGATAAGGAACACACCCATTATCACGAAATCACATTAGGATCCTCTTTTTAACCGGTTCCTTAAAACCCTAGTGCTTAGGAAATCTATTGGAGGCCGAAGCAGTCAAGGGTAGCTTAGGGTTAGGGTTAGGGTTAGGGTGAGGGTTAGAGTATGGCTTAGGTTACGGGTTTCGGGGAGGGGTTCGGGTAGGGCGTAGGGTATGGGTTAGGGTTAGGGTTAGTGTTAGGGTTCGGGCTCGGTTTAGGGTACGGGTTAGGATTAGGGTACGCGTTAGTGTTAGGGTAGGGGTTAGGGTTAGGTTACGCTTTATGGTGAGGTTAGTTATTAAACCTATCCCACTCTCTAGATACCCCTTAGCACGTAAAGGAATATTATTTGGGGGTCCAGCCATGGAGAAGTGTTTAGACACTAGGAGAAATAAGGAGCACACCCATTATCAAGAAATCACATTAGGATTCTCTTTTTAACCTGTACCTTAAAACACTAGTGCTTAGGAAATCTATTGGTGGCAGAAGCACTCAAGGGTAGCTTAGGGTTAGGGTTAGGGTTAGGGTGAGGATTAGGGTACGGCTTAGGGTACGGGTTCGGGGAGGGGTTCGGGTAGGGCGTAGGGTATGGGTTAGGGTTAGGGTTAGGGGTAGTGTTAGGGTTAGGGCTCGGTTTATGGTACGGGTTAGGATTAGGGTACGCATTAGTGTTAGGGTAGGGGTTAGGGTTATGGTACGCACTAGGGTGAGGGTAGTTATTAAACCTATCCCACTCTCTAGATACCCCTTAGCACGTAAAGGAATATTATTTGGGGGTCCAGCCATGGAGAAGAGTTTAGACACTAGGAGAAGATAAGGAACACACCCATTATCAAGAAATCACATTAGGATTCTCTTTTTAACCTGTTCCTTAAAACACTAGTGCTTAGGAAATCTATTGGAGGCAGAAGCAATCAAGGGTAGCTTAGGGTTAGGGTTAGAGTTAGGGTGAGGGTTAGGGTACGGCTTAGGGTACGGGTTCGGGGAGGGGTTCGGGTAGGGCGTAGGGTATGGGTTAGGGTTAGGGTTAGGGTTAGTGTTAGTGTAAGGGCTCGGTTTAGGGTACGGGTTAGGATTAGGGTACGCGTTAGGGTTAGGGTAGCGGTTAGGGTTAGGGTACGCTTTAGGGTGAGAGTAGTTATTAAACCTATCCCACTCTCTAGATACCCCTTAGCACGTAAAGGAATATTATTTGGGGGTCCAGCCATTTAGAAGAGCTTAGACACTAGGAGAAGATAGGGAACACACCCATTATCAAGAAATCACATTAGGATTCTCGTTTTAACCTGTTCCTTAAAACACTAGTGCTTAGGAAATCTATTGGAGGCAGAAGCAGTCAAGGGTAGCTTAGGGTTAGGGTTAGGTTTAGGGTGAGGGTTAGGGTACGGCTTAGGGTACGGGTTCGGGGAGGGGTTCGGGTAGGGCGTAAGGTATGGGTTAGGGTTAGGGTTAGCGCTGGTGTTAGGGTTAGGGCTCGGTTTAGGGTACGGGTTAGGATTATTGTACGCGTTAGGGTTAGGGTAGGGGTTAGGGTTAGGGTACGCGATAGGGTGAGGTTAGTTATTAAACCTATCCCACTCTCTAGATACCCCTTAGCACGTAAAGGAATATTATTTGGGGGTCCAGCCATGGAGAAGAGTTGAGACACGAGGAGAACATAAGGAACACACCCATTATCAAGAAATCACATTAGGATTCTCTTTTTAACCTGTTCCTTAAAACACTAGTGCTTAGGAAATCTATTGGAGGCAGAAGAAGTCAAGGGTAGCTTAGGGTTAGGGTTAGGGTTAGGGTACGGCTTAGGGTTCGGTTTCGGGGAGGGGTTCGGGTAGGGCGTAGTGTATGGGTTAGGGTTAGGGTTAGGGTTAGTGTTAGGGTTAGGGCTCGGTTTAGGGTACGGGTTAGGATTAGGGTACGCGTTAGGGTTAGGGTAGGGGTTAGGGTTAGGGTATGCGATAGGGTGAGGTTAGTTATTAAACCTATCACACTCTCTAGATACCCCTTAGCACGTAAAGGAATATTATTTGTGGGTCCAGCCATGGAGAAGAGTTTAGACACTAGGAGAAGATAAGGAACACACCCATTATCACGAAATCACATTAGGATTCTCTTTTTAACCTGTTCCTTAAAACACTAGTGCTTAGGAAATCTATTGGTGGCAGAAGCACTCAAGGGTAGCTTAGGGTTAGGGTTAGGGTTAGGGTGAGGGTTAGGGTACGGCTTAGGGTACGGGTTCGGGTAGGGCGTAGGGTATGGGTTAGGGTTAGGGTTAGTGTTAGGGTTAGGGCTCGGTTTAGGGTACGGGTTAGGATTAGGGTACGCGTTAGGGTTAGGGTAGGTGTTAGGGTTAGGGTACGCGTTAGGGTGAGGGTAGTTATTAAACCTATCCCACTCTCTAGATAGCCCCTAGCACGTAAAGGAATATTATTTGGTGGTCCAGCCATGGAGAAGAGTTTAGACACTAGGAGAAGATAAGGAACACACCCATTATCAAGAAATCACATTAGGATTCTCTTTTTAACCTGTTCCTTAAAACACTAGTGCTTAGGAAATCTATTGGAGGCAGAAGCCGTCAAGGGTAGCTTAGGTTTAGGGTTAGGGTTAGGGTTAGGGTGAGGGTTAGGGTACGGCTTAGGGTACGGGTTCAGGGAGGGGTTCGGGTAGGGCGTAGGGTATGGGTTAGGGTTAGGGTTAGTGTTAGGGTTCGGGCTCGGTTTAGGGTACGGGTTAGGATTAGGTTACGCGTTAGTGTTAGGGTAGGGGTTAGGGTTAGGTTACGCTTTAGGGTGAGGTTAGTTATTAAACCTATCCCACTCTCTAGATACCCCTTAGCACGTAAAGGAATATTATTTGGGGGTCCAGCCATGGAGAAGAGTTTAGACACTAGGAGAAGATAAGGAGCACACCCATTATCAAGAAATCACATTAGGATTCTCTTTTTAACCTGTACCTTAAAACACTAGTGCTTAGGAAATCTATTGGTGGCAGAAGCACTCAAGGGTAGCTTAGGGTTAGAGTTAGGGTTAGGGTGAGGGTTAGGGTACGGCTTAGGGTACAGGTTCGGGGAGGGGTTCGGGTAGGGCGTAGGGTATGGGTTAGGGTTAGGGTTAGGGTTAGTGTTAGGGTTAGGGCTCGGTTTAGGGTACGGGTTAGGATTAGGGTACGCGTTAGGGTTAGGGTAGGGGTTAGGGTTAGGGTATGCGATAGGGTGAGGTTAGTTATTAAACCTATCACACTCTCTAGATACCCCTTAGCACGTAAAGGAATATTATTTGTGGGTCCAGCCATGGAGAAGAGTTTGGACACTAGGAGAAGATAAGGAACACACCCATTATCACGAAATCACATTAGGATTCTCTTTTAAACCTGTTCCTTAAAACACTAGTGCTTAGGAAATCTATTGGTGGCAGAAGCACTCAAGGGTAGCTTAGGGTTAGGGTTAGGGTTAGGGTGAGGGTTAGGGTACGGCTTAGGGTACGGGTTCGGGTAGGGCGTAGGGTATGGGTTAGGGTTAGGGTTAGTGTTAGGGTTAGGGCTCGGTTTAGGGTACGGTTTAGGATTAGGGTACGGGTTAGGATTAGTGTACGCGTTAGGGTTAGGGTAGGTGTTAGGGTTAGGGTACGCGTTAGGGTGAGGGTAGTTATTAAACCTATCCCACTCTCTAGATACCCCCTAGCACGTAAAGGAATATTATTTGGTGGTCCAGCCATGGAGAAGAGTTTAGACACTAGGAGAAGATAAGGAACACACCCATTATCAAGAAATCACATTAGGATTCTCTTTTTAACCTGTTCCTTAAAACACTAGTACTTAGGAAATCTCTTGGAGGCAGAAGCAGTCAAGGGTAGCTTAGTGTTAGGGTTAGGGTTAGGGTGAGGGTTAGGGTACGGCTTGGGTACGGGTTCGGGGAGGAGTTCGGGTAGGGCGTAGGGTATGGGTTAGGGTTAGGGTTAGGGTTAGTGTTAGGGTTAGGGCTCGTTTTGGGTACGGGTTAGGATTAGGGTACGCGTTAGTGTTAGGGTAGGGGTTAGGGTTAGGGTACGCGATAGGGTGAGGTTAGTTATTAAACCTATCCCACTCTCTAGATACCCCTTAGCACGTAAAGGAATATTATTTGGGGGTCCAGCCATGGAGAAGAGTTTAGACACGAGGAGAAGATAAGGAACACACCCATTATCAACAAATCACATTAGGATCCTCTTTTTAACCTGTTCCTTAAAACACTAGTGCTTAGGAAATCTATTGGAGGCAGAAGCCGTCAAGGGTAGCTTAGGTTTAGGGTTAGGGTTAGGGTTAGGGTGAGGGTTAGGGTACGGCTTAGGGTACGGGTTCAGGGAGGGGTTCGGGTAGGGCGTAGGGTATGGGTTAGGGTTAGGGTTAGTGTTAGGGTTCGGGCTCGGTTTAGGGTACGGGTTAGGATTAGGGTACGCGTTAGTGTTAGGGTAGGGGTTAGGGTTAGGTTACGCTTTAGGGTGAGGTTAGTTATTAAACCTATCCCACTCTCTAGATACCCCTTAGCACGTAAAGGAATATTATTTGGGGGTCCAGCCATGGAGAAGAGTTTAGACACTAGGAGAAGATAAGGAGCACACCCATTATCAAGAAATCACATTAGGATTCTCTTTTTAACCTGTACCTTAAAACACTAGTGCTTAGGAAATCTATTGGTGGCAGAAGCACTCAAGGGTAGCTTAGGGTTAGAGTTAGGGTTAGGGTGAGGGTTAGGGTACGGCTTAGGGTACAGGTTCGGGGAGGGGTTCGGGTAGGGCGTAGGGTATGGGTTAGGGTTAGGGTTAGGGTTAGTGTTAGGGTTAGGGCTCGGTTTAAGGTACGGGTTAGGATTAGGGTACGCGTTAGGGTTAGGGTAGGGGTTAGGATTAGGGTATGCGATAGGGTGAGGTTAGTTATTAAACCTATCACACTCTCTAGATACCCCTTAGCACGTAAAGGAATATTATTTGTGGGTCCAGCCATGGAGAAGAGTTTAGACACTAGGAGAAGATAAGGAACACACCCATTATCACGAAATCACATTAGGATTCTCTTTTAAACCTGTTCCTTAAAACACTAGTGCTTAGGAAATCTATTGGTGGCAGAAGCACTCAAGGGTAGCTTAGGGTTAGGGTTAGGGTTAGGGTGAGGGTTAGGGTACGGCTGAGGGTACGGGTTCGGGTAGGGCGTAGGGTATGGGTTAGGGTTAGGGTTAGTGTTAGGGTTAGGGCTCGGTTTAGGGTACGGGTTAGGATTAGGGTACGCGTTAGTGTTAGGGTAGGGGTTAGGGTTAGGTTACGCTTTATGGTGAGGTTAGTTATTAAACCTATCCCACTCTCTAGATACCCCTTAGCACGTAAAGGAATATTATTTGGGGGTCCAGCCATGGAGAAGAGTTTAGACACTAGGAGAAATAAGGAGCACACCCATTATCAAGAAATCACATTAGGATTCTCTTTTTAACCTGTACCTTAAAACACTAGTGCTTAGGAAATCTATTGGTGGCAGAAGCACTCAAGGGTAGCTTAGGGTTAGGGTTAGGGTTAGGGTGAGGATTAGGGTACGGCTTAGGGTACGGGTTCGGGGAGGGGTTCGGGTAGGGCGTAGGGTATGGGTTAGGGTTAGGGTTAGGGCTAGTGTTAGGGTTAGGGCTCGGTTTAGGGTACGGGTTAGGATTAGGGTACGCATTAGTGTTAGGGTAGGGGTTAGGGTTAGGGTACGCGATAGGGTGAGGTTAGTTATTAAACCTATCCCACTCTCTAGATACCCCTTAGCACGTAAAGGAATATTATTTGGGGGTCCAGCCATGGAGAAGAGTTTAGACACGAGGAGAACATAAGGAACACACCCATTATCAAGAAATCACATTAGGATTCTCTTTTTAACCTGTTCCTTAAAACACTAGTGCTTAGGAAATCTATTCGAGGCAGAAGAAGTCAAGGGTAGCTTAGGGTTAGGGTTAGGGTTAGGGTACGGCTTAGGGTTCGGTTTCGGGGAGGGGTTCGGGTAGGGCGTAGTGTATGGGTTAGGGTTAGGGTTAGGGTTAGTGTTAGGGTTAGGGCTCGGTTTAGGGTACGGGTTAGGATTAGGGTACGCGTTAGGGTTAGGGTAGGGGTTAGGGTTAGGGTATGCGATAGGGTGAGGTTAGTTATTAAACCTATCACACTCTCTAGATACCCCTTAGCACGTAAAGGAATATTATTTGTGGGTCCAGCCATGGAGAAGAGTTTAGACACTAGGAGAAGATAAGGAACACACCCATTATCACGAAATCACATTAGGATTCTCTTTTTAACCTGTTCCTTAAAACACTAGTGCTTAGGAAATCTATTGGTGGCAGAAGCACTCAAGGGTAGCTTAGGGTTAGGGTTAGGGTGAGGGTGAGGGTTAGGGTACGGCTTAGGGTACGGGTTCGGGTAGGGCGTAGGGTATGGGTTAGGGTTAGGGTTAGTGTTAGGGTTAGGGCTCGGTTTAGGGTACGGGTTAGGATTAGGGTACGCGTTAGGTTTAGGGTAGGTGTTAGGGTTAGGGTACGCGTTAGGGTGAGGGTAGTTATTAAACCTATCCCACTCTCTAGATAGCCCCTAGCACGTAAAGGAATATTATTTGGTGGTCCAGCCATGGAGAAGAGTTTAGACACTAGGAGAAGATAAGGAACACACCCATTATCAAGAAATCACATTAGGATTCTCTTTTTAACCTGTTCCTTAAAACACTAGTACTTAGGAAATCTCTTGGAGGCAGAAGCAGTCAAGGGTAGCTTAGTGTTAGGGTTAGGGTTAGGGTGAAGGTTAGGGTACGGCTTAGGGTACGGGTTCGGGGAGGGGTTCGGGTAGGGCGTAGGGTATGGGTTAGGGTTAGGGTTAGGGTTAGTGTTAGGGTTAGGGCTCGGTTTAGGGTACGGGTTAGGATTAGGGTACGCGTTAGTGTTAGGGTAGGGGTTAGGGTTAGGGTACGCGATAGGGTGAAGTTAGTTATTAAACCTATCCCACTCTCTAGATACCCCTTAGCACGTAAAGGAATATTATTTGGGGGTCCAGCCATGGAGAAGAGTTTAGACACGAGGAGAAGATAAGGAGCACACCCATTATCAAGAAATCACATTAGGATCCTCTTTTTAACCTGTTCCTTAAAACACTAGTGCTTAGGAAATCTATTGGAGGCAGAAGCCGTCAAGGGTAGCTTAGGTTTAGGGTTAGGGTTAGGGTTAGGGTGAGGGTTAGGGTACGGCTTAGGGTACGGGTTCAGGGAGGGGTTCGGGTAGGGCGTAGGGTATGGGTTAGGGTTAGGGTTAGTGTTAGGGTTTGGGCTCGGTTTAGGGTACGGGTTAGGATTAGGGTACGCGTTAGTGTTAGGGTAGGGGTTAGGGTTAGGTTACGCTTTAGGGTGAGGTTAGTTATTAAACCTATCCCACTCTCTAGATACCCCTTAGCACGTAAAGGAATATTATTTGGGGGTCCAGCCATGGAGAAGAGTTTAGACACTAGGAGAAGATAAGGAGCACACCCATTATCAAGAAATCACATTAGGATTCTCTTTTTAACCTGTACCTTAAAACACTAGTGCTTAGGAAATCTATTGGTGGCAGAAGCACTCAAGGGTAGCTTAGGGTTAGAGTTAGGGTTAGGGTGAGGGTTAGGGTACGGCTTAGGGTACAGGTTCGGGGAGGGGTTCGGGTAGGGCGTAGGGTATGGGTTAGGGTTAGGGTTAGGGTTAGTGTTAGGGTTAGGGCTCGGTTTAGGGTACGGGTTAGGATTAGGGTACGCGTTAGGGTTAGGGTAGGGGTTAGGGTTAGGGTATGCGATAGGGTGAGGTTAGTTATTAAACCTATCACACTCTCTAGATACCCCTTAGCACGTAAAGGAATATTATTTGTGGGTCCAGCCATGGAGAAGAGTTTAGACACTAGGAGAAGATAAGGAACACACCCATTATCACGAAATCACATTAGGATTCTCTTTTAAACCTGTTCCTTAAAACACTAGTGCTTAGGAAATCTATTGGTGGCAGAAGCACTCAAGGGTAGCTTAGGGTTAGGGTTAGGGTTAGGGTGAGGGTTAGGGTACGGCTTAGGGTACGGGTTCGGGTAGGGCGTAGGGTATGGGTTAGGGTTAGGGTTAGTGTTAGGGTTAGGGCTCGGTTTAGGGTACTGTTTAGGATTAGGGTACGGGTTAGGATTAGTGTACGCGTTAGGGTTAGGGTAGGTGTTAAGGTTAGGGTACGCGTTAGGGTGAGGGTAGTTATTAAACCTATCCCACTCTCTAGATACCCCCTAGCACGTAAAGGAATATTATTTGGTGGTCCAGCCATGGAGAAGAGTTTAGACACTAGGAGAAGATAAGGAACACACCCATTATCAAGAAATCACATTAGGATTCTCTTTTTAACCTGTTCCTTAAAACACTAGTACTTAGGAAATCTCTTGGAGGCAGAAGCAGTCAAGGGTAGCTTAGTGTTAGGGTTAGGGTTAGGGTGAGGGTTAGGGTACGGCTTGGGTACGGGTTCGGGGAGGAGTTCGGGTAGGGCGTAGGGTATGGGTTAGGGTTAGGGTTAGGGTTAGTGTTAGGGTTAGGGCTCGTTTTGGGTACGGGTTAGGATTAGGGTACGCGTTAGTGTTAGGGTAGGGGTTAGGGTTAGGGTACGCGATAGGGTGAGGTTAGTTATTAAACCTATCCCACTCTCTAGATACCCCTTAGCACGTAAAGGAATATTATTTGGGGGTCCAGCCATGGAGAAGAGTTTAGACACGAGGAGAACATAAGGAACACACCCATTATCAACAAATCACATTAGGATCCTCTTTTTAACCTGTTCCTTAAAACACTAGTGCTTAGGAAATCTATTGGAGGCAGAAGCCGTCAAGGGTAGCTTAGGTTTAGGGTTAGGGTTAGGGTTAGGGTGAGGGTTAGGGTACGGCTTAGGGTACGGGTTCAGGGAGGGGTTCGGGTAGGGCGTAGGGTATGGGTTAGGGTTAGGGTTAGTGTTAGGGTTCGGGCTCGGTTTAGGGTACGGGTTAGGATTAGGGTACGCGTTAGTGTTAGGGTAGGGGTTAGGGTTAGGTTACGCTTTAGGGTGAGGTTAGTTATTAAACCTATCCCACTCTCTAGATACCCCTTAGCACGTAAAGGAATATTATTTGGGGGTCCAGCCATGGAGAAGAGTTTAGACACTAGGAGAAGATAAGGAGCACACCCATTATCAAGAAATCACATTAGGATTCTCTTTTTAACCTGTACCTTAAAACACTAGTGCTTAGGAAATCTATTGGTGGCAGAAGCACTCAAGGGTAGCTTAGGGTTAGAGTTAGGGTTAGGGTGAGGGTTAGGGTACGGCTTAGGGTACAAGGTTCGGGGAGGGGTTCGGGTAGGGCGTAGGGTATGGGTTAGGGTTAGGGTTAGGGTTAGTGTTAGGGTTAGGGCTCGGTTTAGGGTAACGGGTTAGGATTAGGGTACGCGTTAGGGTTAGGGTAGGGGTTAGGATTAGGGTATGCGATAGGGTGAGGTTAGTTATTAAACCTATCACACTCTCTAGATACCCCTTAGCACGTAAAGGAATATTATTTGTGGGTCCAGCCATGGAGAAGAGTTTAGACACTAGGAGAAGATAAGGAACACACCCATTATCACGAAATCACATTAGGATTCTCTTTTAATCCTGTTCCTTAAAACACTAGTGCTTAGGAAATCTATTGGTGGCAGAAGCACTCAAGGGTAGCTTAGGGTTAGGGTTAGGGTTAGGGTGAGGGTTAGGGTACGGCTGAGGGTACGGGTTCGGGTAGGGCGTAGGGTATGGGTTAGGGTTAGGGTTAGTGTTAGGGTTAGGGCTCGGTTTAGGGTACGGGTTAGGATTAGGGTACGCGTTAGTGTTAGGGTAGGGGTTAGGGTTAGGTTACGCTTTATGGTGAGGTTAGTTATTAAACCTATCCCACTCTCTAGATACCCCTTAGCACGTAAAGGAATATTATTTGGGGGTCCAGCCATGGAGAAGAGTTTAGACACTAGGAGAAATAAGGAGCACACCCATTATCAAGAAATCACATTAGGATTCTCTTTTTAACCTGTACCTTAAAACACTAGTGCTTAGGAAATCTATTGGTGGCAGAAGCACTCAAGGGTAGCTTAGGGTTAGGGTTAGGGTTAGGGTGAGGATTAGGGTACGGCTTAGGGTACGGGTTCGGGGAGGGGTTCGGGTAGGGCGTAGGGTATGGGTTAGGGTTAGGGTTAGGGCTAGTGTTAGGGTTAGGGCTCGGTTTAGGGTACGGGTTAGGATTAGGGTACGCATTAGTGTTAGGGTAGGGGTTAGGGTTAGGGTACGCGATAGGGTGAGGTTAGTTATTAAACCTATCCCACTCTCTAGATACCCCTTAGCACGTAAAGGAATATTATTTGGGGGTCCAGCCATGGAGAAGAGTTTAGACACGAGGAGAACATAAGGAACACACCCATTATCAAGAAATCACATTAGGATTCTCTTTTTAACCTGTTCCTTAAAACACTAGTGCTTAGGAAATCTATTCGAGGCAGAAGAAGTCAAGGGTAGCTTAGGGTTAGGGTTAGGGTTAGGGTACGGCTTAGGGTTCGGTTTCGGGGAGGGGTTCGGGTAGGGCGTAGTGTATGGGTTAGGGTTAGGGTTAGGGTTAGTGTTAGGGTTAGGGCTCGGTTTAGGGTACGGGTTAGGATTAGGGTACGCGTTAGGGTTAGGGTAGGGGTTAGGGTTAGGGTATGCGATAGGGTGAGGTTAGTTATTAAACCTATCACACTCTCTAGATACCCCTTAGCACGTAAAGGAATATTATTTGTGGGTCCAGCCATGGAGAAGAGTTTAGACACTAGGAGAAGATAAGGAACACACCCATTATCACGAAATCACATTAGGATTCTCTTTTTAACCTGTTCCTTAAAACACTAGTGCTTAGGAAATCTATTGGTGGCAGAAGCACTCAAGGGTAGCTTAGGGTTAGGGTTAGGGTGAGGGTGAGGGTTAGGGTACGGCTTAGGGTACGGGTTCGGGTAGGGCGTAGGGTATGGGTTAGGGTTAGGGTTAGTGTTAGGGTTAGGGCTCGGTTTAGGGTACGGGTTAGGATTAGGGTACGCGTTAGGTTTAGGGTAGGTGTTAGGGTTAGGGTACGCGTTAGGGTGAGGGTAGTTATTAAACCTATCCCACTCTCTAGATAGCCCCTAGCACGTAAAGGAATATTATTTGGTGGTCCAGCCATGGAGAAGAGTTTAGACACTAGGAGAAGATAAGGAACACACCCATTATCAAGAAATCACATTAGGATTCTCTTTTTAACCTGTTCCTTAAAACACTAGTACTTAGGAAATCTCTTGGAGGCAGAAGCAGTCAAGGGTAGCTTAGTGTTAGGGTTAGGGTTAGGGTGAAGGTTAGGGTACGGCTTAGGGTACGGGTTCGGGGAGGGGTTCGGGTAGGGCGTAGGGTATGGGTTAGGGTTAGGGTTAGGGTTAGTGTTAGGGTTAGGGCTCGGTTTAGGGTACGGGTTAGGATTAGGGTACGCGTTAGTGTTAGGGTAGGGGTTAGGGTTAGGGTACGCGATAGGGTGAAGTTAGTTATTAAACCTATCCCACTCTCTAGATACCCCTTAGCACGTAAAGGAATATTATTTGGGGGTCCAGCCATGGAGAAGAGTTTAGACACGAGGAGAAGATAAGGAGCACACCCATTATCAAGAAATCACATTAGGATCCTCTTTTTAACCTGTTCCTTAAAACACTAGTGCTTAGGAAATCTATTGGAGGCAGAAGCCGTCAAGGGTAGCTTAGGTTTAGGGTTAGGGTTAGGGTTAGGGTGAGGGTTAGGGTACGGCTTAGGGTACGGGTTCAGGGAGGGGTTCGGGTAGGGCGTAGGGTATGGGTTAGGGTTAGGGTTAGTGTTAGGGTTTGGGCTCGGTTTAGGGTACGGGTTAGGATTAGGGTACGCGTTAGTGTTAGGGTAGGGGTTAGGGTTAGGTTACGCTTTAGGGTGAGGTTAGTTATTAAACCTATCCCACTCTCTAGATACCCCTTAGCACGTAAAGGAATATTATTTGGGGGTCCAGCCATGGAGAAGAGTTTAGACACTAGGAGAAGATAAGGAGCACACCCATTATCAAGAAATCACATTAGGATTCTCTTTTTAACCTGTACCTTAAAACACTAGTGCTTAGGAAATCTATTGGTGGCAGAAGCACTCAAGGGTAGCTTAGGGTTAGAGTTAGGGTTAGGGTGAGGGTTAGGGTACGGCTTAGGGTACAGGTTCGGGGAGGGGTTCGGGTAGGGCGTAGGGTATGGGTTAGGGTTAGGGTTAGGGTTAGTGTTAGGGTTAGGGCTCGGTTTAGGGTACGGGTTAGGATTAGGGTACGCGTTAGGGTTAGGGTAGGGGTTAGGGTTAGGGTATGCGATAGGGTGAGGTTAGTTATTAAACCTATCACACTCTCTAGATACCCCTTAGCACGTAAAGGAATATTATTTGTGGGTCCAGCCATGGAGAAGAGTTTAGACACTAGGAGAAGATAAGGAACACACCCATTATCACGAAATCACATTAGGATTCTCTTTTAAACCTGTTCCTTAAAACACTAGTGCTTAGGAAATCTATTGGTGGCAGAAGCACTCAAGGGTAGCTTAGGGTTAGGGTTAGGGTTAGGGTGAGGGTTAGGGTACGGCTTAGGGTACGGGTTCGGGTAGGGCGTAGGGTATGGGTTAGGGTTAGGGTTAGTGTTAGGGTTAGGGCTCGGTTTAGGGTACTGTTTAGGATTAGGGTACGGGTTAGGATTAGTGTACGCGTTAGGGTTAGGGTAGGTGTTAAGGTTAGGGTACGCGTTAGGGTGAGGGTAGTTATTAAACCTATCCCACTCTCTAGATACCCCCTAGCACGTAAAGGAATATTATTTGGTGGTCCGGCCATGGAGAAGAGTTTAGACACTAGGAGAAGATAAGGAACACACCCATTATCAAGAAATCACATTAGGATTCTCTTTTTAACCTGTTCCTTAAAACACTAGTACTTAGGAAATCTCTTGGAGGCAGAAGCAGTCAAGGGTAGCTTAGTGTTAGGGTTAGGGTTAGGGTGAGGGTTAGGGTACGGCTTGGGTACGGGTTCGGGGAGGAGTTCGGGTAGGGCGTAGGGTATGGGTTAGGGTTAGGGTTAGGGTTAGTGTTAGGGTTAGGGCTCGTTTTGGGTACGGGTTAGGATTAGGGTACGCGTTAGTGTTAGGGTAGGGGTTAGGGTTAGGGTACGCGATAGGGTGAGGTTAGTTATTAAACCTATCCCACTCTCTAGATACCCCTTAGCACGTAAAGGAATATTATTTGGGGGTCCAGCCATGGAGAAGAGTTTAGACACGAGGAGAACATAAGGAACACACCCATTATCAACAAATCACATTAGGATCCTCTTTTTAACCTGTTCCTTAAAACACTAGTGCTTAGGAAATCTATTGGAGGCAGAAGCCGTCAAGGGTAGCTTAGGTTTAGGGTTAGGGTTAGGGTTAGGGTGAGGGTTAGGGTACGGCTTAGGGTACGGGTTCAGGGAGGGGTTCGGGTAGGGCGTAGGGTATGGGTTAGGGTTAGGGTTAGTGTTAGGGTTCGGGCTCGGTTTAGGGTACGGGTTAGGATTAGGGTACGCGTTAGTGTTAGGGTAGGGGTTAGGGTTAGGTTACGCTTTAGGGTGAGGTTAGTTATTAAACCTATCCCACTCTCTAGATACCCCTTAGCACGTAAAGGAATATTATTTGGGGGTCCAGCCATGGAGAAGAGTTTAGACACTAGGAGAAGATAAGGAGCACACCCATTATCAAGAAATCACATTAGGATTCTCTTTTTAACCTGTACCTTAAAACACTAGTGCTTAGGAAATCTATTGGTGGCAGAAGCACTCAAGGGTAGCTTAGGGTTAGAGTTAGGGTTAGGGTGAGGGTTAGGGTACGGCTTAGGGTACAGGTTCGGGGAGGGGTTCGGGTAGGGCGTAGGGTATGGGTTAGGGTTAGGGTTAGGGTTAGTTTTAGGGTTAGGGCTCGGTTTAGGGTACGGGTTAGGATTAGGGTACGCGTTAGTGTTAGGGTAGGGGTTAGGGTTAGGTTACGCTTTAGGGTGAGGTTAGTTATTAAACCTATCCCACTCTCTATATACCCCTTAGCACGTAAAGGAATATTATTTGGGGGTCCAGCCATGGAGAAGAGTTTAGACACTAGGAGAAGATAAGGAGCACACCCATTATCAAGAAATCACATTAGGATTCTCTTTTTAACCTGTACCTTAAAACACTAGTGCTTAGGAAATCTATTGGTGGCAGAAGCACTCAAGGGTAGCTTAGGGTTAGAGTTAGGGTTAGGGTGAGGGTTAGGGTACGGCTTAGGGTACAGGTTCGGGGAGGGGTTCGGGTAGGGCGTAGGGTATGGGTTAGGGTTAGGGTTAGGGTTAGTGTTAGGGTTAGGGCTCGGTTTAGGGTACGGGTTAGGATTAGGGTACGCGTTAGGGTTAGGGTAGGGGTTAGGGTTAGGGTATGCGATAGGGTGAGGTTAGTTATTAAACCTATCACACTCTCTAGATACCCCTTAGCACGTAAAGGAATATTATTTGTGGGTCCAGCCATGGAGAAGAGTTTAGACACTAGGAGAAGATAAGGAACACACCCATTATCACGAAATCACATTAGGATTCTCTTTTAACCCTGTTCCTTAAAACACTAGTGCTTAGGAAATCTATTGGTGGCAGAAGCACTCAAGGGTAGCTTAGGGTTAGGGTTAGGGTTAGGGTGAGGGTTAGGGTACGGCTTAGGGTACGGGTTCGGGTAGGGCGTAGGGTGTGGGTTAGGGTTAGGGTTAGTGTTAGGGTTAGGGCTCGGTTTAGGGTACTGTTTAGGATTAGGGTACGGGTTAGGATTAGTGTACGCGTTAGGGTTAGGGTAGGTGTTAAGGTTAGGGTACGCGTTAGGGTGAGGGTAGTTATTAAACCTATCCCACTCTCTAGATACCCCCTAGCACGTAAAGGAATATTATTTGGTGGTCCAGCCATGGAGAAGAGTTTAGACACTAGGAGAAGATAAGGAACACACCCATTATCAAGAAATCACATTAGGATTCTCTTTTTAACCTGTTCCTTAAAACACTAGTACTTAGGAAATCTCTTGGAGGCAGAAGCAGTCAAGGGTAGCTTAGTGTTAGGGTTAGGGTTAGGGTGAGGGTTAGGGTACGGCTTGGGTACGGGTTCGGGGAGGAGTTCGGGTAGGGCGTAGGGTATGGGTTAGGGTTAGGGTTAGGGTTAGTGTTAGGGTTAGGGCTCGTTTTGGGTACGGGTTAGGATTAGGGTACGCGTTAGTGTTAGGGTAGGGGTTAGGGTTAGGGTACGCGATAGGGTGAGGTTAGTTATTAAACCTATCCCACTCTCTAGATACCCCTTAGCACGTAAAGGAATATTATTTGGGGGTCGAGCCATGGAGAAGAGTTTAGACACGAGGAGAAGATAAGGAACACACCCATTATCAACAAATCACATTAGGATCCTCTTTTTAACCTGTTCCTTAAAACACTAGTGCTTAGGAAATCTATTGGAGGCAGAAGCCGTCAAGGGTAGCTTAGGTTTAGGGTTAGGGTTAGGGTTAGGGTGAGGGTTAGGGTACGGCTTAGGGTACGGGTTCAGGGAGGGGTTCGGGTAGGGCGTAGGGTATGGGTTAAGGTTAGGGTTAGTGTTAGGGTTCGGGCTCGGTTTAGGGTACGGGTTAGGATTAGGGTACGCGTTAGTGTTAGGGTAGGGGTTAGGGTTAGGTTACGCTTTAGGGTGAGGTTAGTTATTAAACCTATCCCACTCTCTAGATACCCCTTAGCACGTAAAGGAATATTATTTGGGGGTCCAGCCATGGAGAAGAGTTTAGACACTAGGAGAAGATAAGGAGCACACCCATTATCAAGAAATCACATTAGGATTCTCTTTTTAACCTGTACCTTAAAACACTAGTGCTTAGGAAATCTATTGGTGGCAGAAGCACTCAAGGGTAGCTTAGGGTTAGAGTTAGGGTTAGGGTGAGGGTTAGGGTACGGCTTAGGGTACAGGTTCGGGGAGGGGTTCGGGTAGGGCGTAGGGTATGGGTTAGGGTTAGGGTTAGGGTTAGTTTTAGGGTTAGGGCTCGGTTTAGGGTACGGGTTAGGATTAGGGTACGCGTTAGTGTTAGGGTAGGGGTTAGGGTTAGGTTACGCTTTAGGGTGAGGTTAGTTATTAAACCTATCCCACTCTCTATATACCCCTTAGCACGTAAAGGAATATTATTTGGGGGTCCAGCCATGGAGAAGAGTTTAGACACTAGGAGAAGATAAGGAGCACACCCATTATCAAGAAATCACATTAGGATTCTCTTTTTAACCTGTACCTTAAAACACTAGTGCTTAGGAAATCTATTGGTGGCAGAAGCACTCAAGGGTAGCTTAGGGTTAGAGTTAGGGTTAGGGTGAGGGTTAGGGTACGGCTTAGGGTACAGGTTCGGGGAGGGGTTCGGGTAGGGCGTAGGGTATGGGTTAGGGTTAGGGTTAGGGTTAGTGTTAGGGTTAGGGCTCGGTTTAGGGTACGGGTTAGGATTAGGGTACGCGTTAGGGTTAGGGTAGGGGTTAGGGTTATGGTATGCGATAGGGTGAGGTTAGTTATTAAACCTATCACACTCTCTAGATACCCCTTAGCACGTAAAGGAATATTATTTGTGGGTCCAGCCATGGAGAAGAGTTTAGGCACTAGGAGAAGATAAGGAACACACCCATTATCACGAAATCACATTAGGATTCTCTTTTAAACCTGTTCCTTAAAACACTAGTGCTTAGGAAATCTATTGGTGGCAGAAGCACTCAAGGGTAGCTTAGGGTTAGGGTTAGGGTTAGGGTGAGGGTTAGGGTACGGCTTAGGGTACGGGTTCGGATAGGGCGTAGGGTATGGGTTAGGGTTAGGGTTAGTGTTAGGGTTAGGGCTCGGTTTAGGGTACTGTTTAGGATTAGGGTACGGGTTAGGATTAGTGTACGCGTTAGGGTTAGGGTAGGTGTTAAGGTTAGGGTACGCGTTAGGGTGAGGGTAGTTATTAAACCTATCCCACTCTCTAGATACCCCCTAGCACGTAAAGGAATATTATTTGGTGGTCCAGCCATGGAGAAGAGTTTAGACACTAGGAGAAGATAAGGAACACACCCATTATCAAGAAATCACATTAGGATTCTCTTTTTAACCTGTTCCTTAAAACACTAGTACTTAGGAAATCTCTTGGAGGCAGAAGCAGTCAAGGGTAGCTTAGTGTTAGGGTTAGGGTTAGGGTGAGGGTTAGGGTACGGCTTGGGTACGGGTTCGGGGAGGAGTTCGGGTAGGGCGTAGGGTATGGGTTAGGGTTAGGGTTAGGGTTAGTGTTAGGGTTAGGGCTCGTTTTGGGTACGGGTTAGGATTAGGGTACGCGTTAGTGTTAGGGTAGGGGTTAGGGTTAGGGTACGCGATAGGGTGAGGTTAGTTATTAAACCTATCCCACTCTCTAGATACCCCTTAGCACGTAAAGGAATATTATTTGGGGGTCCAGCCATGGAGAAGAGTTTAGACACGAGGAGAAGATAAGGAACACACCCATTATCAACAAATCACATTAGGATCCTCTTTTTAACCTGTTCCTTAAAACACTAGTGCTTAGGAAATCTATTGGAGGCAGAAGCCGTCAAGGGTAGCTTAGGTTTAGGGTTAGGGTTAGGGTTAGGGTGAGGGTTAGGGTACGGCTTAGGGTACGGGTTCAGGGAGGGGTTCGGGTAGGGCGTAGGGTATGGGTTAGGGTTAGGGTTAGTGTTAGGGTTCGGGCTCGGTTTAGGGTACGGGTTAGGATTAGGGTACGCGTTAGTGTTAGGGTAGGGGTTAGGGTTAGGTTACGCTTTAGGGTGAGGTTAGTTATTAAACCTATCCCACTCTCTAGATACCCCTTAGCACGTAAAGGAATATTATTTGGGGGTCCAGCCATGGAGAAGAGTTTAGACACTAGGAGAAGATAAGGAGCACACCCATTATCAAGAAATCACATTAGGATTCTCTTTTTAACCTGTACCTTAAAACACTAGTGCTTAGGAAATCTATTGGTGGCAGAAGCACTCAAGGGTAGCTTAGGGTTAGAGTTAGGGTTAGGGTGAGGGTTAGGGTACGGGTTCAGGGAGGGGTTCGGGTAGGGCGTAGGGTATGGGTTAGGGTTAGGGTTAGTGTTAGGGTTCGGGCTCGGTTTAGGGTACGGGTTAGGATTAGGGTACGCGTTAGTGTTAGGGTAGGGGTTAGGGTTAGGTTACGCTTTAGGGTGAGGTTAGTTATTAAACCTATCCCACTCTCTAGATACCCCTTAGCACGTAAAGGAATATTATTTGGGGGTCCAGCCATGGAGAAGAGTTTAGACACTAGGAGAAGATAAGGAGCACACCCATTATCAAGAAATCACATTAGGATTCTCTTTTTAACCTGTACCTTAAAACACTAGTGCTTAGGAAATCTATTGGTGGCAGAAGCACTCAAGGGTAGCTTAGGGTTAGAGTTAGGGTTAGGGTGAGGGTTAGGGTACGGCTTAGGGTACAGGTTCGGGGAGGGGTTCGGGTAGGGCGTAGGGTATGGGTTAGGGTTAGGGTTAGGGTTAGTTTTAGGGTTAGGGCTCGGTTTAGGGTACGGGTTAGGATTAGGGTACGCGTTAGTGTTAGGGTAGGGGTTAGGGTTAGGTTACGCTTTAGGGTGAGGTTAGTTATTAAACCTATCCCACTCTCTAGATACCCCTTAGCACGTAAAGGAATATTATTTGGGGGTCCAGCCATGGAGAAGAGTTTAGACACTAGGAGAAGATAAGGAGCACACCCATTATCAAGAAATCACATTAGGATTCTCTTTTTAACCTGTACCTTAAAACACTAGTGCTTAGGAAATCTATTGGTGGCAGAAGCACTCAAGGGTAGCTTAGGGTTAGAGTTAGGGTTAGGGTGAGGGTTAGGGTACGGCTTAGGGTACAGGTTCGGGGAGGGGTTCGGGTAGGGCGTAGGGTATGGGTTAGGGTTAGGGTTAGGGTTAGTGTTAGGGTTAGGGCTCGGTTTAGGGTACGGGTTAGGATTAGGGTACGCGTTAGGGTTAGGGTAGGGGTTAGGGTTAGGGTATGCGATAGGGTGAGGTTAGTTATTAAACCTATCACACTCTCTAGATACCCCTTAGCACGTAAAGGAATATTATTTGTGGGTCCAGCCATGGAGAAGAGTTTAGACACTAGGAGAAGATAAGGAACACACCCATTATCACGAAATCACATTAGGATTCTCTTTTAAACCTGTTCCTTAAAACACTAGTGCTTAGGAAATCTATTGGTGGCAGAAGCACTCAAGGGTAGATTAGGGTTAGGGTTAGGGTTAGGGTGAGGGTTAGGGTACGGCTTAGGGTACGGGTTCGGGTAGGGCGTAGGGTATGGGTTAGGGTTAGGGTTAGTGTTAGGGTTAGGGCTCGGTTTAGGGTACTGTTTAGGATTAGGGTACGGGTTAGGATTAGTGTACGCGTTAGGGTTAGGGTAGGTGTTAAGGTTAGGGTACGCGTTAGGGTGAGGGTAGTTATTAAACCTATCCCACTCTCTAGATACCCCCTAGCACGTAAAGGAATATTATTTGGTGGTCCAGCCATGGAGAAGAGTTTAGACACTAGGAGAAGATAAGGAACACACCCATTATCAAGAAATCACATTAGGATTCTCTTTTTAACCTGTTCCTTAAAACACTAGTACTTAGGAAATCTCTTGGAGGCAGAAGCAGTCAAGGGTAGCTTAGTGTTAGGGTTAGGGTTAGGGTGAGGGTTAGGGTACGGCTTGGGTACGGGTTCGGGGAGGAGTTCGGGTAGGGCGTAGGGTATGGGTTAGGGTTAGGGTTAGGGTTAGTGTTAGGGTTAGGGCTCGTTTTGGGTACGGGTTAGGATTAGGGTACGCGTTAGTGTTAGGGTAGGGGTTAGGGTTAGGGTACGCGATAGGGTGAGGTTAGTTATTAAACCTATCCCACTCTCTAGATACCCCTTAGCACGTAAAGGAATATTATTTGGGGGTCCAGCCATGGAGAAGAGTTTAGACACGAGGAGAAGATAAGGAACACACCCATTATCAACAAATCACATTAGGATCCTCTTTTTAACCTGTTCCTTAAAACACTAGTGCTTAGGAAATCTATTGGAGG